>NC_143017.1:95254840-95553674 GCF_055824585.1 Amblyomma mixtum | reverse complement strand
GCCTGACTAAACTTCTTAATCTCCTCCGCCCACCTAACTTTCTGCTACCCCTTGCTACATTTGCCTTCTCTTGAAATCCACTCCGTTACTTTCACGGACCAGCGGTTATTTTGCCTTCATATTACGTGCCCCTTAAGCCATCTAAACTCGCACAATAAAAATAACATTTACTCTTACACTTCCGCTGTCGTCAAAGGCGGGCACCATTTATTTTGCAAAAAAAAAGAGCATCCCCAGAAGCACCACTTATACTACGCAAGAGAAGTATAGCCTGCAGCTATTACGGGCAGAATCCTACGCCTAAATGACATGTCGTCCAAGCCCTGCTTTACAGCCCAACAAATTTTGTACTGGCATGATGGCTTATTTTGTTTCACGTCCCAAAGATACAGCACATGGCTATGAGGTCTCCGGATAAATTTCCACCACCCGGGGTTCCTTGACGTGCACTGACATCGCACAGTACACGCTTATCTTGCATTCTGCCTCCATCGAAACGCGGCCGCTGTGGTCGGGATTGAAGCCGGGGTCCTTGGGCTCACAAGCCGAGTGCTCTAACCATTCAGAGACCGTGGGACTTATTTAGACAGCATGTCAACTCGCATTCCACTTCTTCTGCCGGTCATTTATTTCCTGGGCAAGCAGCCTCCCGTTCACCAAGAAGAATACGTACCTGCACATCCTTCTTCTTTATATTTCAGTGGCGTGCCTTCATAATTTCTGCAGAGGCAATGTGCAGAGCACACTTCGCGGACAAGCGCATATTGTGGACTCTTTTAAAAGTCATGTCGACTTGCCTCGCGCGTTGCAGGTTATATTAAAAGGGACATGTAGACAGCATGCGTGGACACTCACTGCAAACTTTCGCTGTTCCAGCAACGACACATCGAGCAACGAACTCATGAACGCGTCATCCCCTCTCCTCTGCCTGAATTATGCACCGAGGGCTCGCGGACCGGTCTACGCTGAACGCGAGCGAGGACGCCGTGTCTGCCGCGGTGGCTCGACGCACCACAGCCGCTCACCGCCCAACATTTTTGTTTTTTTTTTCTCCTCCCCGTTGTTGTCCTTGTGACATTCTCCGGCCTGTATATGTACGAGCAGCTGCGCGGGGGCGCCATTAGCGTGATGCGAAAGAACGTCCCCCCCCCCCCCCCTCTCCCATGCTTCTCTGTTGGCAAGGATGAGTAATGCCTCCCCCGACAAACGAGGCTGCCGCCGGCATCGGCCGGTGCCCGACCGGCATTAATGCATGGATGCGATTCGTGAGAGTAGATGCGAGAGCCGGCCTGTACAGGGACACTCGTGTGGCGCGAACCGCATAGTACATGGCCGATGGTCCGAGCAGCCGGGAGGGAAAGCGCGGGAGGAATTCGCGCGTATATCTCTCCTCCGTGTGTGCCTCCTCGCGTGGTTCGCTTGAATGGGAACGGCCGCCGGCGGGTACCGTGACTGGGACGCGAGGCTAATCGGCGTTAATAACGGCCCGTTTGCCTTTGGTCCATTGTCTTTTCTCGTCCACACTGCTGGCGGCAAATTGCGCGTTCTCGGAAGTAGTCAGCGTACAGAGATGGCCCCGGACTTTGCGAGCCGGCGCTAGGGAGAGAGTGTATCCTTGGTGAGATGCGTGTCAGGGTGCGAGCACCCTTGAGCCCAGCAATACCGCGTTGTACAGAGCAGAGGCACTGAGAGCGTTGAAAGCGACGTTTACTGAGGGTAGCTCACTTACAAAGCGTTATTTCTTTTTTTTTTTTTTTGCCAGCAGGAATTGCTTTTTCCGCTCATTGTTGAGGTTTCAACACTAACGACACTCGGACGTGCAGGGTCGTCTGCACTGCACACAGCCTGTCGGCAGATCGTGCGATTTCATTCCCTGGGCGATTTGCGAATATTTATATGGCAAGGCTTTGTTGTATTCGATGAAAAAATCGAGGTGTCTTAACGCTCAGTATAGCCGGCGTTCTGTCTAGTTAGTTGTATACTAATGCTAACATTTGCGGGCGCTTCATTATTACGGCAGACATAGGTTAAGAATGGTCAAAAACAGGACGGGAAACACGGTACATTAACAAATGAGGGCCTTTATTCTCCACATGAAAGAAAAGGGGGGAAAAAGGTAGAAAAGCGAATGAAACGCCGGCAAATGCTCTCACCTGTTAAGGCTTGAGGATTTTGGAGAAAGGTCACAGGGTTAAAACTAGTCTTCCCGCCTTAGAGCACTTGAATGACGCTACAGTAATGTAGTAATGGCTTCGGTCCGCGCAAGGAAAGGTGCGGGCAATTGTCTTTGCATACATCGATCTAAGTCAGCGTGACTTCAGTTCAGTTTGTCTGAGTCAAACTTGCCACTGTAATTTATGCTTCAGACCGTTAAGCCGATTTCTATACTATTTCCGGCGCTCCATATAGGCATCATCTCAAAGCACCTGCGAAAAATGAGTTCTTATGCACCACTCGCACGTTAATTATCCAAACTTGATGCTTAGACTGATTAGCTTTGTTCATTATTGGCGCCTGAGGGCTATATCAAGAGCACAACAAAATTTTTAACTCTGACGTACCGTACGAGCAACATGGTATTCATGGCGCAAATGTAGCTTTCACATATTTGTGAAAGTGTCACAGTATACTTTGTATGCCATGGTTTCCGAGCTGCTGCATGCAAGAGGAGTCGAGGACCTTTGTAGCTGCGTACCTGCAGCTTTTAACTCTGTCTCCTTCATTACTTAGAAAAGAAAGAAAGAAAGAAAGAAAGAAAGAAAGAAAGAAAGAAAGAGAGAAAGGAAGGAAGAAAGAAAGAAAGAAAGAAAGAAGGAAAGAAAGAAAGAAAGAAAGAAAGAAAGAAAGAAAGAAAGAAAGAAAGAAAGGAAGAAAGAAAGAAAGAAAGAAAGAAAGAAAGAAAGAAAGAAAGAAAGAAAGAAAGGAAGAAAGAAAGAAAGAAAGAAAGAAAGAAAGAAAGAAAGAAAGAAAGAAAGAAAGAAAGAAAGAAAGAAAGAAGAAAGAAAGAAAGGAAAGAAAGAAAGAAAGAAAGAAAGAAAGAAAGAAAGAAAGAAAGAAAGAAAGAAAGAAAGAAAGAAAGAAAGAAAGAAAGAAAGAAAGAAAGAAAGAAAGAAAGAAAGAAAGAAAGAAAGAAAGAAAGAAAGAAAGAAAGAAAGAAAGAAAGAAAGAAAGAGTACGTTTAAACCTCCTTCAGAGGCTACTTCGCTCCGGGTAATGAGCGGCGTGGACAGAATGTGTCATTCTTTCACCAATCCATACCCAATCCATAAACCAATCTATAGCCATCCAACAAGCCAATCCAAAATCCAATAAAAATGCAAAATGGGGGGAGAAAGCGAGGAAAAGGGCAGGCTTTCGCATTTCCACTGCAGATTTGAACGCAATCCTGTATATTTGTTTTTCTGGCAGCAATGTTATATTCTTGATAGGCAAGCAAAATTGTTTGTGGAACAAGCTGCGCAAATGTAGCGTGGGTGTTCCTGTCGGAAGGCGACGACGACGGCGAAAACACGACAGAAAGGGTCGTTTGCCGGTCAAATGCACGTCCACATCCAGACTCTAGGTTTACACGTCTGGGCACCACTCCATAGAGGACGGGCTACCAGAGCAGGCGCAAGAGAACCGATAGACTAGACGACGAAGAAGGTGCAGGACAAGCAGGCTGAGCAACCTGCCTGCCGTGGCAGGTGGCAGTTCAATTAATAACTGGTTTCGAGACGTTGCTCGGGAAAAGCAACTTGTATCTTGCAGGTCCCACCGCCTGCGGCACCTGCCATTGCAGGGCAGTGGCGCACCGCTTAACCGCTGCACCATTGCGCCAGGAGTGGTACGAGGATTCCCAGTGATCTGTGAATGTAAACTACAGAATGGTCAATAGAGCATATATGGACAATAACTCATTATCCCTATCCCAGCCTCCACGGTGGCTCGGTGGTTATGGTGCTCGATTGCTGACCTGAAAGACGCGGGTTTCGTCCCAGCCACGGCGGTCGTGTTTCTATGGAGGCAAAATGGTATAAGCCCGCGTGCTGTGGGATGTCAGTTTACGTTGAAGAACCACATGTCATCGAAATTATAACCCGAGTCGCTCTGGGGCGTTCAACCCTATAAACCAAACTATTATCGCCATCCGTAAAGCTACCAACTTTTAACAACGGATCCGAGCACCGAAACAGAAGCGAAAACCGAAGTGTTGGCGCACGTTATTCACATCTGTCCTAAGCACGCAGATCGACTGTCATTTGTTTTTTTTTAGTTTTCTTGTGTCCAAGCCAACCATGAGGAAATAGAAGCAGTAAGGATGAACCATCCGTGCTCCCTCTGTAGCGTTTCCCCGCTTCTGCCTCATTATTCTTGCAAATGAAGAGATGTCTTTTCAGAAGGAGCGGCGCTTTGGATCATTGCGAGGAACTACACGGGGAATATTCAGGAGACGGTTCCGGCAGCTGCAGCAGTTAGAGTAAAAATAAACAACCTCCATGGAAGTCGCGACTGGTGCACCGTCATACTGGAAGCGCTCCCTGAGGGCACGTCTTATTCCATCCAGTTCCCCCACCATGCGTCCCCGCTGGCCGCCATACATCAAGCGGCCCTTCGAAGCCGTCGTAGTCGGCTTCCCTGTGCGTCGTCGGGGTACCGCTGTTATCCTGTTAGGCCCTCTCCCTCATCCTCTTCAGCTTCCCGCATACCCTGTACTTCATCTCCGACACCGTAAGGCATATATCCGCCTCACTGAACCCTACTGCTGCGGCCGCCTGGGGTCAGCAGCGAGTGTCTGTGAGCCCGTGGCCGACCCTGACTATGTTTATTTCTTCAGCGCCTTAGGGTCACAGCCGAGGTTTCTCCTTGACTGCCCCGTGATTGATAGCAAATCGCTAGTCCCCGGCTTGCGTGGCAACCGGGCTATGGGAAAGCGTTTTTCAACGCCACACAACGGGCTTGTTGTTTCCAAGCAATTCTCACCCCCAATCAATCTGCCGGCGCGGATCTATAGGACTGGTTCGTCTCCCGCGGCGATAACACGATGCAAGTTTATCCCGTTTTTTTTTTTATTCAGTCTTTTTTTTCCTGCCTCATTTCGCACAGCTCTAACGCGAGCATGCATAATGCGCTGTTTTGTGTCTCGCAAAGACGCAAATGAGATGCCATGGCCTGGCGCGTGCGTGCCTGCCTAGCTGTAGTTTGCGCGGAGTTTGGGTCGAGGCGAGAGTGAACGGCGCGTCTTCGATTCGATCGGTCGCGGTGATCGGTCATAGTTTGCCGTTAAGTGAGACAGATTCGAGATTAGAGTGAATTCTCGTGTTTCCGCGCGCCACGAAGAAAAGGGCAGCATTGTGCCGCGCCGGATAGGGCATTCGGCCCTCTTGGGGTTCTTTCCTTTGCTTTTCTTTCTTTGTGTGGCGTGAAATGAGGTGCACATCACGTCCAACACGCGTATGTTCCCGGTCTTCACCCAAGGGGCCAGCCTCAATCGCCCGCCAGTGCCAGAGAGCGTCACCACTGTCGTCTCGCGCAGCGCCAAGTGCGTGAGCCTTCAGTTGTCGCGCTCACACGATTCAGGTGGTTTTCATGAATGAAGCCTTTAAAGGGCAACTGCGTGTTTGAATGCTAAACGGGTTGAATGCTTGAAACGTGCAAGTAAAGCATGCGAAGTCTTTTTTGGGTTAGCATTTGAAATAGTGGCGTTATCGCCGATTAAAATCTCGACGACCTTCAAGCTTCTCCGCAGCGCACAGTGCCAAGTGGTGGGGCGCATGATGACGTCATCAAAGGTACCGGTATATTTTCAACGCATAAACGCTTCATTTTAAGAAGAAAATTCATTGCCAACGAAGCCAAAGCTCGCCAATTGTCGTTTTGCAGCCTCGAACGAGGCATGGCAGGGTGTGGCTGACGGCAGCGGTAATTTGAAATCTTATTTTCCGTGATTTCACACAGACCTTCCCCACACTGCTCTGTTGCCTTGAGAAGAAGGGCAAAATTCAATTTCTATTACATCACTATTTTAAATGCTAGCGCGAAAACACTTGCCACGTTTTACCTAAAGCCTGTATAGATTTGAATCCTTGAATATTGCGGAATTCTCAAAAAGCCGTGCAGATGCCCTTTAACAACATAGAAGTGATGTGCTGCTCAAGTACGCCAACAGCTAGAAGGGTACTGAAAGACAATAAATAAGCTGAATTCGCAGCATGTTTTTGCAGTCAAGTTTTAAACATTAATACGTCGCTCCTTCCGATCAGCTAAATCACCTATATACGCTTTTCACAGAATTGAGTGTTTTTAGAGATGTAGACTGTAGCTCAATTCAGTTAGCGAATCTTCTTTCTTTGCGAGTAAATATTTACTTATTTTATGTATGTTTTTATTAAAGTGAATTTTTTTTTTAGCTATAGTGTCAGTACATTTTCCAAATAGCCGGGAAAAATGTACGCCCCGCGCTTTCACAGTCTTGCAAACAAACCTCGCTTTCACTGCTTGCCTAAAAATCTCACACATTGAGGCCCTAACTTTCAGATTCGGCGTATGAGTCAGCGAAACAAAATACTCAACGTGCGCTCTCAGTTGTGTCAGAGAGCTTCGAAGACTCGCTTTATGTGTTCCTTCGCTTCGTAGCTCATCCAGTATAATCGTGTTGGCGTTTCGCTTCCTTCCGAGTAACGCTGCCGTGGGCACCCACTTACCGAAGAAGCCCTCCGCGGCTCAGTCACGTGACCGTATATATAGACTCTATTTGCCGCCGAACAAGTTGCTTCCAAAACACACAAGGAACGCGGTGTAACAACGCAGTGCCCGAGAAACCCACGCCCACGCACACAGACAAGCCGACGACTCCTTTCTTCCACGGGGTCGGCTGGCCCCGAAGAAAAGTTGGCCCCGCTAAATTATTTGCCTCCCTTTCAACTTACGGGTCGGCCAAGAAAGAGCACGAAGTCAGCGCTCCGCCCACGACTGAGCGGGAACAAACGGAGACCAAAGGGAGCGCGGGGGTTCTACTTCGTCGTGGGGCCGGAATTTTTCGCTCAATGCCTCTTTCTGTCTGCTTGCTTTTTGTTGCTTCTGAGCGGGCTAGACGACGTGGATTGGATACGGCTTGGCCTGTATTGAATTAGGAAAGCGCCGCGGAGCTCGTCGATCTCTGTTTGCCTTTGGCCCATGCGCGTTGGCCCCGGTCTGATGCTGCTGCAGCTGCCAGGTAGGAAACAGAGGTGGCGCGCTTGGGAAAAAGCGGCTGCAGGGCGGAGAAAGGCGGGCGGCTCGTTATTTTCGCTTCCTGGGCCGCTGTTGCCAATCGCTCCCTCCGGTACTGTTCCTCTCGGCGCCCGACAACGTCGAGACGGCGTCGGCCCGAGCGCCGGAGCGTTTTATCGACTGCGTTTGGGTCTGCTCAGGGGGGTATTCGGGTGGGCGGCGTACGCCGGTAGGATGAACGTTGTCCACTGAGGGAAGCTTTGCTTGCTGCCACCGGATGAAATGCTTTCGAAGAGAGATGGCAAAAAAATTGTCAGTGGTTTAGCTCTGGTTAAACCTGAAGGATTGTGAAAGCAACGAGGAGAGAGAGAGAGGCGATGGAGAGCGCGCGGCAGCGGCGGCGGCCCCGGCACGCTAGCTATGCGCCGCGGATGCGCAGCTGGCGAGCGCGGCGGCGGCCCCTCTGAGTCACCTGCGCAGCGACGGCGGCGGCGCACTAGCTGTGCGCCGTGTGAGGTCACTGCTTCTCGCGCATGCGCAGTATGGCCTTTCGTCAGCACCGCAAAATGGCTCGGCGACACGCGTAGTGTTGCTTTCGCAACAAAAAATGGATAGAAAGGAGCTGATGGGCGAGATCATCATAAACAGACGCCGTCCCTGCTTTGAGCAGCAACGCGAGTTTACTCAGGCCTGCGTGTATACGTGAGAGGCGACGATATTGAGCGTGTTTCTCATGTTACGCACTAAATCATGTGTGAGCAACTCGCCAGTAGCGCTCATCCATGCTCGTCTGACAAGAACAGAAGATGTATATGGCCTTGAAGCATTGTTTCCGTCTCTGAGCTTTGCATTTGGGCTTTTTATAACGCCCGCGTCACACGCGCACATTGTTTGCTATAGGCAAGATGAGACTAGAAAGGTCTCGCGGAATCATAATGGCGCGGTGCTGTTTCCACGTCTTCCTAGATCTTCCATCCCCTTATCGCGAATGTTGGGCACTGTCCCTAAATTGAGCACGGTCGAAGTAGCAGTAATTCGTTACTATGACTACGGCCGAGCAGGCTTGCTGCTATCGCCACCGCTGAGTTGTTCAGTTCTCCGTGGGCGCGAGACAGACCAATAAAGAGTTTCTTTTGAAATAATTTCGCTGCCTTCCCGACTGCAGTACTGCTGTCCCCGCCAAGTGAGAATATGACTGCCAGTCGACGGCAATTGCATCTGTGCAGTTGGTAAAGGAGCATGTGAGAACAGCACACTTCATCGCCTCGCGCTCTTAACTTCCGCTCACGAACAAGTTGCGAGAGATGCAAGAAGCTTTCGTAGTCTGAGAAGCTTCCTTTGGCTAATAAGACTGAGATAGAGAGAGACTCTTTAATGAAGAAACAGGTTACATTCGCATTACATTGCATTACATTCCCAGCGTTGGTTGGTGGTCATTGTCCAAGGTGATGTGTAAACGCTGAAGAATGAAAAGGGATCGTGGAGAGATAATGGCTAAACACCCCAATTTACAAACAGCGCATTCTTACTGCTCTTACGTACGCTGGGACTCTTGAGCCAGGCGCATATGATTATGGCTAGGGGCGTATGGTAGAAGTAATAATCGTCTGGAAATCTCTTGTAAACAGGGAATGGGCATGGGAAGGGCATCTAATGCGCAGGTCTGATAACCGATGGCCCACCGATTGCAATGGTAGAAAAATGTAACAGAAAGTGGCTGAGTTATGCAGGCTGTTGGCATTGGCAAGTGCTTTGAGGGGGGGGGGGGGGGGGGGGGACCACAGCTGGCCGCAGGACAGGGTCAATTAAAGGTCAGTAGCAGGGACCTTCGTTCTGCAGCGACTGTAGCTAAACAGATGATGATAAAGTTGAATCTCCAGGGGGCGTTCGGGTACCTCTTATTTTGTGACGACATCTGTTCTTCACATTGCAGGAAATTGGCAGACAATATATAAATAGCAGTAAATAGCAGCAACCTTTATAGATATAAATAGCAGCAAGCTTTCACACATGGAACTCGTTCATCCGCACCCATATTCGTTCTCTGAGGTGTTAACTTTGGCTAATTGGTTCATGTAATTTGATAAAAGAATATGAATTTCAAATTCTATCAGTCCTTTTTTCTTTGTCCTGTTGTCTTTTTTTTTCTTCAATGAATCACCTGCACTGTTTGCGAGCACAACCCGACGGTAACCACCTGTCATTTTGCGACTGCAGCGCGCGGGGTGGCGATCCTAGAGAACCCCGAGCTGACGACAATGGTGAGCGTCATCGTGGCGCTGATGCTGTTCACGGCGCTCTTCTGCCTCGTCCTTAGGCTCTTCAGCAAGTGAGTACCCATTCTCGTTTCCTGTAGGTGTTCTCTTGTCCGTCGGTTACTCTAGCACTCTGTCATATATACCTTGGAGCAAGGTCACGTCGCCACGCGAAACGTTTCGCTCCCATATTATGCGCACGGTCCTATGGCGCCTGCCAGAAGGCTCATTTCATACACGACAACGAAAGCACTCATCATCTGACAGCACTACACATTGATCAAGCGCGCTTATTAGAGCTGCATGCCCCCTACTAACCAAACCAGTAGTACCCTTAGTACACTTCTTGGTGACTTATCTGATAAGTACGTAACCAGACACTATGAGCGACTATGATTTGCAGACCTTAACTAATCATTCCTTACCAATTTTAACAGAAACCCTGAAAGAGATCAACTGTTACTCGATCCATTGATGGACTGAACCAAGGCTTACACTGCCATACAGGGACCAGGAAGGTCCTTCAGCGATAAACACTGTCCAGCGCCAACTGATCTAGTGGTCGAGAGACTCGGGATTCGATAAGGCGCTGATCATATCACCTAATTAAGTGACTTCGCGATGGTAGCAGGTTGAGATAATCGAACGCCGGTAGTACGACGCGATGTTACCTTGATGAGTTTAAATTTGGGCGTAAAATGATTTTAGCTCCTCCCACCCTCTCTGTCAGAGCAAGGAACCTCGGGAGGGAATACCGCGGCAGTATACTGAGCAATCTTTAAGGGACTATGAAGCATGCATATCCGTGTACATTGCTCGCAGTAACTTCTTGCCCCTGTTGTATCAGAAACGTGGGAAGGGGGGGGAGAGAGAGATATAGATTTGATAGCGCTTCTTAGCCCCTCTTTTAACTTCGTAGTATTGACCAGAGAAAGCGAAATTCTGTTATTGTCACTGGGCAGCTACCGCAAGCCGGACACTCCAGTGAGTGTCAGACGCCTGCGTCCAAGACAACTCTGACGTCACCGAGAACGAGCAGTCTTGCGCTGGCATGTCGAACCGCACGAATGCGCACATGTCGTTCAGAGCTACTCAACAGACGCTGTCTTGGTACGCACGTTTGCAAGAAGCGCTTCCTAAGCAGCAAAAGGCCGACGTATTATAAGCATGGAGACGACGCATGTTACTTGTGTCTTTGCAGTCTTCGAAGGCACAGCCTTTGTCAAAAGTTTGGAGCCCAGGGCGTTTGCTTCTGACCCACACTGTTTGGTTCGTAATGCATCTCCAGCGCTCCAAATTTCCTGAAGGTAAGATTATTTCTGGTCCTGCCTCCTCCAATGCATATAGCTGCCACGAATGCTTCAGGAGTCCCACTGCAAGGCTTAGAAGCAAACCCCCTGGGCTCTAAACTTTTGACAAAGACTGCACGTACACAGCCCATTTCCTCGAATCACAGGCAATGTAGAAGTCGTCGTTAAAGCACGCTTATCGCGCTAACCTCTCTCTCTCTCTCTTTCATTAACTCTCTTTCTTTCTCTGTGCCTAAAAATTCCTACAGCATTGCTCTTTCGTGAATACTTCTATCATTGCCTAAATATGTGCGAGTGTGTTGATCCTTTTGTAGTTCCACTAGAATGCATCCGCTTTTTCTTAGCGTGTCCTCGAAGTGGTGCCGTGCACTAATGGAGAGCGCATGTCCACGCAGAGCCCGTTTCGGTTCGTCCGGCCGGGACAGAATGGGCGACGCCGCCTCGCCGTCCCCGGGCCCCGCCGTGCTCAGCTCCGTGGACGGATCCTTGGGCGGCAGCGGTGCGTCCGCGCCGCCGGGTGGGGCCAAGGGGGGCCCCGGATCCCGGCGGACCTCGCGCAACTCGGTCGACTACGCGGCCTCGCGCCGGGCCAGCTACGGCATGCTCGCGCCGCCTGGAGACTCCCAGGGTACGCACACGTATCATGTGCACAGACCACCATCTCTTATTCTCTCCTAGCGCTCTATAACAGCTTTGATACAGCTTTGATATTCCTTTCTGATGTCTCCGTGAAACCCACTAGTAGGAATTAAGAGACGACGATGGCAGCGAAGAGCCAAACCATCACTCCTTCTATAATGGGAGAGTTCTATACCACATGTCAGCTGCACATTTCGGGCGCACTGCGGTCCGAGATACCTGACGCTCCTGCCATACGTCACACGGACCTGTCAAGGGCCTAAAACACTTGAAGCTCTGGGGCGGACCTTCCCGCGCGCGCGACCTTTATGTATTTTAATATGTTAATATGTAAATAGTTTTATTACCAGTGTACCTCTCCCCCTGTCCTTTCTACTATCCCCTCACCCCTTTCATTTCACTTCTACACACTGCCTGCTATCCTTTATTTCTGCTGCCCCAGCTCAGGTGCTTCCGATGGCAGATGGCGGGGCTAGCAACAATCTGTTTCCTTCCATTTACCATGTATAATTAAAACCACTTACTACTACTACTACTCGTTTCATTGACCAGAGGGAGTGACAGGCCTACGATAGAAAGAAAGCTCGAAACGATTAGGAAAAAACAAAGAAACGCTTCCTTTCTGTGAATTTCCTTCTGTGCTACGGAACTAACAAGGGCGTTTTCCTTACGTACTCAAGACATGTTACGCAAACACAGGAATCCATTGAAATTATTTTTCTCCTTGAAAATTGAGTTTATGGCTCTTTCTGGGTGTAATAACTCCTGTTTAGCAGCAAGGAACTCGTTTAATGCCTGAGAAAATTGAATTTAAAAATATTCCCGCCACTCGCCTCAAACTCGTCACGTCCACACCTAGAAGGACTGGTTGCGTCCGTTTTGAAGTGAAAGACAATGTAGCATAGCCTCAGGGATCCATGCCCGAAATTTGGTGCCCGTGCACGCAGTCCAAAGGAGAAATTGGCCGGGGATTGCGACACGTATACTTCATTGCTGGGTCTTTTCAAGAGTATAAAAGCCCTGTTTTAGGGGAGGGTAGTCTCTTTCTGATCAGAATGTCGCATTCGGTTCATACAGGCCAACTTCGATCTGCCCTAAATGGCGCTCATGTCTATCATACTTGGGCAAATATTTTAAATATTGCAAAATTGTAAGCTAGTGTTATGGAAATATTGTAGTCCGTTCTTCTTCCGAGACGTAGAAAATTTTTCTTTTTTAAAGTTTTTCCACCACTTGCATCGAGCAGTTAAGACTGACGTAGAAAATGAATTATCAGTTATGACGGCACCAAAAAAGTGAACAGCAAAAAAGAAGCAAGCCTGCCGAGGGAAGATCTGCGGATATTTTGACTTTTATAATGAAACCTTACAATATAGGACAAAAAATCTGTTTATAAACTATTACTAGCCGAAAATTCTTTTTGCCCAGAATTATTGGGTATGTTAAGGAGAACGCCGCCTAATTTCGGGTCTGTGGTCGACCGCCAGAGGCTTAGACGTCCAAAACTGCGGGCGAAACATGAGCATGTAGGCGTAAGAACTGGGTCCTAGTTTCGCTAACGACAGGTGTTAGTGTATTGTGAGTATGCTGATAGTAATTTAGGCGCATTCAGGCGTTCACTCACCCTAATCAGTTTTCTCTACCAATCTTTAATTTGAAGGTCCCTGCAGGCAGGTGATGTTTATAAGGGTTAACGTCCCAAAGCGACTCAGGCTATGAAGGACCGCAGGTGAGGTATACGTTCAAAGTATAATGTGCCTCTATTATGCGCAAAGCCCAGAATGTCAACTAAAAATAGGCTGTCTTTTTTAACAAATTTATGTTAACGTTTCATTAGAACATTTTACAGCTGCAGGAAAACATAAAGGAGCAATAATATATTCCTTTTTAGTGTAGGAGTTCTTGTCATGGTTGGTCACGTGTTGGAGTGGTTAAATAGCATCTGTATAGGCCTAACATCCTAAAAGGGTTTCCATAAGCTGGACCATATTAAGCAGAGAACACTACACCTCTTTTTGCTTCATCACTTTGTTCATAGAGTCCTCATGTGCCTTCGTTACATTCAGAGGCTGACTCTTTGAAGCATAGAGCCAGCTAGCACAAAACGCAGAAAACATTTGATCCCAAACGGATTGCGACAATCCGTATTCAAGGCATATACACTTCGAAAAGATGAAGACTCGACTAGATTTTCATTTTATGTTGAACCGCCTACCGCTAAAGGTTCTCGCGCAAAGGGCGTCCAACATGCACGCCATTAATAGGTTGTGCCTTCCCGATATCAGCGTCGCTTTTTGGTAAGTATCCGTTCACGCGAAGTTGCGTTTAAAACATTCTCTCAGCACACGGCCTGCAGTAAACGGACACGAGCGAATTAATTTTTTTCTTTCTCGTAACCCATTCCCTCGGCAACATGAGTTCACTCACTCAGCAGTTCTTTGACGCGATGAAAATGTGTAGAGTGTGTACAGAGAAAACATTGCATCATTTCCACCTCTGGAAGCAAATTTTTAACCGGAATTGATTTTAGCTATCTCTTTTTGTATTCAAGCATAATGCAACGTCAATGAGTAAGCTAATAGGTGCGCTCACTCAACGTACTCTTGTGCCTTTTAAAATTATTTGTGCCAAGAACGAGGCGCACAAAGTTTTCGGGGAAAGTAAAACTGCCATATTCATTGCCTTTGGAAAATATACTGACGATGATGATGGTGGCGATGACAACGACTACGGATATTCAAGCGAAATTACAGACAATATAAGCATGATAATTGGGAGGGGGGGGGGGGGGGGCGCAGTTCACAAGAACATTCTTTCTAACCAATGCCAGTAAACCTTCATTGATCCGGAGCCCTCCGCTACGGATTCCTTCATAGCCCATATGTCGCTTCAGGACGTTAAATCCCGCAGCTCACAATTAAAGCACCGGCGGAGTGCTTTCGCACAAGGCTATTCACCATCTCGCTTCATGTCGGCATTCTAAGCCCTGCAGAATTTCATCCACGCGAGCTGGCAAGCATCGTTTTTTTAAAGCGTCGTCTAGCAGTTTTGTTTAAAGCTGCCAAGAGGGAGTGCATTTTTTTTTTTTTTTTTGGCGCGCATCCTGAAAGTTTTGTCTGGGGCCGGAAACTTACGTGCGCACGATGGAGAAGGTACAGTACGGCCCACTGTTAAAGGAAACCCGCGATTGGTTGGCCTCCGTGCTTCGCGAAACCCTGCTGCCTAGGTGCAGCGAGAATGGGCGGCACCAGACGCATGCGCGGAAAGACCAGCCGCTATGCTTACTGCGCCTGCGCCATTGTGCCGTCGATTCCGGCTAGTTCTCGGCGGTAGTGCTCCGCGAGGCGACGTGGAGAGCATGGGATGGCATGTTTTATTTAACAACGGACTGTACTCTACTTTCATATTTGCGCGTATAAGTATGTCTTTAGGCCAAGTGCAAAGCGTCCACCGCTCTCTTTCCATTCTACTGCTCTCCTCCCTCCCTCACTCTGCCTACCTGCCTCTATACTCATGCACAGGCCTCCGTTCTCATCTCCACCGACCGCTGCGGACACTGTAAACACGAATATGCCTATATGGAATTAAAAAGGAAGTCCTCTGTTCACTACACCATTCCAACGGAGGGCTCTAGAGGACAGATTACTACCTTTTAGGGCGCAAGCATTATGTCACGAGGTCAGACCGGCTCACAGGCTTACGCGAAGCTCGAGCCTGTGAGTGACCTGGGGCGAACTATAAATAAATAAACAAAATAAATATTGCCTTGACTGGGGTTCTAATGCGCGGTGCCCGAACAGATAAGCTTCGCTGGCCACTCTACGAGAGCGCTATGCTATCAGCCGAACACGCCTCGTGTTAAACCGCAACACTCTCGCGCTGTGCATTGCACGTCATCTCCTTCGTCAACTAATACTACTAGCAAATAATAATCACGCTTTGAGCTATGTGACAGTAGTGGCAGAGAGATGTGCGCTGCATTACACGGCACTAGACCAAAACGCGTTGGCGTTGACAACATTACTGCAGAAACGGAGCACTTGAACATATGTCACCGGCGTAGATTGGGTAAATTGGCATTGACGATGAAAAAGTTGAAGACGCGTATAACAGGCTCCCAGCGTCGGTGGACACCTCAATCGCGCTTTCAGGTACGTAGCGGTGGTGTCCACCTACAGAAAACTGCGCTTTCGTTCATTATTTCTGCCTTAGCAATGCTCAGGTATCCAGCGAATTTTTACTCCTTTATGCTTACAATAGCTGGTGGCAGCCCTGCTAAGAGTGGCCAATGCGCCACAATAATGAGCTATGGGCTTCTCGGTACTGCATGGTTAGAACACAGTGAGCACGACAAGGAAGTAGAAAAGAACAGCACACACGCAGCGCTGACCACCTACTGGAAGTTTATTCGTATTCGGGGTAGAAAACTTATATACAAACAGTCACACGCTCAAATTCTCGGAAAACAAATAAAAGAGCAAGGGTAAGCATGAGGGAAGTAACGGCAGCCACTACGCCTGCTGTGCCGCGCCCGGGAATTCCAACTCGTAACACCGTGACCAACAGCGAATAACCATGAAAGACTGCCACAGCATATCGCAGAAAAAAATGAAGAAATTTCCCAAACTGCTACACAGAAAAAGTGCTCGAAATGGAGCATACCCAGCAATTCTGACAAAAGCATTTTTGAGCGGGAAAGAGTTTATGAACACAATTTTTTCTTATATTGGAAGATTTCACTATACAACAATCAATATATCCGCAGACCTCTCATCGGCAAGCTTATATTTCTTTTCTTTCTTTTTTTGCTATTAACGTTTTCGCTATCGTTAAAAGCGTTCCCATTGGTTTTCTGTGGCAGTCTTAACTGCTCGATGCGAGCGATGGAAAAACTTTGCTACACATCGAAAGAATGGACCATTATCTTCAATGTTTTTATATCAGCATCTTACGTTTTTCTAATATTTAAAATTTTTCTCCCAAAATGTTGTTTGAATATGTCTTTAATGAAAAGAAATTCTTGGCTACGGCTTGGAACAACACTACCTATTCTTTCCATTAGTTAAAAGTTGGTCGGAGAGAACTGCTGGTGCGCTGCAAAACGACACTCTCTCCACCGGCTCGAGCTCGACCTTTGGCCGGAGACGCGACTGGGGGCATCGCACCGCGGTGAATGCACGCGTCGTGTGGTTTCGAGGACGCGGGCAGCCAGACAGTCCCCCGTTCCTCCGACCCCGTCGTGCGGATGGCGGCCGCGGAGCTGTTTTTATCCGAGAGAGATTGGCCGCGCGATCGATGGCGTCCCAAGAATAGACCTCCGGGCTGCTGCCGCTGCTTCGTTGGGATAAAAACATGCACTCGAGACTTCTCTCTCCGCGAGTGCACGCCGGACGCGCTTAGATGAGCGGAACAGGCAGATAGAGAAAAAAAAAACTAAAAAAGATCCTTCAAAATATTGATCTCAACTTGGAGAGGACCTCGCTGCCGGTTCATTTTTTTTTTTTTTTTCCCTTTTTAAGCGCTAAAGCGCCAAGTACGCCCTTCCGGAATAATCGCAGTTAGGGGCAACAGATGGTAGAGCTAGTGACTCGAACAAATCGGGGTATCTTATACGAATATTTTTTTTCTTTCACATCAGTGCACGCAGCTGGTTCCATCGATTCAGTAAACTAAGAAGAAATTGAGGTGTTGTCCCCCTTAGGCGACAGCGAAGATATCGGACACTTCAAACACGAGTATGCATATATGCGAGTAAAAAGGGAATAATATGTCCTTTAGAGCACTCCCTTTTGTAAAAAGGAGTTACAGTTTACTCTCTTTTTAGTCCTTTCTGTTTGGAGTGTATAATGGGTGATGCCTATAGGAGACTACTATTAAAAGGGTAGGAGCACATTGTGGAATTATGCGTATGCCAGTGTGCCGTAAAGGGCCTCTAAGCAATGGCAAATTTTTACGTTTTATTTCCTTGGCTTGAGAAACGGTGCTGGAGCAAAGCATGTGTGATTACAGCCGAAAGTTTGCAGAAAACTGGTTCCGAGGTTAAAGGGAATCACCAGGCGTTGTGGGTGAGCATTTTTGTGTGCTACGTGAGCCGCGTATACAAGAACAGGTTTTAACATTCTATTGCAGGCTACTTAAGAAGGGTGTGCAATGGTTCTGACTTTTTGTTGATCCGGCATGCCCCACAAGCCTTCGGCTCCGTTATGACGTTGCTATGAAATTACGGGCCATGCGTGAATTTCATATTCGCATGTGTTATTTTGCTAGTCTTACTCGCAGTACAAGAATAATCGTCATTGAGATTTCACGGCTTTACAACACTTTATACCACATGCGTTACATTTGAACAACGATTTCCGTCAACTTCTCAGTTTGAAGACATGCGTCAATTTCTGCCGTTAAACTGCAAGGGAATGAATGCACTGGGGTTGTATTGAATATATATTAAATATTCACAAAATGCCCTACTAAGCCCTACTAAGACATACTGCTACTAAGTTGTATTCCTAAAAGAACTGCTGGATTCTTTCAGGCCGCCACAGGAAACTGAGCCTTGCAACGTTTAACGTTAAAACCTTGTCTAGTGAGGTTAGCCTAGCAGTTAGAGGTACTAAAGGTGTTGTCATATAGGGTTCAGTAAGGCTAGGAAGCTATATGAGGCTTATGCAGTATTAGAAGGCTGGCACGTACTATGCTAACGTGTTTAACGGACCGGTTGGAACTAGGTGTGTGGTTATTATCAATAAGGATATAGCTGGCAACACGGAGGAAGCCTACGGCATTAACGAGAGAACGGTAGTTATCGCAATTAAGCTTAATTAGTGGTACAAGTTGAATGCTGTACAGGCCTGTGCACATATCTAACAACGATAGTCAGAAGGTTCAATGAAGACGTAGAATCGGATGGGATACTTAAAGGCGAGCTCAGCGCCTAGGTAGGCAAGATGCAGGCAGCAACCACGACGTGGGCGACTATGGCACAGATTCTAATAACTTCTGGGGGGAGTTATTGCCATAATTCGCAGAACGTAGTAGTTTACAGATTATTACTGCTTTTTTCTGCAAATGGAAGAACCAGAAGTGGACGCGGAGAAGCACGAATCGCGAGACTAAAAATGTAATAGACTTAATACTGTGTGCGCATCCTGACATCGTTCAGGGTGTGAAGGCGCACGGTAAGGTGATAAGTGACCATACGATGGTGAGGTCTCCAATTATCTTTGATTTGAATAGGGGACGGAGAAAACTAGTAAGACACGAGCTCATCAGGGAGTTGGCGGTATGAGGTAAAGTAGTAAAAGAATTCAGGATCTCGCTGCAGAGCATTACAAAGTGTGCAGTAGAAGTAGGCGGTAGGGTGGTTAGACAGGATATTGGCAAGCTCCCTCATGAGGCGAAAGATCTGATTAAGACATGCCACAGCGTGAAAGCCTCTAACTAAATAGATAGAATAGAACTGGCGGAGGTGTCAAAGCTAATAAATAAGGATCAGGTGACCCACACAAGTAAGCACAATATGTAAAGAATGAAGATAGCCCTAAAGCAGTCAAGAGGAAACCGGTCACAGCCAAAAATCTGATTTACTCACCGAAGACTCAAGGACAGCAGTGTTGTTAGCGATACGGAAAAGATAGTTGCAGTAGCTGAGGAGTTCTACACGGTACAGCTCTATGCAGTAGCCGAAGCAATCAGGATGATAATGAGGGAAGCAATAGTGCCGAAAAATTAGAAATCCCGCCAGTAACGAAAGAGGAGTAAAGAAAGTTCTGGAAGCAATGCAAAGAGTGAAAGCAACTGCTGAGGATCAGGTGACTGCATATTCATTGCAAGATGATGGGGAGATTGTGCTAGAAAAACTTGCCACCATGTATGCGCAATGCTTGTTAAGAATGCTTGTTCGCCGAGAAGGCACTCATTTGTTCTAGTTATTGCTGATAATGTTTTCGTGCCTGAGTACGTCCCAAATCACTCTATATTTTCTTATTCTGGCTCTATACAGCAGCCAGATTGATTCCTACAAAAGTGTCTATAACTGTTCACCCCCTCCTGTAATGAACCCAATGGGGTTGGCAGTATATCGGTATAAATAAAGTAAATAAAAACCTGAAGAACCCGAGCGTACCTGAATATTGGAAAAAGTTAACGTTTTCCTAAAGCATACGCAAGCCGACGCCAAATATTCGGAAAACTTCAGACTGATCAGCATACGTTTTCTACAAGGCATTTACTGAGGTAATTGCTAATAGATTTATCACACCCTTAGCCTCGAGTTAATTACAGAAACAAGCTGGCTTTGATAAAGGCTACTCAATAACAGATTGTATTCACACCAATAATAAGGTGATAGATAAATGCGCAGAATATAA
This sequence comes from Amblyomma mixtum, assembly GCF_055824585.1. Taxonomy (NCBI): domain Eukaryota; kingdom Metazoa; phylum Arthropoda; class Arachnida; order Ixodida; family Ixodidae; genus Amblyomma; species Amblyomma mixtum. The sequence continues at coordinate 95,533,913 of NC_143017.1, read as the reverse complement.
CCAGCCCCTATACAGGGTGTTTCACCTAAGACTTTCTGCAATTTTTAAAAATAAGCTATTTGAATTAGATGCGCGCTTTTTCTGGCATAGCATTGTCAGTGGTGTAGTACATCATAATGCAGCTAAGACGTGCTAACTAGCAGGCTTGTTAACCAATATTTAATGGTTAACTTTTAAACTATTACCGTTGGGCTCCTTAATTATTGAGAGGCATGCAGCCCACCTTAAGTAATGTCCATATCCGTTTTTAGAATTTCGAGAACGCGATTATCCTCGGCGCTGTGGCCCAACAAATTTCTCCTGCATCGCGCCAAAATACATGCGGTTTGAGAAGCTTGCAGGCAAAGCAACCTCTCCAGTGCACGTAACTCGTCGAAATAGCCAAAATTTGTTGGGACACAGCGCCGAGGATAATTGCGTTCTCGAAATTCTAAAAACGGATATCGACATCATTTACGTTGGGCTACATGCCTCTCAATAATTAACGAGCCCAACGGTAATAGTTTAAAAGTTAACTATTAAATATTGGTTAACAAGCCTGCTAGTTAGCGCGTCTTAGCTGCATTATGAATTACTACACCACTGACAATGCTATGCCAGAAAAAGCGCGCATCTAATTCAAATAGCTTATTTTTAAAAATTGCAGAAAGTCTTAGGTGAAACACCCTGTATATACCCTTCATAGATTGAGAAAAAACCATTTTACTCAGTCGAAAAGTGAGCAGTCATGAAGACATTGCAGAGCCAGGGTATATAAAAGGTAAGTGCATGTCTGGAGAATACCTATAGCGGCTCGAGAAGAATGAAAAAAATACCATTCAGTAAGGGTGCGAGGAAAGAAGACATGGTATATTCAGTGCTATCCACCGCGTGTTTGTGGAACTTAATTAGACAATTGGGTTGGGAACAGTTGAGGACAGGGAACGCTGAACAGGGGGCATGAAAATTAATATGCAAAAATCAAAACTAATTTTCGATATTCTCAGAATGGCAAACCATTTTGCGATAGGCAGGGAAGCATTGGAGGTTGTCACTTGATTATATCTACTTAGGGAAGGTGCGTGACCGCAGATCCGCACTTCTAGAGTGAAATGACTAGAAGAATAAGACTGCGTTTGAGTGAATTTGGCAGGCATTCTCAGGTAATAAAAAGCACCCTGCCAGTATTCCTCGAGAAGAAAGTATACAACAGTTATATCTTGCCGATACTCACCTTTGGGGCAGAAACTTGAATCCTAAGGAAAAGGCTTGCAATTAAGTTGAGGACAACGCAGTGATTTATGAAAAGGAAAATGATAGGTGTAGCGTAAAGTGACAGGAAGAATCAGAATGGGTGAGGGATCAAACGCAAGGGAATCACATTATAGTCGAAACCAAGAAAGAATTGCATGGGCAGAGTATGTAATGAAGGCAAGATAACCGATGGTCCTTAAGGGTAACGGAGTGGATTCCAAGAGATGGCAAGTGTAGCAGGTGGTGAGAGAAAGTCAGATGGGCCGATGAGATTAAGACGTTTGCGGGGATACGATGTCCGCAACTGACAAAGGACTTGGTTTGGTTTATTGGGGTTTAACGTTCCAAAGTGACTCAGGCTAAAAGGAACGCCGTAGTGAAGGGCTCCGGAAATTTCGACCACCTGGGGTTCTTTAACGTGTACTGACATCGTACAGGACACGGGCCTCTGGAATTTCGCCTCCATCGAAATTCGGCCGCCGCGGCCGGGATCGAACCCGCGTCTTTCGGGTCAGCAGCCGAGCACCATAACCACTGAGCCACCGCGGCGGGGTACAAAGGACATGGTTGATTATAGAGACATGAGAGAGGCCTTTGTACTGCAGTGGGCGTAGTTGTCATGAAGGCTAAAAGAAGTTAAAACGAAGTGTTTATAGTTACCAAAGACTTACGATAACTGTTGGGGCACTTATCGCTACCTATCAGCAGTGCCTGCACCGCACTTAGACATAGCTCATAACTAGCTCTACCTGGATTCCTTTCGTCCCTGACTCAGATCACCGCTCGGAAGACGGCTGGCGTGAGAATGGAGCCACTTGCTGCGAGACTGAGTCCACGCCAAACTGCCGCATCTGCAATCACGTCAGTCGTGCTCATAAAAGGCGGATTGACTTGGCTCCGTTACTGCAGGTTTGCTTCGCGTTAGCAGAAACTCGGCTTTCATCCCGGCGTGGGCGATGCGGGAAGAGCCAGGACTTCATTTCCGTTGTGCCAATCATTTCCCTTTCAGTGGGAAATTGCCTCTGTTCTGTTGACACGTCCAGGCTGCTTGCATAGAAAAGCCGTCACGCAGAGCAGTTTGGGCCAAGAGGACTCACCTCACACTTCTTGGCGCTCATCATTTTTTTTTCCTTTAAGTTATTGCCGAAAACAAATCTTGAGGTGGCTCAAAAGAGGCTGTCAAGATTAGCTTTCACTTCTCCGCTCGCTGTTTCATTTTTTGTTGCCTTGCAGTTTTTATACCATGCCCAGCGCATGATATCTAAGGCTTCGCTGACGCCAACGCTTAGCCTGCCAAGCTAGCTTAGTTGTTAAACCACACTTTGATGCTTCCATCAACATCTTGAATTGCTTTTCACTCATTGCATGCATTAGGATAAACTAGTTTACGATAAATCAAACGTGCCCTCTGCTACACTTTGTGCCAATAAGTTTTTTTTTTACAAATTTAGTGTCTCTTTGTAGCAACATTTCAAAGTATTCTTGACTTAGAGTAAATTCAGACGTGATTTTTCGAGTTATTTAAAAGGCTATGCCACAAGCTCAGCAAATAGGCCGCCCAGTTGCACTTTTGGCTCAATGCTCTTCGAACATCCAGTCAGGCATATACATAACATGCTCTTCTGCGTATTGCAGTAGAGAACTGTTCTTATCTCAGATAATGGAGAATGAAATTTATGCAGGCTATACAGAAGAAGGCGCTGGTTTTTCTACCTTGCACTGGGGAAAACAAAGAGCTGAGTTAAAAACTAAGTACAAAATGTAAGTAAAGACCTTTTTCACAGCAAAATCCTTCCGGCTACTGTGTCTTCCATTCTCAAGCAAAAAGTGCGCATACTTTGATTCTCTGTCTAGGTTGCTCACAACCCGGTGGGCAGGTTGTGATGACTTGGCAAGGTCACGTGACCTTTGTTGACCAATCAATAATTTAACTACCGGCTTCCACGGTGAGCGGGTTGTGATGACCTCACAGAGTCACGTGGTCTCTCTCGGCCAATCAGGATGGCCCATAAGGGCAGACTGCGATAGCTTGAAAAGGTCATGTGACTTTGGATTCATATTTGCTAGCGCTTAGTGAACACACGGGACAAGAACACAAATACACAGGACAGACGCTAGTCTTCAGCTGCCGTTTATTCGAAAAACAATCAACATATGACATCTCAAAATAGCTGAACTCACGCATGCGCAGTAGCAACGCCACGCCTCAGGAACATCATTTCTTTTTTTGAGATTAACAGACGGGGTGAACCTTCACTATCAGTGCACACAGCTTCAAAAATTTCACGTTCCGCTTGGGTTTTCATTGTACCTAGTATGACTGTTTCTGGAAAGATTGGTGTGCAAGGTACAGGGTCAGGGTCGCCAGGGTACCGTTCGATAAAACAGCGTTTGCAGTGCGCAGCGAGATTCCCCCCCGCCGATATGGATTCCGTTGCCAAGTCTCAGTCGTTCATTTATGCATCTCCCTCATTGCCCAATATACGCCTTGCCACAAGTGAGCGGGATTTTGTGGACAACAGCGGAAGAAAGCGGAACGTGAAATTTTTGAAGCTGTGTGCATTGATAGCGAAGGTTCCAAATGCGTCAGCACCCCGTCTGTTAATCTGTCAAAAAAAGAAATGATGTTCCTGAGGCGTGGCGTTGCTACTGCGCATGTGTGAGTTCAGCTATTTTGAGATGTCATATATTGATTGTTTTTCGAATAAACGGCAGTTGAAGACTAGCGTCTGTCCTGTGTATTTGTGTTCTTGTCCTGTGTGTTCACTAAGCGCTAGCAAATGTGAATCCAAACGCTTTCCAACTAGCTCAAGTTTCCGCCTTAGTAAGTGTCCTGTGACGTCTCTCGACCAATCAGAGAATTTTGTAATACTGGACATCAGAGGGGTTATGGTGTGTCGACAGCTGCAATGCTGTCGCATTAACAATGTCTCATAAGTTTTGACTTCAATGTCATGAGCACGGTAATGATTTGTTGGTTTACGGGGTTTAACGTCCCAAAGCGACTAAGGCTATGAGAGACGCCGTAGTGGAGGGCTCCGGAAATTTCGACCACCTGGGGTTCTGTAACGTGCACTGACATCGAACAGTGCACGGGCCTCTGGAATTTCTCCTCCAAAGAAATTCAAACGCCGCGGGCGGGATCGAACCCGCGTCTTTCGGGTCAGCAGCCGAGCACCATAACGACTGAGCCACCGCGGCGGCTAGCACGGTAATGAATTAAGCCAAACATCTACTTTAGGCCGTATATACGTCAACATTTAAGGCGAACACAATGTATAAATTAATGTTCGAGCCACCTTTATTTTGTCTGCTTTATAGTCAACTTCCCTTTTTCGCATCCTAGGCACGATGTCCGGGATGTAATTGGCAAAAAAATATGTGGATGTACGTAAAGAACTGCAAACCCGATGCCGCGAATAAGCTAGCACTGTATCTAAGCGTCTCATAGAGGTTTTGCAGCGGAGAAATCTACCTTGGGTCAGCTTCTCCCACAACAAAGGAAGCAGCGTGTGCCGACGTCTATTGGCGCGACAACACTATTCCGATGGGTCAAACCCGAGCAAGACCTTGGGATGTTTGTATGCTTGCTATGTTTATGGGTTTGTGTCAAGAGTAAGTAAGAAATAAAAATTGCGAGACAAAAGCCGAGGAAACTATGCCGTGACGACTTCCGGTGGATGTGACGTCAGACCGTTCCCGTGGCTATAACGATACCCAAATTATACATCCTTTGGGGATCTAATATGTTAATTACGCTTAATTACACACTTTTCCATGTAATTTGGCACAAATTCGGTGTTTTTCCGACCATTCTGTGGCAATTTTCAATATGCCTTGACGACTTCCGGTGGATGTGACTTCACACCGTTCCCGTGACTGTATCGACGTCTGCGTTATTTCGACGCAATTTTGACATTTGTGACTATAATTAATTAACTAATTACTCTAAAGTTATCAAACGTGGCTTCTAGGTTCATTTTTTCTTCCTCTACCTGAAGCAACCATTCGTTTCCTTCTATCTTTTTTAGTTGCCGAGTTAACACGAGTTAAACGCTGCCAAAGGTGTGACACCCTCTGCTAACGGACGACGGTACGAGCCATTAAAGGCTTTCGCCTTAAAATATCCGCCACTGGGGTTTCAACCCGCCGCAGCGCGAACAGATCAGCTTCAGAGGCAGCTGCGCGAGAGCCGCAACTGAGCATGCATCATGTTAAACTCCAACCGATTCTTGCTCTGTGCATTACACATCGTATTCTTCATCCACTAATAAATACTGCTATCAAATCAATATTCGCACTTTGAGCTATGACAGAGATGTGTGCACTGCACGCGTTGGTGTGGACAACATTGATGCAGAAACGCGACACTGGAACATAGCGACGTACATTGGGTAAATTGGTACAGACGATGAAAAAGTTCGAGGCGCGTATAACTGCATTGCTCCTTGGGTGAGTGGCGGTGGTGGAAAAGGTTTATTTGCTCTATTTTACAGTGGTTTTTGCGGCTTAAGATGGAGTCTTCCATCTTCTCTTCAGGATCGGCTCCCCTAGTCCAGGGCTCCGCTGAGGGTAGCTGCCCTGCGTGCACGCCTTACTAGTCCTTGTTGGACTTTCAGGATGTCGCTGGATAGCATCCTCTCCCACTGTTCCGCACTCTGGTTTAATATTATGGCTAGCTCGTCTATTTTCTGGCAAGCCCATGTGGTATGGTATAGGGTTGGTTTGGGAGGAAACCTCACTCACGCTTTCGGTTACGTGGCGCTGGTGTTGACATGCAAAAAGCTGAGCTTTCGCACGATATTTCATGTTTAGCAAAGAAAAGCCGCCAGCAATTTTTTACCTGTCTCCTAGTTTGCAAATGCGCTGTCTGAGTATCTCTGACCAGTTCACGTTCGATTTGCGACCTGCGTAGCTAAACTTTTTTTTTTTCTGATGAAACACTAAAACTGTACTTATGCGTCTCTTTTTACTGAAACAGGTCACCATCCCTTCCTTTGCGTGTAATTCCACTATTGTAATTAACAGCGGCTTTCTTATGGGTCTGCGCGCACGTCTTCAAGTCAACCGCGTGCGCCACCAATGCTTGTTTCAGAGACGTCGCCGCCATGGAAATGAATATTTGCTCCGCCATTTCAAATGCGTCGTGTTTCACATTTGTGCAATGATCCCCTGTTAACTTTCTCACTACCTCAATGCTAACGCGCCTCCTTGTCGTCGGGATCAGCGCCTGCTGTGCAAACATTCTTAGAAGATTAATTTAAGCTACGGTGGCGCTCCCGTTTAATATTAATCGGCTGATTAGTTGCAATACCACCGCGTTAGATTTCATAATGGTTGAATTTTTTTTTTTGCCCAACAGCTACATCGATGTTTTTCTTCTCACACAATATTTTTTTTTTGCCGCAAAGCCTTGCACTCGCGGAATCCCGAACTAATTAGTTTGCCTTCGCAGATAATCCTGTTTGAAAGGCTCCTCCGATGTGCCAACAGATTAGAAGCAGTGAATGTAATTAGCGTCGGAAATATCAGGATTGATAGCCTTTGAAATTCGTTACGCAACCCGTCTTGTGTTCCACTTTACGGAGAAAGTTTAATGATCAGCTTTTTCTTTTATTTTCATAATACCAGGATGCACACCTTAAAGCTATAACGGAAATTCAGAGACAAAATTGCCTTTCGAAGTTGAATAACTTGCGCCAACAACTGGAAAAGGTTTCTACTGAGCGGGCACGAATTCATTTTCACATAAAGCTCTTTCATTCGTTAACGTCGCAACAAAAGTTTGTCGATGGGATGCAGTGAATATGTTACAGCGGGCACTCTGCTGGGTACGTTTAATTAGATTCCCTACAATTTTTCGTTATCGGAGGAGGCGCTGGCGTATATTGTACTATGAACGTTGGCATAGATAGCTGGATTCGATCTAACGCTGAGCAAAAAATGAAATTATTCTTCCTGGTCGCGTTTCTGTCACGCTGTAAGTACGCCTAAAGGTGAGATGTTAAGGTTGTTATGGTTTAGTGCACCGATAGGGTTGAGGTCGCAAGACTGAGAGTATGCTAATTGTAGTGTTTGAACATATTTTCTTTTTTTTCATAAATTACTCAATCCTTTTTCTGTTGTTTGTTTGTTTGTTTGTTTGTTTGTTTGTTTGTTTGTTTGTTTGTTTGTTTGTTTGTTTGTTTGTTTGTTTGTTTGTTTGTTTGTTTGTTTGTTTGTTTGTTTGTTTGTTTGTTTGTTTGTTTGTTTGTTTGTTTGTTTGTTTGTTTGTTTGTTTGTTTGTTTGTTTGTTTGTTTGTTTGTTTGTTTGTTTGTTTGTTTGTTTGTTTGTTTGTTTGTTTGTTTGTACAAATGGCACGTGCCCGAACGACTATAGCCGTAATTAGCGTAAAGTAACGCAAGTAATGCTTGTCACCACCAGGTGGCTACCACGTCTAGGAGACCAGATGTCACTGCCGATATGACGCTGGCCTTCGCAGACAATTTTCCGCTTCGTCACCATGGGGAAATTTGTTATCGTACACTCAGTCATGGCAAGGATAAGCAAGCCACGTCGTTTAGATTTATCCTTGTAGGCGTCTCCGTATTGTGTCAACGCAGGCTAAGCGTTAAAATTTGGTGCGTTTCGCCACCAAAATTGTTGCTAAACGTTGTTTGTCCTATCGATTGGCCCTATCGTTTATCACCCATAGTTCGGCCTGTATCGGACCAGCCGTCAGTCTCACACCTTCTATTAGACCTCTTTCTATTTATTAGACTTTTATCAGAATCTATTAGACCTCATTAAGCCCAAAATCTAGATCATGGCGCGCATCTCATACCACTGAACAACATGCCTCCACCGGTAACTTTTACAGAAAGGTTCTTCCTTTCGTGCAAAAAAAAAAAATGCAAGTGGAATACGTGCTATGTGGCATGACTAGATACTGGCGCATCCACGAGAGTGAGGTCTGCAAGCACGGGTGCTGTCTGGGGAAAAATATGGCAGCTTATTTATTCACTTCTGGTTCGCAGCTCCCGTTGCGGTGTTTTCCATGCTCTTTTCTTTCCTCCTGAAAGACGAACAGCGACTGGTAAACGGCTACCACGAAATGCTATTTCGCGCCACGAAAGCGGACAATGCCGCTGCCTCTTGCGAAACTTCCAGACAAGGGAAGACAATCGGCTGTTCTTTTTGCTAGCTCGTCGCTTCGGTATGCAAGTACGCCCACTCACCATCAGAGTGGGCGGTTAGACAATCGCCCAGCAGACACTCCCGGGACTCTGGCCTCACCGGTGAACCACTCAGAAAGAAACAAAGGCGCTGCTCCAGCCCCCAGGTGCGCGGATATGTGCGTAAAACTGTCACACTGCCGCGCACTTTCCCGAAAGTGTAGGAGCATTTTGCTTTCCTTTCCATTTTCACAGTTTTTTTTTCTAATCCGATATGTACGACATCGCTTAACCACAGTTGAAGGTGTCATGCCGAATGCTGCTTTGAGTTTTTTTTTTTTTTTTTATCTGCCACCCGTATTCTTCTCTCACCTCCTTCAATGGCCAATGCAATCCGTGCAGTACGCCGTTAAGTCCCCCTGGATTACACGACAGTCAGCTTTGGCGCTCTCTTTCTTTCCTTGCTTTTCTTCCTGCTCATTTCCGTCGAATAACTGCGACAAATTTGGGCTCCACCCACCCTCCCACACCGCTAAACCTCACGTGGGTTTTGTTTACTTGTCCGCCCCCGTCTCAGTGGTTATAGCGTTCACCTACCGCATGTGGGCGCTCAGGGCGCTTGGCTACTGAGCTGGAGTTCCCGGATTCGCACCGGGCCTCGGCGGCCGCGTTTTCGTGGAAGCGAAACGCAAAAGGCGGCCGTGTGCTGTGCGATGTTACCACACGTTAGTGACATCCAGTGGTCGAAATTATTCCGAAGCTCTCCACTGTGGTACCTCTTTCTCTCTTTCATCTTTCACTCCCACCTTCCTCCCTTTCCTTGTGGCGTGGTTGAGGTGTTCACAGTGAAATGAGACAGTTAGCGCGTCTTTCTTTTCTTCAAAACCAATTTTGATTTTACCGTGCACTAGATCGAATGCCGGGGCTATCACTCTCATTCATTGCAAGTGAAAAGCACGACACGTCCGTGTGCTGAAGGACGTCAATGCCTGTCAAAAAACATCTCCACTACCTCGCCTCTCTCTCTCTTCCTTCTTTCATTCCCTCCTCCATCCCTTCCTTTGCGGCGTGGTTTGGTGGCCCACCTCAAATGTGATGACACCTCCTGTAGTTGAAAATTGTTTTTCGAGGAAAGAAGATGGCGCAATAACTGTCTTACATCTCCATGGACACCTCATCGCGCTGTAAGGGAAGATATAAAAGATAGAGTGAAAGAAGAAAGTGAAAAATAGGCGCCTTGGTGGAGGGATCCGGAACAATTCCGACCAGCTGGGGATCTTTGACGTGCGCTTCGTCCTACAAAGAACCAGAACAATACCACCCATTTCCAATGTTGAGTCGTTTGCCTGTACTGCTTAGGAGGGCAGTGGTGCATCTCTTAACCGCTGCGCAATCGCGCAGGAGTGTTATGAGGACTCCCAGAAATCTCTGAATGTAAAGTAGAGAGTGACCAATTCCTCATATATGGGCAATAACCCAGTAACGCTAACTCGTCGCACACTTAAGGCGGAGCTTTAATACGCTAGCACTGAGGCCCCCACTTAACGATTTCGCTAATCTTTGTTTGAAGCCTGTTTGACCTTAAAAACTAAGCCTCGAACCCGAAATCTAAACCGAAGGGAAAACTGAAGTGCTAGCGCACCTAATATGCATTTGGCCTTTCCACGCGAAATCGTCCGCCATTTTGTTACAACCTCCTCTTCCATTTTGTCGCCTTCCTTATGGGTTGGAACAATTTTGCCAAAATTTTCTGTAGCCCTCTGTCTGTCACTGCTTCTCAAGGTTGGCCTGTAGAATAACAAACACCGAAATAATGAATGACGACGTTGCCAGTAAGACCAAGCTTCGGACAGCAATGGCGGCTTCTGCTTCACTGCCTGTTCTCCTATCGCGCACTTCCGTCTCGCTGACCGTCTGGAAAAAATATACCGTTAAGTTCACATTGAAAACGAATCGCCTCAGGCTGCGGCATCGATCGCCATTTACCGAATTGGGTGGCCAAGCCGAACAACCATTGTGCATCGCCCCGCGCTGCTCTGCAGCCACTCGTGTTGCCAGTGCATGGCCCACAAAGCCGCAGCGTCTGTACCCTCGGCCACCGACGCACATAACCATGAGTGAAGAGTAGCGGCTGCGCGAATGCTCGTTCAGCAGGCCGTCTTCATGACTTCGATCCCGAGGCTCGTTAACGGACGGCTAATGTCTGGTTCCTCGCGGTGCAGAAGCTGTTTTGTTGGCTAGCTCACCGATAACGGCGCGAAATCTAATTACGAGAGGCGCCGTGATCAATCTTAACGACCCTCAACAGCGCATCCAGAACGTGGCTTCTTCTCGGCCCGTCATGCACTCCTTGCTAGCACTAATCTCTTCTTGTTCCTTAGTGCCGGATTCTTTATTCCTTCCCGGGTTTGCTGTATCCTACATAAGCATAGCGAATCGAAGGACGTCCTGCTAGTATTGCGCAGCACAAAGAACTACTTGCGACCAGTTGGCCTCCGAGGTCTCTTGGTGTTATTTTATTTTGTTTTCATCTATTTTTCTGCAAAAAAAAAAAAAGGCGGCAGGGGTGCGGCCAAAGACTTGTTCTCCGACCTTTGAGACTTACTAGCTTCTAAACATGCACTGCCGTCTAAGGACTCTGAGCTCCCCAGTTGTCAGGCAATAGAGTGCATTTCAAATCGTCTTTGGTGCCTCTTGAAGCCTTGCAGCTACGACGTGAACTGCGACGTTTTCGCAGCAGAATGCACCGATGGCTCATGTAAAGCGTATGAAACAGGCACCCTTGATATGCAAATTTAGACTTATCTTCGAGGCGCGCTGAACAACCTAAGCTTGTAATTCTAATTAAAATTATAATATGCTACGTACGTTCTGCAGTGTTTAGTGTACAGATAAGAGAGTAATCACTGGAACTATAATTCAAGAAAACAGGTAAGAAGGCCACTACTTATAACAGAAATAAGATATATGAGTAAGGATTTAAGCAGCTGGAAGGAAACACTAAGTCGCCAAGGTTAACCTTGCGTAAAACTAAACGTATACCTCAATTTTAAGCTTGTACAGTCCGTGGAGCTATCAAGTTCAAGTTACCGAGCTAAGCTACAGTCATCTACGGACGGAAATTGTAAAATGCGGCGCTTTCAACCTGCGATTGCTCACAACTTCGAAACCGTCTTGATTAAAGCGAGGGCATTGAAATTGTTTATTTCATTCAGAGCCACCGCGCGATTCTTCACAAAAGTAATTTCGCTAGCCTTCAGAGGTTTGGCCTCATTTTCTCCGAAGGGCGACTGTAGCGGAGACTGCCGGAGGCAGACGCCGATCCGAAAGGTGTTGCTACAGCGTAAATTCAGCGAAAATAGAAGCCCATCGCTTTGGTTACCTTTCCGTTAATGAGGCCCTGGGGACCAGTTTTTCAAATATTTCATCCATTATGCACAGAGTTGAAAAGAAAAGAACCTTCGTTTAGGGCGAATTTATTGCCGGTTTTTGCGCAACGTCTGACGGTGAATAATGCGGGTGAGTCGAGAGGCGGCAAGGAATGCTCCGCTCCATCTACAATTACTACTGCCTGTGGGATTGCAGAGGTGGATAATATAGACCATTCCGTTTAACTTTATGGGGATGAATTGTCGATGGTGGACTCAACTTTAATTTCGTGACCGAAAGTGTCGCTGTAATAATGACAACTTAAGCGCTGCTTCCGCCATAGTGCATACCAACAAAAACGATCGTTCATCGCGGAATCTATCAAGGGAGTCTGTCTGTTTCTCGATATTGTCATTGTCATTGCAGACATTTGCTCCTCGTCTTTTTCTAAGCTTTGCTACTTAAGGCGGAAGCTTAAAGATGCCCCAAGTAAAGTTAAACTCCTTGCCTACTCAACATTCATTATGTCCAAATTAGAGTTCGCTTCGGTATTATGGGATCCATTCATAAAGAAAGACATATACAAGATAGAGATGGTGCAAAAGAAAGCGGTTAGGTTTATTTATAACAAATATAGGAGGTTAGACTAACCTACAACACTAATGAAAACCAACCATATTCCATTGCTTGAAGTACGCAGAAAAATTTCCCGTCTGTTGTTTATGCATAACCTTTTAACACATACACAAAACATACCCCGCCCCGTAATTCTCAAATAATTGTCGCGCCGAACACACCATTCACGAATTCATTTGCTGGAACCCATTTTTGCAAAGACTGACTCATTTAAGCACAGTTTTTTTCCACGGACTGTTTCTGACTGGAACTCTCTTCCCGAGGCCATTTTCCAGTCCTCAAATTTTAATAAAGCTCTTCAGAAGCATTTTCTCGAGTGAATGAGCGTTGTATTTCGTTATCTGCTAATTGTTTGTTACCCCATGTATTTTCTTAGTATTTGTCATTTTCAATGCCTTGTATAGCTCCTCTTGCATGGGCCAATCTATTGGCCTGCAGTATTTTGAAATAAATAAATAAATAAATATATGTCAATGCACACGACGATTAAGCGATGCCATTACGCTGTGGGTTGTTCTGTGCAATTTGTTCAATCTTAATGCGTTAGCGTCAGTGTGGTCGTCACATCAAAACCCCACAGATGTCCAGTGTAACATTATTCCCTGATTGGTCTAGATGGCGATTACGTCATAGATGGCATTTGACCGCAAAGAACCAACCAGAGAGAATTACCCATTGGAGGCAAATTCAAATTACCAAGTGCAAAGTGGATTATTACGAAGGGGTATTCGACAGCATTAGAGGTACTGTTCTCGAGAAAAGCCGGCGTCGGCCATGTCACAAAAAGCGCCATTGGTTGAGAGAGTGGTGACGTAGAAAGGAAAGAAGTTTCGCTTGAGAGAAAAAAAAATGGTAAAGCGGGATCAAACGGCTGTCCTTTGGGTCGCGAGCCGGGAACGCTGCCTCTGCAACACTCCGACACTTTTTTTTTCTTTATTGCCTATTTCCTCCGTTTACAACAACAAGTCACAAACAGATTACACCACTTCAATACAACGCTATCGCATAGTGTTCTTCAAGGAAGGTTAAGCGCCGTCCAGGTGTTTTTCTGTGCCGTTCAAATCAGGGAGCAAAAAACAATGTGCGCTCGAAAAATGACGTTTTGTGATGGTGTGCCGGGCATTGCTGATTCCACTGGAGATTTTTTTTGTCTCCTTCGTTTTCTAGTCAATTATCTTTGAATTGATATTATTACACGGCTAATTTTTTATTTCATAAAAACACTACAAATTGCAAAAAAAAAATAACCATTGTCGTATGATTCCCTTGCTTACGGTGTCTACTGGCTTCTTTCAAATATAACCAATAGGGGCAATTATCGACAGGCCGCCTTGTATACAATTCTATTTCGGGAGAGGTCCATTGAGTATTCAGCGAAAGTTGAGCAAACAAATATGATATTTTTTTGACTAACGTATACAAGCCGGCGGTAGTGATGCAAAACTATCGGAAAATTGACTATCGATAGTATCGATTGTGTTTCTGAACCTATCGATAGGGTAAAAAAATCGATAGTACTACTATCGATAGGCTATCGATAATATTGTCGATAGTACTATCGATAGTCGAATCGATAGTGTTACTATCGATAGTATTGCTATCGGTATTATTACTACCGATAGTACGGTTATCGATAGCGACACTATCGATAGTGAGACCGTCGATAATAAGACTATCGATAGTAAGACTATCGATAGCAACGCCATTGATATTATGCATTTGTTGACCAGCGATATAGCCAAAACATTTGCTATGCCTGATTGGTTTCACTCTCGCATGAGGCTTAACGTCCGAAAGAGACTCAAGTTATGAAAGATGCCGTAGTGGAGGTCTGCGGATAAATTTCGGCCAGCTGTGGATCTTTAAAGGTGCACTGGCATCGCACAGTACACACGCCTTTCGCCTTTCGCCTCCATCGAAATAGAGACACCGAGGCACGGCAACGAAACCGCGTCTTTCTACTCAGCAGCAGAGTACCATAACCCCCGTGCCGCCACAGCGGCATTTGCGATAACTATCAGCAATACTCAATTCATGCATTCATAAAATATCTTTGTGGACGAATGAAATATTTATTTCCGCATCCGCAATGTGTTCATCGATACATTCATACTCAAAAGTAAACAGTCACACCATATCTACCTTGCGTTCAGAGCATGGAAATGTAATGCGATGCTTGTCAAGCATTTCGTCGGTGGTGTGGTTGTAAGCGTGGAAGTGGTTTAACGCTCAAACCTCGGAAGTATTTCCAATTAATACTTGATGAGAAGGACATCTTGATACACGAGCTAGATAAAATCTAAATATAACCACAAAATCACAGATTACAGGAAGCAGTTCTACATAAATGTATCAGTTTATGTATCACATCGTAACGAACGCATTCGACAGCATAATGGTCGGAACAAGAAGAACGAACGTTAATTGCTGTGCATCTCATTATTTGTAGGCTCGTGATAGCATGGCATATATGCACTGCGCATATCAGGTGCCTTTTCCTTCTATACGCCGACCTGTATACAAAACATGAAACTAAGCCGGGGACAGGACACAGGAAAGAAGCAAACAGGACAAGCTCCTCATCCTGTTTGCTTCTCTCCTGTATCTTGTCCCCTGCTCAGTTTATGTTCTGTAATCAAGACATAGCAACTAGCCACTCATCGTTCACTCCCGTATACAAGTTAACCAATTTTAAAAATAACTGGCTGAGTTGTGAGAGCATACTAAAAAAAGACGACCCATGCTCAACTGAAATGCAAAATCTGGACAGTACAGTTTAAAAGGTAGCTGGGACAGTTCGAAAAAATAGCTGGAACTGCATCTGATGAAAGAACAAACAGCATTTCTTGTGCTGGCTAACACGACACCATCGCGCTCTGCAGACGTCGTCTTGCTGGCGTAACCGCTGCAGAAATGCTTTTCGCACGCATGCTTCGCAATTGGGACATTCGCGACACTAACACTTTATCCAGTAACTTTACGTATGGACCGTCTGCAGAGCTCGGTGGCGAGTAGGCCGCATAAACGGGCGAGTCGTGTCATTTACTGATACAAGCGTCTCCATACCGCACAATCGGGAAGCCATGTTCAGGATATGCAGTGGGTACGCGTGGTTGATTCTACAGAATCGGTAGTACTGTATACAGCAAGCAGTAACAATAGTACTATCGATATAACTATCGAAAGTACTAGAGATAGTCCTATCGACAGAACTATTGGAAGTAGTATCGGTAGTACTATCGAAAGTACGAACTATCAACAGTACTATCGAAGGCACGAGCTATCGATAGTACTAGCGATAGTTTTTTATTTACCATTGATTGTTCGATAGTGACTCAACTATCGATAGTACCGATAGTACTATCAATAGTTTTGCATCACTAGCCGACGGGCTAATTTGTAAGTTACTGGCATGTTACAGGGCAAAGATATGGCACACCGAGCAAAACGAGAAAAAGACAGACACAACGATCGATCCTTGTCTATATTTTGAGCTTTCTGAAGCGTTCAGTAGCGAACCTCAGGATCTTTCCCCGATCGTTGGCTAGTGCACATTGCTGGGAAGAGCGCCCACAAAATCAAAACTGTTTTCGAAGTTAGGGAGACCCGAGAGCAACCAAAGAGTTTCTTCGCTTACAAATCAACAGTCACAGTCAAAAACACTAGAGCCGCCATTGCAGCGTTCGGTTACTCCGGCGTCGCTCTGCTGACTGACGTCAAGTGCCAGGACACAAGGCATCGAAGCAGAGAAGCTGCTGGCAAAAATATTCCCATGTTTACGAGGGAAAGCAGAAGATGGCTGGACGTTAGGACAAAGGGAATGCGTTTGTCGTGAGCGTCGCTTGCGGGTCGAGAGCAGTCATGCGCGATTCTCATATCCTGATGCACACACTGTTTATAGAAGAGAGAGGAAGGGCGATGTAGGAGGGGTTATGCTGCAAAGACAAGAGTGAGCGTACACATTTACTGGTCCTTTGCTTGCTCTCGTGATTCTTTCCACAGCAATGAATGAACTATGTGAAATACGTCTTGCCTTGGGTCCTCTGCTTGTTCTTCGCATACTCAGCGTTAGCGACAAGCATGCTGCTTCGGATGTTTTCAACTCGCTTCACGGTTGGAAAGACTTCAAGCCGCATCTCCAAAATCATGCTTGCTTCTCTGTCGTGGATCTCGGAGCCCTCCGGCTATTTGTCTTCACCACATGGAAACAAACGGCGTTTTTTGTTTTTGTTTTTCTGTAGAACTTAGCAGCAGAAGTGGTGGTTGATGATCGAACGAAATAAGAAGTCCATGCTACCAGCGAGGATTGTCTTGGAAAACCTCGTCACGCCCGTGAAGAGGGAACCACTCCCATCGACGGCGTCTAAGCAGACGTGGTATTTAGCTCGAGCAAATAAAGTTGTTTCTCTCTCTCTCTCTGGGCATGTGTGTGCGAGTCCCATGCTGGCCGCCCCGGCTCCGAAATGCAGGGGAGTTAGTGATCGGAGATTTTAGTGCAAGATAGAGAACCTTAATTTTCACACGCAAAAACAAACAAACAAAAAAACTGGCTGTGGCTTAGCTTGGTTAAGCCTGGTAATTGCGAAGCAATACGATAGGTTCGTCGCTGCCGTTTGGTTGCGTTCCAGCGTTCTGAACTAGTAGGAAACAGACGTACATTCCTCAGTGTCGGCCGAACTCGTAACTTCTTCTCTTGCTTCTGACGTTGTTTCTACCGAAGACGTTGACCGTTTTTGTCGGGCTTCATATTGTCACAAGCCAGACGGAGAACAGTCGTAGACGTAGAGGGGGACCGCAGAACGGCCGAGGTTTTTAATCGCCCAGAACAGAGCCAGCTCGAGCGCGCCTCACGCGAACGCGACCACTTCGTCCTCGTCACGGCTTAGCGCGCAGGTAGCTCGAGCCAGGTCCGTGGCAATATTGAGCATGCCGCTTGGAAAGTCGTTCTTCTCGTTCTTCTGCCGTCTCCGTAGCTCGCTGATGCTTCCTCTTTGCATTCTGCCGAAGTGTCTTGCTTGCTTGAGGCGGCATCTGACAGGCTTGACGAGAGGAGCGAACCGGCGTTGGTGCCTACCAGCCTCGCGCTGCGACGGCGCGTTGTTGTTGTTGTTGTGACTGAGAGAAGGATGAAAAGGAAATTGCACGGGCCTGCCTACTGGCTCGATCCGAGCCACCACCGCTGCCACGTGTAGACAAAGGAGAGGTAAAAGATCAGAGGAAAGAGAAAAAGGAAAGAAAAGACGCGCGTCGCAGCAACAACTGCGTCCGCCGGAGCGGACGCTGCTCAAAAACAGATAAGCGGCCGAAGCCGTGCTCGCCGAAGCGAGAACAGATATGGGGCCCCGTTTTTACACAAATGGTGTGACGTCACTCCGCGCGCGGCGCCCCTGGTGAGAGGAGCGAGAGTTAGGCCGCCGTTGGTGCCTACCAGCCTCGCGCTGCGACGGCGCGAGATGGGGCCCCGTTTTTACACAGATGGTATGACGTGATGCCAAAGGTCATGCCATAGTCCTTGAAAGACTATGGTCATGCCAAAGGTCAAGTGGTGCCTACCACCGCCTCGCGCTGTAATGGGCTGAGGTGGTAGCTAAAGTAGTATTGCTTCGCAATAAAAATTCAGGGGGGCACTTTGCTTACCTGAAGTGCGGTGAGGCGAAAGCCTTAAGCGCGGTGTTGCTGCTTGTGCCACTGATGTGTGGTTAAAATGTTAAGCTTCGCCTCTAAGAATGGAACGCGACAGCGTCTTGTAATGCTGCCAGGGAATCCACAGAACGCCATCGCCCGTTCGGCTCTACGCCTTGCTCGTCGGTAAATTGGTTTTTGAGGAAAGGAAATGTATCTGTCTCGCATACCTCGCCGTAACGGGAAGGGAGGAAGATGGGAGTGAGCGAAGAGACCGTATTCACTACACGCGCCTTTGTTCATTCCAAACCATCGAGCTGGCATGGCGGAGTGGTTAGCATGCTCGTCTCGCACTCCGGAGACCGGTTTCCGAGCTCGACCAATTTACTACTCGGTTTTATTAGTTCATCTGGCCTGACTATAAGGGTTAATTAGACTAATTGGGTAATTAATCAATTAACTAAACTCAGTCCCACTTACTTGGAGCATCAATATACGACCCCTTCAATTGGTTGCATGGTTACTAGCCAAAGTACAATTGGCCCCGTTTGAAATTCGCGCACTGTGACGTCACGACCGTTTCGACCAATTGAAAAGCGTCACATTTCTGTCGACAACTCCTGCTTACAACGATGAGGCATTAAAGTCTTCTGCCTTAATAATTCTGAATTAGCAGTGCTTGCGACAGGCTGCATTGGAAGCTCCTCCGGTCGTTATTCGTCGAGGCAAACAGCCGAACAAGTAATAATTTTTGTTTCTTTTCTTATTTTCATTTTTTATTTTTTTATTTCATTCATGAAACCCATGCGTTCAGTAGATGCGCCTTTATTCATGCCCAAAACCTGAGCCTTCGTGGCGGAGTGGTAGCGTCTCCATTTCAAGTGCCAAAGGACCTGGTTCGATTCCCAGCCTCGACAGCAGGAAACGCGGACAATCTTGCTAACATTACTTGGTCACGACAGTATGAGGCATTAAAGGCTTCCGCCTTAAAAACAAGCTGCATCGTTTCAGAATTATGACAGCTTCAGACACTGTGCCTGTCCTCCAGGGCTAAAGGGCCTATGTATAACGCGAACCAAGAGACCGATGTAGCAAAATCCCGGAGTTGTAAATCACTCTCGGTAGACTGAAAATTGGTTTTGAAGAAAAGAAGGGACGCAGTAACTGTCTCACATATCTCTATAGACACCCTAACCACGCCGTAAGAGAAGGCATAAAGGAGGAAGTGAAAGAAAGGAAGAAAGAGGTGCCGTAGTGGAGGGCTCCGGAATAATTTCGACCACCTGGAGATGTTTAACTGGCATTGGCATCGCACAGCACACGGACGTCTCTTGCGTTTCGCCTCCGGCGCCTGTATCTAGTGCACGTTAAAGATTCCTTCGGGGCGCCAAAAAACATTTTTGTCATCCGAAACAACCCGCCGCGGTGGCTCAGTGGTTAAAGCGCTCGTCTACCGAGCCGGAGTACCCGTGTTCGAACCCGATCGCGGTGGCCGCGTTTCGATGGAGGCGAAACGCAAGAGGCGCCCGCGTGCTGTACGATGTCAGTGCACGTTAAAGATCCCCAGGTGGTCCAAATTATTCCGGAGACCTCCACTACGGCTACTCTTTCTCTCTTTCGTCTTTCACTCCTTCCTCCCTTCCTTTACGGCGCGGTTCAGGCGTCCAACCGATATATGTGAGACAGATAGTGCGCCATTTCCTTTCCTGAAAAACCAATTCACCAATTTACCAATCCATCCGAAACTCGTGGCCCTCCAAATGCTTATCGCCCTGTTTAATAGCATTATCAACTTTCCTTCACTACTTTCTTCAATCTAATTTGTTTCTCTTTTTTTCCTTCCTTCTTCCTTTTTATTTTTTTAAGAACCTACAGCTACCTCGCCTTTCCATTCTTCATAACTTAAACTAACCATACCTTTAACCACTACTTGCAAAAGGTATCATGAAGCTCTAAAGAGCCCGATTTCTGCATCGTATACCGGTGATGACACTAAGCACCGAAGCACGCCAACTGGTCAGCTTTCCTCCATTTCTTCTCGCTTGCATGCAATACAACGCCAGATCAAATCATCGAGCGGGGCGACGTTTCATTAAAGCTGCCTGTGTCACACTGCGTCAGCCTTAGACCGGGGTGATTCTTCGCAAAATAAATCTTCCACGCAATTATTACACGAACCTCTTTCAAATTTTTCGCGGAGGGCTCTCAAATGTATCTGCCCCTCGGCTTATCTTTTTTGCTTTGTCTCATTTCGTTATCATCTCATTCCTTTCCTTGCTTTTGCCCGTGGCTCTCTTGCCATCACTGCTCGTCGTGGCAGTTAATTGGACGGTTATCTTCGCCGGGGTTTAGTTCCTCCCATGACTTCCGCCTGAAGCGCTGCCTTTCTTTTTTTATCTCGAGTTAATCAACCGTTCGGCCGCACACTTCCCTTCCAGCTGCGTTGCTTGTCCCGTCTGATTAGACGAAAATGGAACCAAGTGTGCTGCCTCGGGGCGTTTTCCCATGGCGTCGCGTACGCGGCGCCCCCGGTCTCGCCTGGATAAATAATTCAGAGACACAAAATCAACGAAGTTTCTCTTCGCTGTCCCTTCTCAAAGCATCTCCTTATTCGTGTTCTTTGCTTTCCAACGGAACAAAACTGTCATTAATGACTCCAGCAAGAAATTACCACCACCGACTAACTACTCAACGGTGCCTTCGTTCGGTGGGCTGTTTTCTGCCTTCATTTTAATTTCCTTCTCATCGTTAGTTCCCAAGCTCAGTACATCTAACTGCACAAATAAATGGCCTTAAAAAAGTGCACGTTTCCTTCTACCAGCTCCGACTTAATCTTTAACGTGACTTACTTTCATTACTTGAGCTCTTTGGTCCTCCTTTCTTCTATTTTCCTTTATTCATTCTTTTTTTTTACGCTCCAGGTTAACTTCATTAACCGCCGCGCTAAGCGCTGCCGTCACTTTGATTCCGCTCTGGCCCGCGCCAAATTAGGGTCGACCGCGGACGCCTTGATCTGGTTTCCGCGCGAATCTGTTATGGGGCCCAGCGCTTACCGCGGGAACGCGATGGAACTGGTTGACATTTTAACGCGCCTTGAGGCGCGGTTCCCGATTCGGTTCGGCTCACGTCGCCAGTCATGCACTTAACCTTCTGGAACGTGCCGCTTATAGCGCAGTTCTTCTAATTCTCTCCCGTGACCGAGGTTCATTAAGCTTCGAGGTACAAGGTTGGTAAAAATGAGAAACTGGCTCGAGGTGTAATTACATCTTATCAATCGATAGCCGTTTTTTTTTTGCCGTATGTTGTGCCGTTATGTTGTTCCGACTCTAACGATTTACTGCGTTTAGTTTGTTCGCTATCTAATGGCGAAATCTCTAGCGGCCCAAATGGAGATCTTGTGAATAGTGCGCAGTGGAATCATTACCGAGATGATCATCTCGTCGGTAAGGCAATGAGAGTGGCAAGATTCAGGGTCGTTGCAGTTTAGTACACACCGATAAAGGACTCGATCATCACGAACTGCAAGCACGGCAGGCACCGAGACTGCAGGGCTACACGGAAGGAGAGGGAAGTCTTCTGATTTTTGACATTCTGCGGCTTCGCTGAACCTTGCAAGTTTCTATCGAGTATTTTATTTTGTATTCTCCGCCATTTTAGGCACTCCCTTATGAAAACTGTGGACCTATAATTTTCAGCTCTGCTTCCAGCAATCGCAAGATTTTGGCGACATTTTTCCCCTACAATTAATTCAATTAAGATTATGGCCTGCGGTTACCAAACCCTATCGTTTCTCTGTTCCGTACAGGGAGACCACAGTTGGACAAGAGCTAAACCTGGCTCTTAAATATAACCGCACCCTAAGGAAGAGCATTCTGTGTTTGTTTTCTCGTGTGGCGGAATTGGTAAGCCGGAGTTTCGCGTGGGTACAAAATTCGTCTGAAGAGTGACATTGCGACCTCGAAGGAAAGGCTTGCTGTGCATGCGTGCGCTTCTTCCAAGGTGTTTGGATTAGGAAGCCAGCATTGGACTCGGGTTAAAGGCTTCCCCTTGTGTGGCTTTGCAATTCTATGCCCGGCAGCACTAAAACATCTGGACCCCTCCTTCAGCTTTAGCTGCCCGCACTGTAGTGCGGTGTCTTCTGACACCTATCACATGGTGTGGGCCTGCCCCTCCAACCCGGCTATTCCCCCCATCCCCAACCCAACCCGGGAGGACTGGGAGGCGACCGTGCTCGGCTGCCACGACTTACAGGCCCAACTAGCCTTAGTCGGGCGCGCCCGGGCGGCGGCCACCGCCACTGGGGTCCCATACTAGGGACCTCCACCTAGTGCTTGTAAGGATCGGTCCCTTAAGGGCTGATCCAAACATACCTCCTGTCCCTTCTTAATAAACGTTTTCACCACCACCACCGCCAAGGTACTGGAATCTACGGGGAAAATATTTATCTGTGTGTCGTTCCAAACTTGTTTGAATCAAGCAAACGCGAGTAGGGTCCACTAGAATCTCTTGAGAAGACGTCCCCTGTCTCTCTTAATTCCCGCAGGTTGTTCCCGTCGCGCAAGCGGCTCCTCGGTTAGGTCGCAGGCCTCGCAGCGGTCGGCGGCGTCCAACAGGAGCGGCTCGGTGTCCAGGGGCGGCTCCAGGCAGGCCAGGGCCAAGACCGCCGCTGCCCACAACGGCTCTGCCGCGGCGGCCGCCGCCTCGGGCACCGAGGGCGAAGAAGAGGACGAGCGGGTCCCGCCGGCGCCTCCGCCGGCCACCGTGGGAGGGGGCCAGCAGCGGCAGCCGCACGAGCCCGTGCGCAGGGCCGCCTCGTCGCCGCTGGACGCGGCCGACGCGGGGGCTCCACCTCCCGAACAGCCCATCACGCGACCCCTGCGGTCGCACCTCTCGCAGGACCTGCGTGACAAGGTGAGCCGGATTCCTCCAGAACAGGCACGCAAGTTCAATCCCCGTGCAACGGTAGCGGGTAACTTACAATGACATACTTCAGCACTTAAGATTATCCCGTCGGGCCTACCCTCCGCCGGCTAAGACATTAAATAAAGGGGAGGAACTACACCTCCGAAAGCTGCAGACCAACACTTACAACAACCCACGAAGACTACACGCAATAGATCCGGAGTCATTTGACGCACAATGCAGATTCTGCGGGGAGAAGGCGCACCTGTACCATATGGTATGGGCCTGCCAACGAAATCAGGCGGTCACTGTAAATAACCAGCCAACGCAGGAGGGGTGGGAGGGAGCTCTGACCAGCTCGGACGAAACGAGTCAAAAGTAACTCACCGAAAGAGCCCGGACAACAGACTACGCCAATGGGATTCCGGACTGAGAGCTCCAACCGCCGCTACAACCTCCTAAACTATTTCAATAAAATATTTTCACCACCACCCGTGCAACGGGCTGAGGACGAGGTAGGTAGGTAGGAAAGACTTTTATTGCTCTAGAAAGGTGCTAGTAGCAGACGAGAAAGAAGAGGTCCATCTTCCTTCTTCTCACAGGTTCGGTGCCCCTATTCCAGGGCCCCGCTGAGCTTCACTGCTCGTTGGGCGTGCTGGATCAGACCTTGCTGGCAACCCAGATCGCCGCTGGAGAGCCGGCTCTCCCACTGTTCTGCACTCGGGTCTTTGCGAAAGCTGTCGTTTTTACTGCATTTCCACGTGATGTGGTGCAACGATGGTTTGCTGCCACACCACGGGCAAGTGTCCCGATATTGAAAATGTGGCTGAGGCTTAGCTAGGGTTAAGCCTAGTCAGATGCGAAGCATATTGATGGCTAGGCTTGGTAATACATGGCTTTCCTTGGTTGAATACTTGGTCATTTTAATACAACCACTAGAAGCCTTCGTCTTGGGGGAAGACAACGGCATGGCTACAGCGGAACGCCGACTATCCCCGAGACGCGCGTTGGGTGAGCGCCTGGATTGCCACGGAAGCCGCGTCCGCCTGCCCGGTGGAGCGAGCGTTTCACCTACACCGAGTGTGAACGTGCGTTCGAAATGCGCGGGAGTGTGACGTCACCATACCACGTGATTCACTCGGCGTGCAACCGCAGCGACGGCACAAGTTGGAGCCCCGTCTCTCATCTGTCGTGACGTCATTGTGTCACGTGGTGTGACGTCACCATACCACGTGGTCTGCACGGCTTGCAACCGCAGCGACGGCACGAGTTGGAGCCCCGTCTCTCATCTGTCGTGACGTCATTGTGTCACGTGGTGTGCACGGCGTGTAACCGTCACGAAGGGCTTGGGTTACCTATTGCAATATGCTTCGCATAAAAAATTGGTTTGACGTCATGGCTGTAGCAGTTGGCGCACAATGCACTGGGAGCACCACGTTAACGGTAGAGGCGTTCGGCCGTCCACACACTGCCTGTACGGAGGCGGAAGAGAAGACGCGCGTGTAGTGCTAAGATTGTTTTAGAGACGTACTGTGGTGTCCAATCCATCCGGGTGTACGCCAAGATATGAGAGGCAGGCATTTCCTTTCCTTAAAGCCAATTTTTACTTCATTTTCCGTAACTCCCTTACGGCGCGGTTCGGGTATCCACCGAGATATGACAGACACAGGCGTCGTTTCTTTTCCTTAAAACCAATTTTCTTTTCATTTTCCTTCCCCTACGGTGCGGTTCGGGTGTCCACCGAGATATGAGTGTTTCCTGGCGCACTGTTTGTCTTTTTTTATTTCTGATATTTGATTTCTTTCATTTCTTTTTTTATTCTCGTTTCTGTGTTTACATTTATTCTTTATTTTTAATTACGTAGTCGGCGGCCACCGGCGCTGCGCGTGACGTCGCTCAGTTTCGCGCATGCGCAGAAGTGGAAAATCTGGCCTCCGGCTCACGCGAAGCGCGGTGTTGACGAGCCTAGTGAAGCTTTTCGCTTCAAAAGAACTCACGCGATCGGTGCGGTGCTCTAGGCTCGAATTCCAAGCTATAAGACTTATGCTCTGGGAGCAGCTTAACAGAAGCTTGGCCCGAATACCAATGTTTGCCTCCAATTTCACGCTGATTTGGGCGAAGATTTCGCCACGCACCAGCGACGTTTTGCGCGTTCTGCAGGATGCCGAGTACATAAATTTCACACACTATTCGTGACCGGCAACTGTTTCGATGAGCATAGACTCTTGCTGCGTTGGCGCTTGGTGTTAGAAGTTCAGTGCGTGCTCAACAGACAGCAGTACTGCCATAAGCTATGTGCATAAAGATACCCAGGGGATAATTACGGGACGGTTAAAAAGAAAATATACAATGCCAGTTTGTCAGGCAGCTTGCTTCAGGTTCAGCTGCGATATCGACCACCAGATATCTACCGGATCGGGTTTTCACTTCTCTAAAGAGCCTCTTGCAATAAACCTAAATGTGACGTCATTCCAGCCGCACATGTAAATATCAAAGATATTTCCGGCTCACATCGCCACCGGATGGAGGCCGATATATCAGTTTTATGCCGTCAATTATTGTAACAATTAATTATATCTGATATCGCCCATCTGTTTTTCGCACTTGAGATCAGTGTAATTTGGACCTCTGTCCAGAACGGTTTGCACTTTTGTCCGCAGGCTAAAGCCTTAATGGTGTTTTGCTGCAACAGCATGCACTAACACCAGAACTTTTTCTTCTCGCATAGAGGATAGGAATGCAAATAAAAGTAGCCATGCAAACTTTATCTCACGCAAATATTTTCGAACAAAAATACTGGAATCAGACGGATGGTCGAGCCTATCTCCGACAACTTCTGAAATAGCTAATACAATCAGGTACTGATGTGAATGTGCATTGATGTCAATAACGTTAAGGTTGGAAGAACAAAAATGTTTCCGTGTACAGTTAAAATCTTGCAAATTTCCAGGCAGAAGAAAAACTCTGTACTCAGAGCGCCTTCCGCACAAGCATTTTTTTTCCTTCTTTGTTTCTCCGCGTTAAAATGAAGGTCGTGCCCTTGGCATCAATATGCTACGTAAATGTTGTGATCAGTGAACAGACCTTTAACGAGCAACTAGCGGCAAAAAGCCAATTATACAGCCCCGTACTTATAGGACTTATCTCAAGGTCCGACAGATACGGAGCAATTATCCCCCAAATGGGTGAATAATAACACTACGAAAAACGAATCGTACAAGGCGTTCGTGCTTTAAGCGCCATATCTGTCTGCACCAGATGCTACTTTGCATACTTTGTACCTGCCGCCTGTTAGCACGAACGGCAAACGCGGCCGCTTTTTTGGGTCGCCATGAATGCAAACCGCTTTGTGAGAACGCTGGCAAAAGACGTGGTTTGTTCATCGAT
Source organism: Amblyomma mixtum (assembly GCF_055824585.1). Taxonomy (NCBI): domain Eukaryota; kingdom Metazoa; phylum Arthropoda; class Arachnida; order Ixodida; family Ixodidae; genus Amblyomma; species Amblyomma mixtum. The sequence continues at coordinate 95,507,609 of NC_143017.1, read as the reverse complement.
CCCTGCTCTTCGATGTATTTTCCAATTTCTGTAAAGCGCTTGTCGCATTGGACTAATGCATTATGACTCCTGCCTCATCGCATTATGAAGATTAAAAGTGTACCAATCTGTGCATCTTAGAACATGACGTTTTTAATAAACGTAACGCATTTAGTACGGTATGATTTTATCCATCTTTAGTTAAACCTTAATTTATGTTGCATGCTAGCAAAAGAATGGGCGAGATCTGGAGGATGGAGGAGATCTTCCACTTCCACTACCCCCCATCTGTCGCAGCCTATGCTACTTAGCTTAGCGTGTTAAGGAATAGTCCACTTCTGCCTCTGCCTATAGTATTTCAAGGCCCCAGGTTTATTATGTACCAAAGAAAATAATGTTTGTACAAATTAAAAATGTAGTAAAATTCTTCGTATTTTTCTTGATATATTGCGAAGCAGTAATTAATTCATGCTTTACATTTTTGTTAAACTGCTTATCTAAGGGTTTTCATCCTGCATTTAGCTAATTTTATAAGATATGCCCCCTCCCCCCCCCCCTTCCCTATCCCCATTCATTTCATGGCTTCACTCTACACTAACCATGAAGCAGAACACACAGAAACGTTCTGAATCATTACGGTCGCCATTCAAAAAAACCCAACATACGGGCTCATTTTATTCCTTCGTACCAAAGAAGAGTAGATATACGCAGCGTACTGCCTCAAGCTGTACTTTTTCTCTTTCCGCTATCAAACGCGGCTTAATCCAAGATGGGTGCAATGCTCTTTACAATCTACTCTCACGATGGAAAGGAACGCGAACACCGCGGCGCCTACGCACTCCGCTGCTCGAATTTCTTTTGACGGCGCTTTTACGTGGGTGGTAAGAAAAAGACGTTAGAGTCTTCCTAGAATGCATCACGGACAGCTCTAGCATCTTTTTGCCAGCACCGAAGTAAAAGCATGCTTAAAAGAAATGCAAACAGCGGAGCGCCTAGGCTTCGCCCTGTTTGCGTTTCATTCCATCGTGAGAGTAATTGGCTCAAACCTCAGCAGTCGTCACACAGGCCAGACAACGCGAAAGGTGACCACAAAGGCGAGGATTTCATGTTGTAAGCCAAAAGTGACAGATAATTTAACGTGGTTAGGCCAAATGCGAATTAGGTGCGCTGGTACTTCGGTTTTCTTCGGTTTCGGCTCGGGCTCGGTTTTGAACGGCTCAGCAGACTTCAGACAAATATCGGCTGAACCGGTGGGGGGGGGGGGGGGGGGGGGTCATTATCGCTGGCGCACTAAAACTGGAGGACACACTTAAGCTCCGCCTTAAGGGTATGACGCGATAGCGTAAAGGTCAATGCCCATACATGCGGGATTGGCTATTCTCTGCTTTACATTGATTGATCCCTGGGGGACCTCATACCACTCCTGGATCAGCGGTTAAAGGATGCGCCACTGCCCTGCGATGGTAGGTGCCGCCACTAGTGGGGCTCGTGAGACCAAGGGTGCTCTTCCCGAGCTACCGCTCGAGAGCAATCCTTAATTCAACTGCCGCCTGCCACGGTGGGCAGTTTGCTCTGACTGCGGTAAGCAGGTTGTGGTGACGTCACACAGTCACGTTACCTAGGTGGCCCACCTAGCAGCCAGACACACAGTGGCGGAAACTTAACGGGGGTCTTAGTTCTAGTACACTAAAATAGATAAAAGTGGCAAGGGTTTATCTGGTATAACACATTTAGAGCTAGTGGGTTGTTCACCTTGGGAAGAAAAGAGTGCGAAACCACTCGGAGGACACAAAGTGAAGACGAGAAACAGGCTCTGACTGATAACTGCAGTTTATTGTTCTGACACCTCGGTATGTAAACAGAAAGCAACAAATAAACCAGAACAAAGTCAGGTATATCCAGACATCGGAAAGCGGAATCGAGCAAGAAAACTCGAATCACCGAGCTCTCGATAGGAAACGCAACTCCTTATCCAGAACGACTAGGGGAGGAGTACTGAGACAGCAGTTTTTAGGCTCGTGATTTTTGCGGCTTCACTGATCTACATCAGTTTCGTGATTTCACCATCTTTGGTTGCAGCACTCCGGCGTCATTTTATCGACAAAGCCTGTCGTAAAGGAGCGCTAGTTTCCGTACATCCCCTTGTCCAGAACGGTCAGGCTCTTACAGGCCTCTGGCTGCACAGGCTTGACCACTGGGCACACTTAATGGGAGGCGCCCACTGCGCCTTATCTTCACAAGTCCTGTCTACGTAGGGCGCATTTTAGGACTAAAGTGCACGCTGGGCATTTACTGACAGCAGGAGTACAAGGTATGCGCAGATGAAGCTGACGTACTGCCTGAATGCCTGCTTATCGTATACGTAGGCCACTGCTCGATTATATGAACTAGAGCGTTAGCAGCCGACCGCTGCTATATTTGAGGATAAGACCACCTGAATAAAGCAAGGGCTTCAGCTACAAGACTACGCCAGCTGAGACACCAAACAATGATATTTGGGTTGTTCTCAACAGCACAGTTTTAGTAAACATTCGCGGCAAGAGACAAACCGAAGAAAGTGAAGGTTAACCATGCAACGCCCTGTGACAAGGTTTGTTATCCATGGTTTGTTAGGACGGATATATGTATGTATGTATGTATATATGAATGTATGTATGTATGTATGTATGTATGTATGTATGTATGTATGTATGTATGTATGTATGTATGTATGTATGTATGTATGTATGTATGTATGTATGTATGTATGTATGTATGTATGTATGTATGTATGTATGTATGTATGTATGTATGTATGTATGTTTGGTTTGGTTTATGGGGTTTAACGTCCCAAAGCGACTAAGGCTATGAGAGACGCCGTAGTGGAGGGCTCCGGAAATTTCGACCACCTGGGGTTCTTTAACGTGCACTGACATCGCACAGTACACGGGCCTCGAATTTCTCCTCCAAAGAAATTCAGCCGCCGCGACAAGGATCGAACCCGCGTCTTTCGGGCCAGCAGCCGAGCACCATGTATGTATGTATGTATGTATGTATGTATGTATGTATGTATGTATGTATGTATGTATGTATGTATGTATGTATGTATGTATGTACAGTCGGGGACAAAAGTTTCCGGACCACGTGTTCCTCTAACGAAGCCGATAGCTCTGCTATTAGTCGGCAGGCTGGAGACCACACTTGTGGAGGTAAAAGTTAATTTTTTGTTCTTTCATCTCCACAAGTCTGGTCTCCGGCCGCTGTTTGATAGTAGAGCTATAAGCTTCGTTTGAGGAACACGTGGTCCGGAGGCTTTTGTCCCCGACTGTATGTATGTATGTATGTATGTATGTATGTATGTATGTATGTATGTATGTATGTATGTATGTATGTATGTATGTATGTATGTATGTGTGTGTGTGTGTGTGTGTGTGTGTGTGTGTATGTATGTATGTATGTTTGGTTTGGTTTGGTTTGTGGGGTTTAACGTCCCAAAGCGACTAAGGCTATGAGAGACGCCGTAGTGGAGGGCTCCGGAAATTTCGACCACCTGGGGTTCTTTAACGTGCACTGACATCGCACAGTACACGGGCCTCTAGAATTTCTCCTCCAAAGAAGTTCTAGCCGCCGCGGCCGGGATCGTATGTATGTATGTATGTATGTATGTATGTATGTATGTATGTATGTATGTATGTATGTATGTATGTATGTATGTATGTATGTATGTATGTATGTATGTATGTATGTATGTATGTATGTATGTATGTATGTATGTATGTATGTATGTATGTATGTATGTATGTATGTTAGGAGCGTCCCCATTGAAGAGGGGCAGTGAAAGGTGCCGCACTCTCGGCGAAACAGGCGTCAAGCGCTTCATGGGCGGGACAAGAAGGCGTCATACGCCGCCGGCGCTAAAATCCTCTTGAAAACAATTCGCATGTCGCTCCACATGAAGGTTCGAATTTTGTTGCGTTGGGTTAGTTCCCCGTACGTAAACCCCTTGTAAGAATTTTAGAGCTCAGGGGGTTTGCTTCCGAGCAGCACCGCGTGGCTTGTAATGCATATTTAGTGGTCAAAATATCCTGAAGGCAAGAAGATTTTCGGCCCTGCCGCATCCAACGTGTAGGACATCGATAACCGCTACAGGAGCCCCACTACACGGCTTAGAAGCAAACGCCTTGGGCTATATACATTTGACACAGGCTGTACATGCGCGCGGACGGACCAGACTTGCCTCCGGGCATGAATGAATACAAGCATGCGCTAAAGAAAAACCTTTTCGTTCAAAGCCCATGTCTGAACGACTACTTATTCAGTGCGGCAGCACCTAGAAACGCAATTCCAGTGAAGTGCATCTGCTAAGGAAAAAAAGAAAACATTGCAGAGATTAACGAAGCGTGAATGGGCGACCGGCACTACACTCAGCAGTTGGACGTACACGTGTACAGTTCTCACATGCAGCGTTGAAGTTTTGAAGTTTCCGTCGGTGGAGACAGAAATAGTTCCACAAATCTAGCTCGGTAATTGGAAATCCCTGCTCACTCGTTTAACGTTCGGTGTCGCTTTGTTGAGCGGCGTTCTGCTTACGCCGGTAATCATTCGCCGCCCACATAGGGATCTCGTCGCAATATTGACTTACGCGGTCCCATCCATTCTTCTTCCCTCACGCTCGATACAACCACATTCTGCGCTCACTGCCCGGAGAATCGCCGGCTGCACGTATGCGCTATTCGCACCTCAGCGGGACGCGGATTGATCGGCCAACGATTCTCATTAACGAATCAATTAATGTCGGCGAGCTGCTGCTGCGGCGATGGCGGAACTCGCCGAGGAGTCCCCTTTATTCCGGCGCGCCTTGTTCGGCATTGGGAAACACTCATTTCCCTGTCACTGTCCACCGCCGGGGGATCGATAGCCATTAGCAGCTTTTAAAACCATTAGGCGACTCGGCCAGTTGGGCAATGCCCGGACATGGTACCGCGCTTGGGGGGGGGGGGGGGGGGGGGGGAGGTGACGATGCTCCGTTGGCAGTTTTCGCCGTTCCTTTACCGCACACAGCCTTCGCTTACACATTCCCTGCATGCTTTCTCTTTCTCCTTAGCTCCCTGCCTCCCCTTCCCCATGCGTACCTGATCAACCTCCTTCCTCTCTCTATCGGTCTTTGCAGCGTTAGCTGTTATTGCCACACCCCCGTCGTTATGTTCGCGCGGTTGTCGACCGCATGAAATGACGTCATCACATATCAAGGCGGCATGATATACTGCCACTGCGGACGTGAGCAGTGATGGTTCATGGGACCCGTGTCACGCGACTCATTAAGTGCCGTATACATAACCATGATCCCACCCCCAAGGTCTCGTTGCCGTAGTCCGCATGCAGCAACGTCATCACACGTAAAGATAATAAACCAACTGTCTTAGCCGTGTGCCAGCGAAGACATGTGACTGATAGGTCGTGTGACTCATTAAGTCTCATATACATAACCGTGACATCCATCCCTGGATGCCGTGGTAAGCGTCCGCATGAAATGACGTCATCACATATCACGGTCACATGGCCAACTGTTACTGGTCACGTGACCTCCAGTTCACGGAACGTGTGGCCCATGAAGCCCGATACAAATAACCATGACCGCCTTACACAACCTGATCCCCTGGACAGCAGACGCTGAAATCCCTGGGATGTTAAGTGAAAGTTCTTCTTTTCTTTGCAGGAAGCCACCGGCTACGACACGGCTGCCGCCTTCGATTAGCCTGCCGACGCGCCGCGTTCGAAGAAGCGTTGTGCGGCCTGAGCGCAGCCTGCGGTGTACCAGGGAACTCGGCTGTACGGAACCGTGCCCCTGGCGCCTTCGAGTGGGCCGTCCACGCGCCGGTGGTCTGCCAGCACATGCGCACAGTGCCGCCTTGGTGCCCTGCGAGATCCGACTTGTAGAGACTGTAGAGCTCACACGAAATAGAGTACTGTAGCGAGTCAGCAGCCTATAGGGAAAGTTCAAAGACAGCGAGCGAAAGTGTCGATACTGTTGTTTATAATATTGATGTCACGAATCACGTGATCGAACGAACGCGCGAGCACCAGTGGTGAGAGTGAAAGGCGATGACGACGCTGCAAGTTTCTTCCGCTGACCGCGCGTTCACGAGCAAGTTCGCCAACGTGGTGGAGGGGAGAGAGAGACTAGGAGAGAGAGAATTTCGTCTCGCCGGCTGCGCTTTGCAGGTCCCGACGCCAGCCGATGTATTTTGTTAGCGAGGAGAAATCTCTTTAGCGGGTGCTCCTCCTCGTAGTGCCAAGCACCCGGCTGCGCGACCTAACGACAGGAGCGGCGGTCGGCCAAAGTGCTTTGTAAAATGAGTGGGCCGCCGTCTGATGGGCCTCGTGCGTTATCGCACATTTTCCGCGAGTGGCAAACGTTATCAGCGCCGCCGGGGTTTTCGACTCGACGTATCCATTTGCCACACGCGGAAAGAAAATAATCCGTCGACATATTTTGGATTAATGCGCTAATTTTTTTTGTGTGTGCCCAAGTTATTTGGCGACTTTGTCGTCTTGGGACACCAGCCACAGCTAATGACGACGGAGTAGCCCTCGAAGTTGGCGTAGAAGCGACCCTCTACCCGAAATACGACAGCGTAATACTGCAACAGGCCACGTACCAGTACTTTCATGTATGCGGCACATGGTAACAGCTCTGATCACTGATTGTAGCAAGGTGTTCCAGCATTTATTGATTTTTCCTAAGTATCTTCTTATCTGCAACAGGCGAGACCTGTAACTGGGCTCGTACTAACTAACCGAACGCACCTCTTCACCGAGCTTTTCTTGGAGAATAACAATTTGGAGAAAGATAAATGCGCCTTGAGATGTCTGCCATTCAGTGCTTGTGTGAGTAAAAGCCACAGCTATGCACACCTGTACTCATTTTTTTTTATTTGGATCGTTTTGAAACTGCCTTTTCGTCTTGTTTTTTTTTTTTGTTGTTGTTGTAGTCAGCAAAAGAAAGAAAGAAATTTGGCTCGCCCGCTATGTAAGCCTGCTGTGTCTGTCTTCTGGACGAGTAAAAACATTCTCGAGCGTTGCTGTCAATGATTTAATGAAACCACTGCGTGTAGCAATGCACAGCTGCACTTGCGAAATAGGGAGAGCCACTGGTTTCATTGCTTTTTCCTTTTTTATCACTTTAAAGAACCGTGATCACTTTTTCAAGGCTTGTCTGCCTCGCTTCGGGTTTAATTTCTGTTCTTCTATTCATGGAAGGCCGTACACGGAGAACTGAACAGCACTGTCCTAATAAGGACAAATACAAAAACACGAGGAAACGTTTGTTGCATTGCTATTTATCATTTGCGACTCTGTGACCCGAAAGACGCGGGTTCGATCCCGGCCGCGGCGGTCGAATTTCTATGGAGGCGAAATTCTAGAGGCCCATGTTCTGTGCGATGTCAGTGAACGTTAAAGAACTCCAGGTGGTCGGAATCTCCGGAGCCCTTCACTACGGCGTCTCTCATAGCCTGAGTCGCTTTTGGACGTCAGACCCCATAACCCCACCCCACCCTCTTGCGCCTCTGAGTCTGAGTGACCATTCGCCATTCCGCAAGAATATGGGCGCTCCTCATCGCAAAGCTCAGTCAAGCAGTTCTAGAAGAACCAGCGAAACAATGCCGAGAGGAACAGCTGCCGGCGGATATGGATCCTACCAACCTTATTGTGCAAAAGAGCGAAAGCTAGGGCGTATTCAGGCAAAAACGATGTTTTCTGTGACGGTGAGTGGGTTGTTCATTCCTCCGGAGTGTGGGCCCAGGGGAACTGCTTCCTCATATAATGCACCCCAGCCACCTCCGTCGCAGATACAGAAAAAGATGCCCGAATTATGCCCCTCGGGCATTCTGAGCCTGACTCACACATTAAAACCGCCCTCGTCCACTCCCTGTCAGGAATCCACTGACATACTTCACCAGCCCTACTTCTCAGCACAAAACCTGGAGGCTCTGCTTAAGCACGTCTGCGCTGCCCTGACGTCATAATATCCTACATGGCGGTCCATTACAGTTTCTTTTTTTTGTTCCTATCTATCACTCGATGTCGTCTTCGTCCTAACTTCGAGGCTTCGTGCGTTTATGCCTTCGTGATGCATCTACCGCATCCGCATGCCCTCTATATTTAAGCGCCGTTCGTGATTAGTCCGTGCAAAGATCACGCTAACCAGCCAGACATTATTAGCCTGCTAAGCAGCTGCGCTGATGCAGCCCTCTGCGTTTTTTCAAGAACAGAGGAGAGACAGACAATAGAGGACAACTTTGTGTTTTTTTTTTCGTATATTTTCGTCAACAAAAACAATCGGTTCCGAGAAATGTACAAGGCGCACGCATGGTGGCGTTTGCGCGCGCTTGCCCCAGGATTGCGGGGCGTTTATCCGTGCCAGCCCTTGCCTCCATAGCCGCCGCGGAAGCCGCCGAAGCCGCCGCCGCCGTAGCCTCCGCGGAAGCCTCCGAATCCACCGCCTCCGTAGCCTCCGCGGAAGCCTCCGAATCCACCGCCTCCGTAGCCACCGCCTCCGTAGCCACCTCCGTAGCCACCGCGTCCGAAGCCGCCGCCGCCGAAGATGCCAGCGTACGCCACAGCGGCCAAAGTCAGAACTAGGAGAGCCAGGCACAGGGACCTCTGCGGAACAATAACAACAATAGTGCAGTATGGCAGAGAGAAGATATGCAGATGACTTGACGCTCACAAAGTGAACAAGGGAGGGGAGAGCCTCAGGGTGCATGCCAACGTTTCGGCAAGAGGGTTTGTCTCCGTTTGGGAAAGCGTTCATCATTGGCAGGGTTTAAGTAGGGCCTTCACTCTGAGAAGAAAGACAAGTCCTCTTGCCGAAACGTTGGAAAGGCTTTCCCTTCCCTTGTTCACTTTGTGAGTGACTAGTGAAGCATGTTTTACGACTCTCACGGTACACTCGACAAGCCGTGAAACACTGCTCCACAAATCCTACTGGGGTGACGGGATTCGTCCCATTGGAACAGCCATGCCAGAAAAGCTGATCCGGTTAACAGTTCCGGATTTTATGGGACCTGCCGTCATGTTTTTTAACCTCTAAACGTTTCTAGCGTCGAGATGCGTTTGCAACCACAAACAGAACTCAGGCAAGCCTCTTCACTTTAGACGATGACAAAGTGGTCCTGTACAAGTTTATATAGCGTGCAATGTTTGACAAAACTACGGGTGCCATTCCGCATGTTACTGAATGCTGCCAAAGTCATTTCCAGGTCATCCAGAGTAAGGCCCACTTGACATCCAGGAAAATCACGAGCTTCTTTGCATTAAGGAAAGTAGTCGTCGTCGTTGTCTATAGAACTTCAAAGCAGCAAGGGTCGGCCAGACAACTTTTCCATATCGGCCGACGACGGCTGCTTTCGCAAGCAATGCAGCCTGTGCTCATTACATTCTCAACGCATAACACCGATACTGCAATGCATAAGAGTGCTAGAAGCTTTCTGGGCGTCCTTGCAGCGCATGTTTCTTGGCTTGGCCAGGCGCACTTCACGGCATGCGTCTCTGTGACTCAGTGCCAAGCGAAATAGAAAGGATGGGCTCGCTGCTTTCACCGAAATTGCGTGGTTTAATACTTCGCTACTGCAACCGGGAACCCTTGGGAGGAGTTGAAACGTAAAACCTACTTGAAACGTTGCCAGCAGAGCAAACCGAACGGCGCCGCGAAATGAAATCCCCAAAAACTAGCCTTGAATGTCAGGGTAAACTAAAGTGTCTTGTCTGCTTTTGGTAAGCATGCAGTGGAATGAAATTTCCCGTAAAGCGCCCTTCCAAAAGCAGCCATCTGACCTCTCCTATAGGAATTGATTGATCAAAGTCAAACCTTGTTTGCGCGCTACCCCGACTCTGTACTGAAATGTTTGCGCCATAAACTACTTCCACCAATATATATATATATATATATATATATATATATATATATATATATATATATATATATATATATATATATATATATATATATATATATAAACGTAATTCGGTTGACACACGGTAGAAAAACAACAACTTTATTCTAACGTTTCGACCAGGGTCTGGCCTTCGTCAGAGAGTGACTCTGACGAAGGCCAGACCCTGGTCGAAACGTTAGAATAAAGTTGTTGTTTTTCTACCGTGTGTCAACCGAATTACGTTTATGTTCTACCGGATCCATCCGATCTTCACCCCCTTCTTATATATATATATATATATATATATATATATATATATATATATATATGCACAGAACGATACGGAAGTGCCGCAGAGGCCACGAGGAACACATAAACTAGAACCGCGTTTGTCTCAAAGATAAAATGTTCGGAGCGGCCCAATCCAGCGACAACCCTTACGCCGCGGCCTGCGCCTTCGTTCTTTCGCTGTCACATCCGTTCACTTGCCACGCCAGACAGAGCATACCACCTCTCTGTCTTTGTTTTTTTTTTTCTCTCTCCTTCGTCGTCATACCGACCGTTCGAATGCCTGCAGCGACGCCTGCGAGCAAAGTCTGGGCAGGACACGCGCCTAGCGCATGAACCTCGCCATTGTATTTACGAGGAGACGTGTTCCGGTTATAAAAACCTGCATAACGCATTCCTGCTCTCCCCCCTCGCTTTCCCCCTTGCTACTGCCACGCGCCCAACGGCTCCCCATACTGGCGCGATCTTGCACAGAAGCGAAGAAGTGGACTTTTCGGAAGGGCCAGTAAAATACGCAAGAAAGAAAACGAAACAGCAATAATCCGCAAACGGGCCCACGCTTTTCCCTTTGCAGAAGCCCCGAGAGCTTGCCTTGCATTCGCTGACTTTCCTGCTTTCTTTCTTTTTTTTTTTTTTTGCCTTTGCATCCACTGCAGTTTCTCTCCCGTACACCCTCCCTATCTGCGTTGTTTCTCAGAACGCAAAGCGACTGAAAACGCATAAGCCGGACGGACGGAGGCAAAGAGGGTAAACGCCAGCAGAAAAAAAGATGGGAATAAGTTACAGCAGAAATGGGGAAACATGAAGAAGACGGTGGTGGCCCGTCGTTTCGTAGAAGATGCCTATAAATGGAACAGCGGGACGCATCCGCGCGAGACGTCTATGCAGTGGCTTCGCATGCTGTATGCCCCTCCCCCCCCCCCCCCCCCTCGAAATCGAAGCGTACGCAGGAACCGCAGTGAGGGACACACAGTCGTATCGTATATATATATATATATATATATATATATATATATATATATATATATATATATATATATATATATATATATATATCTGCGCTGACAAAATAAATCGGGGTTAATAGTGGAAGGAATCCCGAATCCGGCCGCCGTTCTCGGAAGGGGCGCCGCGGAATATGAGCGTATCGCTGTTCAATTTCAACTGCGCCTCGAGCGCTGGACCCATTCCGTTATGTGCCCATATAGTATACGTATATGCGTTGCGCACATAGTTGTCGCGGATGTACTTCGGCGGCAAAGAAATCCTGGAAGATATGGCGCAGCAGGGCACTGAAGCCGCTCATTTAATTTTGTATTCAGTTCCACCGCGGCAACTCGTGCGTTTGATATGTCCGTATATTGTGACATGGCCATAGTATTTAAGTATACGCATAACTTGCGCCCGTTGGGCTGGCGAAAAAGCCGTACTTGAGCGGTGGGGAAATCCCTTGAAACTATCGCGCATCATTCAGGGCGCTTCGGCCGCGCACTTACTCTATTTACTTCCGCTCTGCCTGATGCGTCTTGAAAATGCGAGGCATGCATTCTGCGCTTAAACTTGCGCTTCCGTGCGCTTAAAGACTGTAACGTGGTTCGCTTTATAAATAAAGCTCCCATATTAAACCCGCTTTATGCGGACAGAAACGCCCGTAGGGGGCTCCATGCACTGAACAGATTGGAATGCGCCTGGTAGAGTATGATGAGTGTTTGCTATCACCAATACAAACGCATTGTCTTTCTTTAAGCAGGTATTCTCCATCGAGAGCTGCGCATCAGCAAAGAGTGTCGCAAACCTGCTGGCACCGTTCGATGCGATTATACATCAAAGGCTCGAAATAATTCTGAAAGGCAAGTCTGCTGAGGTTCTGTCTCGGCTTTGTGCGACGACGGCCCGGCTGGTCATGCCAGGTTACGTCCTGTGGGTTTCCGCATCGCGTGGTTTGCGGAGTGCAGTGAAAAGGTAAATCTACCACGGTAGACGCTGGTACATGGGTATATACTGCACTCCATTGCTGTCACCTCTGTAGTTACTACCAAGGGAAAAGTTCTCAGACGAGAACTAGAAAAGGCCACTTTGAACTGTCGCTCTACTGCTGTGCTTTCGAACATGGCATGCAAAGCTACTGCGCGCCCAGTTTTCCGATAGAAAGGGACTCTATGGTGCGGACCTTGCCGCTCCGGTCTAAAGAAGCTCGCGACGGTTGCCGGCATGTTCAGTGCACTCGGCACGAAGATGCCTGAGGAGAAATCGTACGAACATGCGAAAACAAGCTCCTTCTTCCGAAAAACGAACTCTCGGTACGCAAGCAACAAGCCAGCCAAAGTGTAAGAGCGCGTACGACAGCGACGTACCATGATGATGCCTTGTGGGGTTTCAGCGGAGCCAACACAGCCAAACAAGCGACTACTCCGAGCTGCGCCTGCGATCTGCGTCCCAACACGGGCTAACCAACTCTTTTTATACTACCGGCCACAGACTAGCGCTCTCGCCGGCTTCGTTGTATTACATAGGCGTGGTTTGCGTTCCATGACGTGGACACCACTTTCGCCTACTTCGAATATAAAAGCCCGGCGAGAGGGACGGAAGAGGAGTTGAGTAGAGCGAGCATTACCTTAACACCTCCCCGCCCTCCCCCAAATCACCTTCCTGCCACCCCCTTCCCTCCTTTATGCCAGCGCACTCACAAACATCCGTCCACACGGTAGCAGCAACGGCTGGGTGCTCCTAACTAGGCCCCGGCAGCGGGCTCTTTGACCGACTTGGCTCGGAAGGCCAGCAACGCCGCGAGACGCATCAGCCACAAAGGACGCAACATAGCCCGCCTCTCTCCCTTCCTTCCGTTACCTTCTCTTTCCTTCCCAGCGTCTCGCCAATGAGACTGACAACCCCGGCGCGCTCGTGTACGGCTACAACGCTGCAGGGGACAGCGCAATTTCGCTTCCCGGATAATGCATTCGCGCCAAGAAGGATGGAGGAGAGGGAAAGCGATCGAGTAAACAAACAAAAGAGAGCCCCCCCCCCCCCCCCCCCCCCTCTTGTAGCGCGATCCTTGATTCAGATCCGACCCCAGCGAAACGGCGGGCTGTCCGAGCGAGAAGCCAGGGAAAAGTAAGACGACCATCAACTTCGAGACGCACTGAGAGAGAGAGAGAGAGAGAGAGAGAGAGAGTGCATTAAAAGGAAGATGTGGGAGAGGAGGAAGAGGCTGAGGAGGCCGGTTTTTCTTAACCCACTTGCGGTCTTATGTGGATCAAAGTCAAAGCTCGCCCCAGCGCACATGCACGCATGTGCCACATAGAGAGGGGTTCGTTCACAGGCTCGCATTTTTCCTTTCGGATCGCACAGTCCCCATCTTAAATCGAGATCGCACTCTCGCTCTCCCTTTTTCTCTGACTCGCGCACGCTTCATCTTTTCTTTTCGTTCATTCTTTAACGGCGTCATGCGGAGTCGGCGGCGCAACCTTCGAGCGACGTCTGGGGCTAGCTGCGCTCTCTCTCTTGCGTGTACGGCCATGATGTATGGGCTTTAAAGGCTGTGTTTATAATGGCCGCACCGCGCGGACGACGGGGGGAATAGACGATAAGCGGCCCGACGGGAAAGGGGGCTACGACGACGCTCGACCTTGCAACTCACCAACAGCAACGACGACGGCTCTGCGCTTTGCGGTTGTTTGTATAATTGCGTCTTTCCGCTATACGTCCGCCGCGACTCTCGCGGTATTAACGTGTGGCCTGGGTAATTGCACACCGCGCGACCGGTGTCTGTGCGGGCATGTGTGTTCGTGTGTACGCATTATCCCATACGGAAGGAACCTTGAGACATCTCGAGCAGCTCCGCAACAGGGCCCGGAAAGGATAATCTCATTCTCGGTGAGATACAAGACGCGCGCCGCGTCCCAGCCCCCCCCCCCCCCCCCCCCCCTCCTTGCCCTTTCTCTTCGTGGCGTATTATTATCATACGCCGTGACGCGTTCATGGTCCGGGATGGGCTTTGCTTTGGGAAGGGGGTTACAAGGACTGGAGCCGGATATACGCGTCTATAAAAGTTTGCCGCGTTGACCGACAGCAGAAGCAGAAGCGCGTGAAACCGTGTTCTGCATTTCGTTAAGAGGGGACTCGTTGTGGCCCGTGCGTGCCGACGCATGCCGCGAGCTCATTTGCATGATCTTTGCGTTATCTGTGCGGCAGGAAGCGTGCTGAGATAAATGGCTTCTCGCGTCTGAAGCGCTGTAGAGTAGTGGGACCACTTATTTCGGTCAATGGCGGTCGTCTGTCTTCACTCTATTGCACCGTCTATTTCGGCTGATTATCTCCATTTTTTTCTGGCGAGAGGTGAGTGCCGCAGACTTATCAGTCTTTTCGAAGTTTTTCCTCGAACATGGTCGAAACACTAACCTCGTCGATCGCATAGTTTCGGATCAAAGCGATGTCTTCTTTTACCTTTTCCCGTGTACTCCTCTGTGATGGTAAGGTTTGGTGTTTTTGTTCTTTGTTTTTTTTTTCACTTTACCATCGATAACACTTGCGCCTTGCACCTCAGGCTGTCTTTCTGTCTGGTTCCCTTATTTCTTGTAGTTTTGGCTGGTCAGTGTCAGCTCTTTTATTACGCTCCCATTTTCTCAATTTCCGGGTTGTTATTTCAATATTTTTATGTCCTTCCCCCGTGCGGGGTGTTATTTTGTTTTTTCATACTACGTCGTGGCAACTGGGGCGTTAATTGAAGGGTTGCATGCCAGTATCTGAACGGAAATTTGGCGCTGGTGAACCATTGAGGAAACAAAAAACAAAACTGAAGATACTGAAGATAGGAGCTGCCATTGCATCTTTACCTGTTCTGCTGCGTCCAAAATGATGGCGCCTTTCACAATCACTGCGCACCCGCAGTTTGATCGCACCGGAAAGGAGTTATTGTAGCCACTGAAGAATATTCGAAATTTTATTTAAATAAGAAGGCAAGTATGAACTTCGAATCCGGGCTCCTATGTACAGCCCCCTGTGTTATGGAAGTGCTGTGGGCATCGTGCTCATCTTTTTTTTTGCTCGTCTAAAAATATGAAAAAGCGACCACCAGGTTCAGGAGCTGAATCTCTGTTCATCGCAACAGCTCTTAGAGAGTGGTCTACTGCGGAAAGTAGGTGAGTTGAGTTGAGTTCAGTTCAGTTGCTTAAGCTACAGGTGGAATTAGCCTTGCTTCGGTAATTGCTCCACCGTAGCGTCACTTCTGTGTTAATAATCTCCTAAAACCGGTCAGATCTGTCCCGCTGTGCACACAGCCGCTTATAATATAGCATAGGTCACTCCGGCAGTCACCATCTATACACACATTAAGTCACAGCACAACATAATCCACTCCAGAAGACGCCATCTATACACATAGTCAGTCACAGTAGAACATAGTCCACTGCAGAGCCACCATCCATGCACACACTCACTCACGGAATAAAATTAGACCACTCCAGAAGGCACCATCTACGCACACATTAAATCACAGAAGCCTATAGACCGTCCCTGCTGTCACCATTTAGAGTCATGATCAGTGTCCTGCAGGAATGTTAAAAGAAGTCGTGAAGCCTCCCTTCTGCATGCCTGGTTTCCACTCGGGTAGAGAATATCCTGAACTGTACTGTGAAAGACTCCTGTCCTCTTGAAGGAAGCGAACATCACAGCCCTTTCCGCGTTGTACTCTGGGCAGTAAGTTGCAAGGGCTGCAAAAAGCAACTGCATATATTTCACGCTATCATTTCCGGTGTTGCATATTTTCTTAATCTGACATGTACCGAAGTCTGCTACATGGCACGTGAGTTTGTTACTAGTGATGTCTCCTGACATAAAAACGACAAAGGCAGTGGTGTGGAGCTGAACTCGGAGCTGAAGCCAACCATAAAAAATTTGCTACCTGAGGCAATTAATTGCCATGATTAAGCACTTTAGCAGGCTAGTAGGTTGAAGGTTTATTTCCGCAAATAGGTGTTGCGAGGACAGCCAGGGGAAAAGTTGAGAAAAAAAAGAAAACAAAAAAAACAGCGCAGGAACAGGGACACAAGAAAAGAAGACGACGGTACAGGCGCTGTTACTGTTCCTGGGCTGATTTTTTTTTTTTTTCTCAAGATGTACCAACTCGCTCAACTCGCCGTTTTACGGAGGGGAAAAGTTGTATACACAGCTTGAGAGGTCCTGGCTTCCTCTTACAGTGCAGCATTGACGGCGGCGGAGTACGACATCAAACAAAAATGTAAGGAGAAAGTCACGTATGTTCGGTACAGAGAATGAGAAGTGTACGTTCAGTATGCAGTACATTGTGCTTGTAAATGCTCGGACTCCTCGGATCGACTCGGAACCTGCAATGAGAACTAATATGCGTCATATTTCTCTTCACTTTTTGTTGGTTAGTGCTTGGGGTCATCGGGCAGTCGTAAATTATTGGACGCTATAGCAATGTTCCCAGTGACCATGATCGTAACTAACACGGCTCTTAATGACGATGATGGGTGATATTTGTACTGAAGTTGATATAATATGACACTGACGTAATCACCCCGAGGATATCTTTAGCCGAATCAATACAGAATCGAAAACTATACGACAGCGTGGCTTACACAAGTAAATCATTGCAAGAAATGATTGAAAAAAACTATAATTCATCAACTTGAGCTGGCAGAGGGATTACACAATAGTAGCGAAGTTGCGTTCCTCCGTGACTGCAGTATTACTTTCTCTTTCTATCACAGTAATTAAATTTTATTATTACTTAATTTCAGTTAAATCTTTATACGATATCACAGCACCAAAACATCTAACATGAGACGCCTATTAATAATCTCCAGGCACGTTTTCTGCAAACCGTAATATTTCCTTGAGGTTGTTGAAGTAATATATGTACATTAGGTCCTTGTTTTTCTTTCAGAAAATAATTTCGTTTCTTAACCCGAATCAGTACATCTAGCTAGCCCTAGAGTACCTACATAGGTGACGATACCAAATTTTCATACATTTCGACTTTGTAGCCTTGTGCAGTGAGCACTTGGCCATAAATTGTGATCTAATATTTTGCCTTTTCAACGCGATATCATACACACTGAAAACTGCTGCAGTACCGCACTTAGATATCAGTGCATTAACGTCATGCACCGTTTTATTTACAATGCATTTTCTATATTTTTAATTTAAGGGGGGAAAGAACGCCAACTAAGTTAAAATAACACGACTTTTCGGCATCTAACCGGTTCCTTCATCAAGCGCTACTTCACATGTTTTTGCATGTCTTTTAACGTATGCTTCGCTGCTTTATTATATGTACACCTTTCTCCTCTGAGTTTGCGGTACATTTCCTTCTTTATAACATGCCTGCTCTATGTTATCAACGCGGTAGCGTTAGAGGCCCCGTTATCGGCGTCGTCGGTGTTGTCGGCGTAGTGAGCGAAAAATCCCGAGCATGACTTTGGCAGGTGGTGCCCAGAGAGCAACCTAGAAGGCAGGTGCGCCACCTGGGTCACGTGACCTTGCGGAGTCATCACAACCTGCCAAAGTGAGTAGCCTACCCATCATGGCAGGTGGCAGTTAAGCTAATGATCGGTCACTTGGGAAGAGCAACCTCGGTCGCACAAGGCCCGCCGCTGGGAGCCCCTGCCATTGCAGGGGATTGGCGCATCGCTTAACCGCTGCACCAGTGTGCCACGAGGGCTAAGCATGTCCAGCTTCCTCAGGCAAAAATTTTGGAAATTTGAAAATTGTAAGGTCCTGTTATGGAAATATTCAAGATAATGGCCCATTATTCATGTAGCAAAATCTTTATTTTACAGTGTTTCCATCGATCGCATCGAACAGTTAAGACTGGCGTAGAAAACCAATGGGGTACGCTTTTGACGATAGCAACAACGTTAATATGAAAAAAGACAGGACTGCCGTCGGGTGCTCTGCGGATATATTGATTCTTATAATGAAATCTTACATTATGTGAAAAAATTGCGTTCACAAACGGTATCCCGCTCAAAACTGCTTTTATCCAGATTTCTGGGTATCATGAATAAGCATATTAGTAAGCAGAGCAGTAAAAACCTTCTGCATATATGAGAATTAACCCATTACGCTATCTCATCATACCCTTAAAGCAGAGCTTAAGTATCACTAATTTTTATGCACTGTGTCTTGACCATTAATTTTCATTTGCATTTCTGTTTCTATTCCTGACCTTGTTTCTCTCGCATTCAAGTTAATATTTCTAAACGAACAGCGTATATTTTTTGTTTTGCAGAATTTTTATTGCTCTCCTCTTTACTACTATGTAATGCCCTAATAGGACTTTACGGTGTATAAAAAAAGTTTACGTATCACCCCAAAGAAAAAACTGCATTATTTATTCAGCCATTGGAGAATGGCCCGCATACGTGTGTCTGAGGGAATGAAGTTCATTTGAACGAGACATCACTTGAATGATCATATTAAAGACGGAACTGTGAAGCACTGCGTAACTATTTTTCCTACCCTTCATTTCAGGTGAATTATTCTGCATTCATCAGCTTGCGTTTGTTCTCCAACCCGAGTCCCTCTCTTCCTGTCACTTTCTTTTCTTTATATAAGCCTCATTTTTCTCGAGATTTATTGGTAGTTTCAAACTTTCAGCCCTGTCCAGTCATACAGGGTGTTTCACCTAAGACTTTCTGAAATTTTTAAAAATAAGCTATTTGAATTAGATGCGCGCTTTTTCTGGCATAGCATTGTCAGTGGTGTAGTAGTACATCATAATTCAACTAAGACGTGCTAACTAGCAGGCTTGTTAACCAATATTTAATAGTTAACTTTTAAACTATTACTGTTGGGCTCCTTAATTATTGAGAGGCATGTAGCCCACCGTAAGTAATGTCCATATCCGTTTTTAGAATTTCGAGAACGCGATTATCCTCGGCGCTGTGGCCCAACAAATTTTGGCTATTTCGACGAGTTAGGTTCACTGGAGAGGTTGCTTTGCCTGCAAGCTTCTCAAACCGCATGTATTTTGGCGCGATGTAGGCGAAATTTGTTGGGCCACAGCGCCGAGGATAATCGCGTTCTCGAAATTCTAAAATCGGATATGGACATTACTTACGGTGGGCTGCATGCCTCTCAATAATTAAGGGGCCCAACGGTAATAGCTTAAAAGTTAACTATCAAATATTGGTTAACAAGCCTGCTAGTTAGCACGTCTTAGTTGAATTATGATGTACTACACCACTGACAATGCTATGCCAGAAAAAGAGCGCATCTAATTCAAATAGCTTATTTTTAAAAATTGCAGAAAGTCTTAGGTGAAACACCCTGTATATTTTTCGTCTCAGCTTCATAAGTACAGTGGTGTTTATGACTTCTCCTGTACACTACATGTTCTTTCCACTCAAATCGACGCCTGAAATAGAATACGTGCCCATTCTTTCACTCTCTGTGCGTCTCATCTCATTCAACGTCTAATATGTCTTGAAGCATCTCAACTTGGCTAGCCTGCCAGGTTAAGGTTCTGCCGTTAAGAGCTACCCCATTCAGTTCCCGATGGAGGCGTATAATACGGTAACTTTATGATAATACGCTACGTGACGTGCCCAGCAAATGCAGATAGAGTGATTATTTAAGTGCACCGCTACCACCGCAATAAAACAATGGGTTGTCCGTGCGCAAAGCGCAACGCGTACGAAGTAAGCCTCAAACAGGCAACACGGATCTCGGGGCCCAACGCAAGCGGGAAACAAATAGTGTGCATATGTGCCCACAGATGGCCCTAGCTAGTGAACGTGGGAGAGGTTCGAAGAAGTAGAGCAAACTGGTAGTAACCTTTATTGGTAGCTGGAACGCCGGGGATACCAGTACAATCATGTGGGTGGTTTAGTTTCCTGCGTGGTCGACGAGGTCAACTAATTTCAGTCGGTGAAGGTCACGGAGAGCTGCTATGGCGAAATGGCGACTTAAAAGGCAAGCCGCGGCAGCCGAAAAGATGGAACGCTGCAGCATGGAGGAAAGAGAAAGGCGAACTTTTGAGACGGTAGTGGAAGCTCTTTTTACACAAGTTATGAAATCTGCATTAGCACTGTGCCGCGAGCTTGAGATCGTGGCGAGGGGCCCAATTCTTTCGTGACCAGCCCGCACAAACGTGGAGGCGGGGGGGGGGGGGGGGGGGGGGGGGGGCATAGAGATATAGTAAATTGAAAAAAAAAAACAGTCACAAAACACAAGGAACCAGAGAAGGAGTGTTCAATCGTTGTGGCGTGAACACTCCTTCTCTTGTCCCTTGTGTTTTGTGTTGTTTTTTTTTTTAATTTACAATGTACCAACTGGCCCGCATTTCAACTCTTCTACAGAAAGACATTTATTTCATACCGTAAGGCAACGCACTAGATGCTCCAGCCCAGTCAACGTGTTTTTGAGGGTTTAGGAAATCAACCTATTAAGCTGAAGAACACCCTGAAATGGATCCTTCATTGCTTCATCAGAAGCGCGCATACCTGAAGACCGCCCGGCTGCTGTTCAGGGACCCGCGCTCGCCGGGAGAAGTGAGACGTCAATGCTTGTGCGCGCCCCGGGAAAGAAACTCATCTATGCTTTTTCACACCAGGCTAAGTTTCCTGCAACTTTCTGCATCTTTGATCTCGGCGCTGATGAGTTTCATTAATAAAAGGCCAACTCTTAAGGATTTATTGTTGTGGTTCTTTGACGCTGGGCCGTATCACAGACGATATTTAAGATTGATAGTTCGACAAAGAAATCAGAGTTTCCCGGTGATTTAGCTTATGGGCCTGAGAGACCTAAACGACACTTTTCAAGGGTATATTATTTGCCCGCAAATTCCGTAAATAGTGATCGGGTCGCAGGTGACGACATTGCATCTACTGAATGGTGCTGCCCCACACAGGAGGTTCCAGACTAGGTAGCCGAGGTTAACGGGAGGACAGGAATATTTGGAGACTTGGAAAAACAATGTACTCTGAGGTGGTCGATATCTAAAGACTGGTCCGACACATGCCACAGAAAGATGGCTTTGCTCGGGAAGGAGTTCATCTTAGTGGGCCTTCTCCTCTGTTCCACCTCCATACAACCACCACGCCGTCTCCCCCTCCACCTGTCTCCTGGCGTGCCAGGTTGGAGTCCTCTTAACCGGAGGACCGACTGGCCTTGATACGTCAGGCCGCCAACCTACAGGGCACTTAATTTCTGCCCTTAATAAAGTTCTTTTCTACTATGACTACTAGAGCAGGAGTAGGACGATTACTCGGGGCCAGCACGATAGCCAAAGGTGGACGTTAAATTATACAGAACGTTTAAAATATGGTACGTTGTGTGTATTTTGACAACAAAATCATTAAAACAATCAGTTTTGCGCTGAAAATAGGGGAACTGCAGAATGGTTTCAGAGTTGGTAGGCTTATACATAATAAATCATTCGGGCTTGAACACCCCTTAGAGATAGCGATGGGAGAGAACAGACCACTATCAATATAAACACCTGGTAATTTCTAGTTCGTCATCATCGTCATCAGCCTGACTACACCCACTGCAGGGAAAAGGCCTCTCCCATGTCTCTCCAATTAACCCCTTCCTTTGCTTGCTGCGCTCACCGTGTCCCCGCAAACTTCCTAATCTCATCCGCCCACCTAACGTTCTGCCCCTGCTACGCTTGCCTTCTCTTGGAATGCACTCCGTTACCCTCAAGGACCAGCGATCGTCGTGCCTTCGCATTACATACCCTGCCCAAGCCCATTTCTTCCTCTTGATTTCGGCTAGGGTGTCATTAACCTGCGTTTGTTCCCTCACTCACTCTGCCCGCAATTCCCATCTCTTAACGCTACACATATCGTTTTCCTTTCCATAGCTCGTTGCGTTGTCCTTAACTTAAGCTGAACCCATTTCGTTAAGGTTCCATGTTTCTCCCTGTAGGTGAGTACCGGTAAGATACAAGTGTTGTATACTTTTCTCTTGAGTGATATTGTAAGGACAACGTAAAGAGCAAGCTCATGTGTCATCTCTTAGCAATGCCTATGGGATGAAAGTATAGACCTCATATAGAAATAAAATTCAAGTCAAATGGAAAGAGATAACCAACCCGTAGAGATTCAGAAAGGTCTGCGATAAAGTTATGGTCTGTCAGTACTAGTACCTCCGCAATAATTATGTATAACAGGTACGGAAAGAAGTTAATGCAGTGTATGATCGCTCGAAAAAGCGACACCGTGAATTGATGGCGCCACTTCTTCTAGGTCTAATATACTCAGTGGGCACTGCATTATTCGCTGACAGTCATAGAGATATTCAACTTCTCGTTGATATTGGTTGAAGGCAATGTTTATGGTTACTCATAGCCTAGGTAAGGCAGGCGTTCAAAGTTACACATTAAACATTAAAGATACAGATGCGTCCGATACTGAGGCTAAAAGAGTAGATATATCTCGGAGTATGCATTAACGACGGCAAGATGTACTTCGAGGAACATACCATTGTACCAACACAGATGCCCTTTGCAACAAAACAAATTTTTCCCGGCAACTTAACCAGCTGCATTCTTTGGCCACACAAGGTTTTCCTCAATCCCATCTAAAGGACACCGCTAGCCACAAGTACAACGTGACTTGTCTCTGTGTATACGTAAGCGCGGCATGCATGAAGACCCACTTGAAACCGTCGTATTGGCGAATCTTCCTTCAATGCAAACCAGTGCTCTCCACGATGCGGGCGCAAGACAAGCTTGTAGTCCCCGCACGAGCGGCGATTGCCGTAAGCACGTTTTCGCGGCAGTCGACTATTCTTCGCCGACGTCGTTACGTAACGCCGCTTGACAGGTGAAGCCACGCAATGCAAAGTGCCGCGCTCAGACTGACACAAATTCTTGAAGCCAGTCCTTGAGACGCGCACCGTTGCTCGTAGTAAACGCGAGAAGAAACAAAAACAGGGACAAGGTTTACAGAGAGGGGGAAATCAAATAGCGCGAATAATTATAACAGCCGCCGTGAGAGATCGTTAGAAATGCTCGCTGAGCGGGGTTGTCAGATAAGCTATCTTACAATGTTAACGGACAGCTAGATGCTTGTGACGAAACATGCTTTTCAAATGCGTAGTCATTCTGATAATTTATTTATTTATTTATTTATTTATTTATTCAAAATACCCCCAAAGGCCCTCATTTGAGGGTATTACATGGGGGGGGGGGGGGGGGAGTAAGTACAAAGCATTGTTATAAGGTTAAAAATATTGCACTAAAATAAAATAGAAATCACAAAATATTAATCATAAAATAGGCATTCACAGAAAGGGTCGCAACAATGCACATAACAGCAAAATTTGAGCATAGATAACAGCACCGCTAGAAAAAGAAAAAGACGACACTGGAAAAGGTGCGCTGAAGTACAAAACAAAAAATATAAAACAAAAAGAATACAAGGCGGAAGAAAAGAACGCTAAAAAAATACCTTTTTAGTTGTTGAAACATGAGTGCATAAGATGTTGGAATTTATTTAGATCAGATTCTGCGGCAATTTCTGATGGCAAAGCGTTCCATTCGGTTATTGTGCGTGGTAAAAAAGAATAGGCATAATGGAATGACTGGCAGTTAATGCGTTTAACTTTGTAAGGATGATCGCGACGTGGAAAGATAATTGGCGGTGGCTGAAAGAATTCATCATGAAGGGAAGGATGGTGATAAAGCTTGTGGAAGAGTGATAGACGGGAAATTTTTCGGCGCAGTGCTAAGTTATCTAACTCGGCTTTAGTCTTCAATGAGGTGACGCTGGTGTAACATGAATAATCAGAAAAGATGAATCGCGCAGCACGGTTTTGCAGGGCTTCGATGTTACTGATGATATAATTCTGATGAGGATCCCAAATGGCAGACGCGTATTCGAGTTTCGGGCGGATTAATGTGGTGTACGCTAGTTTTTTTACATGTGTCGCGGCCTCTTTTAAATTATGTTTGAGAAGTCCGAAAGTACGGTTAGCGGAGGCAAGAGTGAGATTAATATGATGATTCCATGATAAGTCGGATTGAAGGTTAATGCCAAGATACTTGTAACTTGTGGTGAATTCTACACTATTGTTATCAAGAAAGTAGGCGGTAGGAATACGTGGTTTGTTAGTGAAAGACATGAGCTTAGTTTTGGAAAGATTTAAAGGCATTAACCGATTAGAACACCATGTGCTTATCGCTTCAAGATCAGACTGCAGTGGCTGGCTGTCAGTGTTACAGGTTATACGTCGATAAAGCACACAATCGTCAGCAAATAGTCTGATTCTGGACGTCACGCAATTGGGTAAGTCATTAATATAGATGAGGAAAAGTAAAGGTCCCAGTACACTGCCTTGTGGAACTCCAGACGTAAACATTAGCGTAAACGACGTAAACATTGCTTCCCCCTTTCCGCTCCTGTTTTTTTTTTTTTCCTTTTCACCATCCAAGCAACGATCAGTCATCCCTTTTTTGTTTAGTCTGTTTCTATTTTCATTTAGTTTGTTTAGAAAAAAGACGTGCAACAGAGGACACAGACGACAACAAACGTTTCCACGTCACCTTCTGCGTGAGTGTGATTGTAGGTTTCTATTCGTGTTTCCGGCAATAAGATGAATATTTGCACGTTTATATAACTGCTCTCTGATTTTCGATCAAATTTTAGATTTTTATGGCGTCCTTTTTGGATGTAGGAGCAGAAATTTAACCTAATAGAAGCTTGAGCGCATTTTTATGCCTTCAGAATGCACCCACTTGTGAAATACTGCGTGATAAGGATCTAGCCGAAGCATTTAACCACTTTTTTGTAACTTAGTTTCAAGTTCTTATTATCCTGAAGCTCAAATTGGTGTGAGTAGAAACTCGAACACACTTTTCTTAGAACCAACAAGTGAGAGTGAACTCAGCACAGTGTTCTTATCGCTCAGAAATAGCCATGCTACTGACATTGACAATATTCAAATAATTCCTGTCAAATATGTTCTTGACTTAATATTACCGCAGCTTACACATATCTATAATCTTGCCCTTCTTCTTCCCGGAGAGAATGCAAATATCCAAAGTAATAGCAATATTTAAATCAGGTGACAAAAATTCATTCCATAATTACCGGCCCATTTCGATTTTGCCGGTGTTTTCTAAAGGCTTAGAGAAAATAATACACTTGAGAATAACCAAATTTGCAAATAAATATGATCTTATCAGTGCATTCCAGTTTGGATTCCGTAAAGGGAGATCTGCAGAACTGGCACTTTTAACACAAAAAGAAATAATCCTGAAGGCATTTGAGGATAGGAAAATTGCAGCGGGCCTCTACATTGACTTTTCTAAGGCATTCGACAGTCTCAATCACCTAACACTATTAAAGAAATTGGAATTATATGACATACGGGGAATCTCATTATCATTAATGACATCATATTTGCAAAATCGAAACCAATGTGTAGCAATAGGCAAACATTTATCGACCTATAAAAGAGTTTCGACAGGTGTACCTCAAGGAAGCATCCTAGGACCTTTACTATTTAATTTTTACATTAATGATATCATAAATATCACCTCGGATGCCAAGTTTATCATATATGCAGATGATGCAACCTTGTTGTTTCGTAGTCAAAATTATGATTGCCTAGAAAGAGACATGAACAGAACTCTCAATGACTTAAGTTTATGGAGCACGTTAAATTCATTACAACTAAATGAGAAAAAAAACAAAGGCAGTAATTTTCACCCCAAGACAGTCTACATTTACAAAAAGTATCAATTTATCTATTCGTCACACAGCAATAGAACTTGTCGATACAGTTAAAACTCTTGGTGTATATTTTCATAAACATATGCTCTGGGATGTGCATGTAAATAACGTCGTTTCTCGAATTTCAAAGACCGTAGGTATACTAGTTAAATTTAAAAATTTCTTACCTCCTGCTGTTAAACTTCATTTGTTTAATGCGTTATTTATGTCTAATGTGAACTACTGTTTTCTTGTTTGGGGTAACACTACATTTACAAACTTAAATCAAATTCAAATTCTACAAAAGAAAGCCGTTCGACTAATCGCAGGCGTGGAGGCAAATACACACACCAGAAGCCTTTTCACGAAATTCCAAATACTTTCCATACATAGCTTTTATTATTTCACCTTGGCCAGAAGATATAAGCAAGATCTTCATAACGAGGAGGCTCTTATTCCATCCATAGCAAACTTAAAATTAAGAGAAGGCAGGTTGACGTCTCGGTCTCCAGAAATTTGGAAGGTTCCTTTTTTGCGTACAAATTTTAGCCGTCAAATGTTAGAGTATTCCCTTCCATCGTTACTTAACTATCTGCACAGTCATAACATCGATTTAGAAAATATTATAGCATGTCAATGTTGAAGACTTTTTTTTTTCGTCATAATAGAGATGGTACCTTCACTAAGAATTGTATAATCATGATGTATTTTTTTTCTGCTCTTTATATTTGTATTGTGCTTATGCTATCTTCCGACATGAAAATGCAATATTCTTATTTTGTTATTTTTCTTCAGTTCGTGCAGTGCCTTTGCACATTTATTATTTTTTTTTTGTGTGTGTAAAGTGTGTCCGGAAAATTAATCACTACATATGTAAATACGTTGCGCAACCGTTGTATGCCTCTTAAAGAGGGGCTTGAACCTCGTCAAGGGAACTATTTTTCACTTTTGTTCGAGCCCCTACCGCTTTGACGGAAATAAATCATATCATATCATATCATATCATATCATATCATATCATATCATATCATATCATATCATATCATATCATAAGTTCGTCCTTATAAAGGACAATTATTTTAGTGGCATGGCTTTTTAGAAAAAGAAAAGCAGGTCGTGCTAGTGTCCTGAAGTCGCAGCGACTGCATTAGTGGTTCTGGAGGCCCCTACGAAAATGAAAAACTTGTTAACTAGACATGCAGTTAACCAAATATTTTTTATGAACTTTTGAACTAAGCACTTCATGGGCACAATACAGTAGCAGAATTTCAGATCTGTCTCTTCAGAATCAATGTCAACCTAAATAAAAGCGTTACTGCCATTAAGTTTAAGCGGCTGGGGGTTCCCTAAGCCGCATCACAATCGTTGCACATCGGTGCTCCTTGCGAATCCTCCTCATACAACTTCCTGAGTCCGTGGTTGAATGCTGAATCCGTGACTTCCGTGAAAAGCTCCATACGGCACTAGCCGTTGAGACCGAGCGGTCAGTCTTTAATGACCGCAGTCTGCACCGCTTGTACCCAATAAATCCAAGTTGGATAGGTGGAGGAATTTCGGACCGTGTTTTTCTAAAGGTCCACTTTATTTTCTATTTCATTTGGTCGTGACGTCATCACGACGAAAGCGACAGTGTAAAGAATCGGCCAACTCGGCTCCTTCGGTGGGCGCCCTCCTGCAGCTGCGCATCCATTCCGTCTGCTGCTCCACTCCAGTCGGCGATTTGGAGCAGTTTTATTGCTCCAAGAAACCGAAGAGCGTGCTTCAGTGGGCGATTTGGATACAAATCCTGAGTTTGGATTGGACCGTGGCGAATATCTCGCTCCTTCGCGGATTAAGAGAGTTGCTCTGGATCGCCTATTCGAACAAGTTATCAGTAGTCCAAAAAACGCTCCGCCAATTCGACGCACAACCGACGCCTTAATTTCTACACTGACGCTTCATTAACGCCGATTAAGCTGGTCTGGGGTGCCAACCGTGTCGTCGAGCTGTCATCTGCCGCCAACATGGGCTCGGACGAGTTTATCGAAGTAAGCAGCACCACGGGTGTGCTTCCCTCATGACCAGCTTGATGCTTTCTTCTATGGTATACGTCACTGGCAGCAGCGACCAATGACAGAGAGCCCAATGAATGAGTAAATAAATGAATCGTTCAGAAATACGGCCCTTGGTTATTCCATAATTTGGAGACAAGGTGCTGTGCAGCTACATACCGGGTGAAATGGTGTAGAATGGCAGTTTCAGTTAGTTGGTACATTATAAAGGCAGAGAGTGTGTGGTCTTTCCTTCTTTCGTCATCGTTCGTTGCACTGCTTCGCCTCTATTTGATACGCCGAGTCCTTCAGCGAATTTCCAAGAATTTCTTAATATACGGAGTTGGGGATAGAAAATTCTTTGGGACAAACTGCCACTTGCAGTGGAGATCATTTGTTTAGAAAAACAATCTTTCTAATCGTGTACCTATACCTAAATAAATTACATTTTAATTAGAACATCTGACGGTTAGCGCCGATGATGAGTTCGGTGCTATTTATTTATTTGCTGCTATTCATTAATTTATTTGTTAATTTCCTATTTTTTTGCTTTTTCATTGTCACGTTATTGCATTTTTTTTGTCTTCCTTTCTTTGCGTCGGCCTCATGTAAACAATATGTATACTTTTTCCCCTGGAATAATGCCTTCGGACGCTGCACGTATTGTAAATAAACAAACATGGTGCAATCTACGTATATACGTGGGGGCATGGTGTGTGAAACGCACTGGAGGCCGCCGGCCAGACAAAAGTACTACTCTCACATCTCTAAACCGTGCCTCCGATCGCAGCGCAGCGTCTTCTAACCGCTGAGCGGTGAAATTTCGCCGGAAGAAAAAAAAAAGTACTTACATAAACAATCTCGTCGCAAAAGAAACCGGATGCTATCTCGCGGCGCTTGTTTATTGGCGTTTGACCAACCGTCCACTGTTCAGCGCGACCACGCCACACGCGAACGGTAAGCGTTCTTTTTTGTTAGTTTTTGTTTAAAAGAGTGGCGGCAAGCGAGTTAGCCAACGATCGGGGGAAGAAACGAAATAAAGCGTGTATACACACACCAGGCGTGCATTACTGCCTCGTCGTCAAGGTGCCGGTTCTTACCCGTGTAGGTAAGAATTGACGGTTTGGAATTATTGACGGTTTGGAACAGGTATTGATGAGGTCCCTAGTCCGGGAATTCACTGGCTGTCGCTACCGCCCGTGCTCTCTCGAGGATTTGCGCCTGTTCCCCGAGGTTTGAGCTGGATAGAGCCGCCTCCCATAATTTAGTCGTTGGCTGAGCTATTATGTCGATTACCGGATTTTCTTGGCGGGCCCACACCGTAAGATATAAGCGCATTTTATCCCCACAGAACTGGCATTATTTGCTGAAAGATGCCGTGTCCGTGGTGTAAATCTACACGGTTGATTAAAGGTCATGTGTTTGTAGCCGCTTGAGGTGAACTCGCTGATTCTTACTGAGGCCCTAGCCTGCTCGGGCAACAGTGCGTGCACACTCATTCCCCACCACCCCTTGATGGTCGGGTACACGCTGCTAACGGGGTAACCCTCGCTTTAACGAAGTTTCCGTATGTCACTTGCGAGTCGGAGTAAGGTTGTGTGGATAGCCGCTAAGGCTATATAGAAACCTCCTCTGCTTCGGTGGGGGTACCGCTTCTGACCGTGGCTCCGTCTACAATGACCATGTTCTCGTTTACTACTGATACTGTGCCAGGCCCGTACTACACTGGACCGGTACAGCATCAGCGTAGTATGTGCCCTCTTGATGAGCGTACGCTTCTTGAATGGCCGTGGCTCTGGCCACAGCCATGACTTTTCGCCCGTGTAACAGGTTCAAATAAAGCGTGAAAATTGGCCGCTTAGCGAAGAGTCAGCTATTGACGCCTGGTAGAACTAGGGGACCTTATCTTCCCACAGCGTAGGCAACTATGTCCCCACATATACCAGACGTTACAGCGAAGCCCGCCACTATTTTTTTTTATTTGGTTTTCAAAGAGGAGCTATTTTGCGGCATAGTAATACCAGTGTTGGCGGACGTCACAAAACAAGCGAATGATGTTAATTAGTAAAGAGATTAACTAAGTTTCGCGGTTGACGGCAATTAGGCAGTTAGTAATCGCCTCATCAGTTTTTAGAATTCTCAAACCGAGATTACCCTCACCGCTCTGGCTCAACATATTTTGGCCATTTCTCGCGGCATTCTAAAACCGCGCGCCTGCTGAATGTCGCGTGGCACTTGGCGGACGTGCCACGTGACATTATTTGCCCCGCCCGCGACCAACCAGCGAAGTGGCGAGGAGCGGGTAGTACCGCAGCGCGGGCGGGGCAGAAATCGTCACGTGCACCATGGAGTGGACGTTTCTGTGGACAAGCGTAGCAGTCACCGTCTGCAGAGTACTCCCCACTTCCACAGCAAAGCTGTTAGGGTCCCCGCATCACACCAAGCTGCGAAACGCGCCACGCACATGAGATGCCCAGCGTGCCCGCCTTTCACCCGAGGGGCACGGGAGATAAGGGAATCTGCGCCACCTAGGTGACACTTCAGTTGTTCCAATCGGCAACTAAGAACTGCTGCCGTCAGCCGCTTGGGCCGCTACAAGCGCGAGAGCATATTCTGAACGATTAGAGGCTCACGTTTGGCTGATAACATTCCCCGGCGTAGCCCAGATAGCTGACGCACGCCACGTGAGGCTTCGACGGAGCGCGGAGGCTCATGCCAATCAGCGCAGAAAGGTGGCCCGGAAAAGCACTACGAGTGCGTCAAAAACTGCTTGCTGCTCTCGCTAGGCTGTGTGTTACGACGCTGCAAACTTCAGCGCAGGTTTCATTGGCCCCCGCATTGGCCGCCTCGCGTATGCCTAGCTGACCGGCTGCGTAGCG
Organism: Amblyomma mixtum; assembly: GCF_055824585.1. Lineage (NCBI taxonomy): Eukaryota > Metazoa > Arthropoda > Arachnida > Ixodida > Ixodidae > Amblyomma > Amblyomma mixtum. The sequence continues at coordinate 95,476,827 of NC_143017.1, read as the reverse complement.
TTCCTTCTCTCAGGTGAAATGGAGGAAGCCGATGATAACAAGACTCTGTTGTAGCACAAGCGGTATACGACGTGCTCGAGACTGGGGAAGGGAGCGGCGAAACCGCCATCACTCTGCACTTTGTGTATAAGAATGCGAGGCCAATAGACGCCATAGACAGGACCCTGCGGTGCTTGCCGCGGAAGCAACAGCAATGAGGATGCGTCGTCAAGACCTCGCATGCTAACAAGGCAAGATTTGGGGCTAGATGGTTGTTCATCTTGCGGGGAATCGCGCTAAACCGGTTACAAGAAGAAATAATTGGAGGGGACCCTTCAGCTCCACTTTAAGGATATGACGCGATAGCATTAATGCGTTAATGACCACGTATGCAGGGTTGGTCATTCTCGACATTACATTCACAAATCCCTGCGAGTCCTAATACCACAGCTGGCGCAGTGGTGCTGTGGTTAAGCGATGCGCCACTGTCCTGCGGTGGCAGGTGCTGCCACCGGTGGGGCTCGTACGACCCAGGTTGCTTTCCCCGAGCAACCCCTCGAGATCAAGACCTACTGAACTACAGACCTGCACATTTGGCGGGGTCCTATGGAGCAGCGTGCGCCAACTTTCGTTAGCTTATTGGCCGTTGAGGGCGCTCGGTTGGCCTGTTCGTCTGCTGTCATCATCATCATCGTTTGCCAATTTGCGCAAGATATTTAATACATTTGTTTCGTCTTCTTCTGCTATCTTAACATCAACAATAAAAAAATCCACAATAACGAGTTTTTCCGCTCTGGATGAGTACAAAAAGCGTCTTTCTTTTTATCCGCTTTCTTTTCGTCAGCACCACCGTGCCTAGCATAGATAAATGGATGTTAATGATTACGTGGACAAACGACGAAACTGCCTTCTTTGAAATAAAATGATGGAGGAGGCCATCTTGTTCAACAGGTATAATGTGGCGCCACGCTTCCCGTAGGTGTCTTTCCCTAGCGGCAAAAGGCACGAACTAGAACATGCGCGCTGGAGCAGTGCCAAATGTGCAGGTCTGTAGTTCAGTAGGTCTTGCTCGAGATCAGTCATTAATTTAGGTGCCACGGGGATCAGTTTGTTCGAAATCTAGTCGGTGGGTTGTAATAACGTAATAAGGTCATGTGACATGGGTTGTTCTGCGCGGATTTTCCGCTCACAACGCTGGATTTTCTGCACAACGGGAGTATTAACACTATCGCGTTAAAATACGCGAAGGAACGATTATACAGACGATGCGCTCAATGCGGGGCGCAAAACCTGCGGCTAGGCGGCTTCGGCGTCGAGTACCTCACAATGCGCGCTGCACCAGCCAAAGCAGAGCGGTATCGGAGCCAAACTAAAGCCGATGAAGTACCGAAGGTGTTTCAGAAGCGATTCCGGAGCAGCCCGTTTGGTTACAGTTGCTCTGTGTATGATCGTATGACTCCGCATTGACATCGTCATTACTCACAGCACTGCTGTCGGCTGGCCAGCGAGGCGTTTAGCAAGCCGACGCATTCCAGCTGTGAACTCCCTGTTGCTGAGTTTCGCATTACACTGCGTAGCCGCGGAGTCAGTTTTTTAAGGCGACACTGTTCACAAGTGCGAAAAATTATCTTCGAAAACATTTCAAGGGTTGTTGAAGAAGTGACTAGTTAGCTTTGTGTATTTTTTGAGCAGGCACACTCGACAGTATACCATGATGGTGCCCCAGAGGGTTAGAACAACGTCCCCTTCGCACTATGTTTAGCCCGAAGGTAGCAGTCATCGTGTGCCCCGCAGAAAAGACAACTCAGGAGCCCACAGTACAAGAAGCCACGACAACCGGCCTAGTTGGCACGCTGAGAACGCCGCGCGGTTTAATTGACGCGCGTATTCAGAAAACTTTTAAGCAATGTTCTTAACCCAGATCGGTGCTCAGTCTGACTAAACCTCAGTTTATGAGACCTAATCTTTAATTCGGCTAAAGTATGACCTTGAGATCGTTGTTTTAGATGACAGCATAGAGGTTTGTGAATGCGTGTCGGTAGCAGCAATGAGCAAGCCATACTCTGAACACAATAATCTTATATGGGAGTAGAAAGGGGGAAGTAAGCAGTCCTTATAGCCCACCTGTTTAAGGACAGGGTATGTTGCCCAAGTTTCGGAGTAGATTTCGATCAATAAATATACGGAATGCTTACTCTTGGCAATGAAGGTATATTGCCACTGCAAAGCATAGTAAATTGATGCAGTTAGCAATGGGAGGTGGCTTTTAAAAGCTGCTCAGCAGGTCTTGAGGTCAGAAAATAGAGGAGATGTAGTTGTCGGTTGCGATCTTCGTAACTGCTAGAACTCCGCTTGTTTTGAAGAGGGAATTTGTTTCCGTCGCCAACCTTTAGTGTGCCGCATTTCTGGTGGTGGAAATATACCCCAGGGCTTGAGCAGGATACCCTGCACCGAAAAGGGAGTGCGCTAGAGGAGAGATAACGCACATTTTAACCCTTTCGTGTTTAGAGTGCGTCCACGTGATCTTTCCAAAGCGTCGCAGCGGTGGCTCAGTGATTACGGCGCTCGGCTGCTGACCCGAAAGACGCGGGTTCGATCCCGGCCGCGGCGGCCGAATTTCGATGGAGGCGAAATTCAAGAGGCCCGTGTACTGTGCGATGTCAGTGCACGTTAAAGAACCCCAGGTGGTCGAAATTTTCGGAGCCCTTCACTACGGCGTCCCTCATAGCCTGAGCCGCTTTGGGACGATAAACCCACATAAACCAAACTGATGCTTACCCGTACTACGGCCGTCGTCTCCCTAGAACAAAACTGTAACAGGTTGTTGCAGTTGCGACCAAATTCTTTTAACATAACACTTAAAGGGCAACTGAAGAGGTTTTAGTATTCGATAAGTTTAAACGAGCCGAATGTGTGAAACTTGCAGGTAAAGCATGGGAAATCTTATTGCGCTAGGATTTGAAATGGTGACGTAAATACCGACTAAAGGGGCATCGTCGTTCAGGCTTCTCTGCAGCGCACAGCGACAGGCAGAGGTCCCTGTGGTGACGTCTCGTACGGCGCCGCTAAGTTTCCAGCGAAGGAACGGTTGTTTCAAGGAAGAAAACTAATGCCGTCGAAAGTGAAGCGCAAGAATTATTGTTTGACGGCATCGGAAGACGCACGGCAGCATGTAAACGAAGGCAGTGGAGATCTGGAATTTCGACAGCTATGATGTCACCACAAGTTTTCCCGCACTTCTTTAACGCAATGAGGAGAAGCCTAAACATCGTCGCGGTTTTATTCGGTGATTAAGTCGCCATTTTAAATGCTAGTACAAAACTACTTTGCACACTTCACCAAGAAGCTTCATAGATTTGAATTCTCGAATAACCTCGAATTCTCAAAAAACCCTTTCATCTTCCCTTTAAGCGTTCACTGACAGTTCGCTGCAATGCTACGCTGTGACGACAGTGCTAGAGCGAGTTTCGGGTGCGACTAATTCATGGGCGAATTCCGTAAATCCTCTCGTTCTCTCTCAGTGCCACAACTTAATTTCCATCAGGAGACGCATGACTCTATAGGCGGGCCTCGAGATAAAAAGGGTGAGAGAGAGAGAGACGGAGAAAGGCGGCGAGGTTAGCCTGGAGAAGGTACCCGTTTGTTACCTTGCGCTAGGTTGAAAGAGGCAGGGGATATACAAGGGAAAGCGGAAAGTCATGAGTTGAAAAGGAAAGGGGGTGTAAGCAAAGTCATGGATTATCGCGCATGCATAGCGCCATCAAAAAGCGGATCAGTACCTAACAGGCCTTGAGAGTGGACGATCGCTGCCACTCCCGTCCGAGGGTTTTCATCTCTGTCAACGGACGAGGGTCAAGACTGTCTAATGCATAGCATAGCTATTGCCTCTCGGCGCAATATGCACGGCATACACCGAAAAAGGGCTCAATCGTGTCGTCAGACCTCCGGATAACGCAGGTAGCGCTGTCAAAGTATCGGTTCTTGAATGCAGGGCCAAGCTACAGGCGACACAGCGTTGTTGCATCCTGTCGTGGTAGACAGGGTGGAAGTCGGAGGTGCAGGTCAGGGTCCATGGTATGTAGACCTAATTTAGAAAACTGGCTTGAATCCTAAAAGGTAAATGTGATCTCCTATGCAAGAGATCAAAGCCTACCCACTGAGTCCATTCTCAAAATTGGGGGTCTATGCACAAACACCGTTTTTGCGGGAAGATCGGGCGTCCTCGTCCACGTTGTGATGTCGCAGTGACTTGTCAGCCATTGGTATATAATATCGGATCTAGTATCGGTGGCACAGTGATGTAGCTCTCAAATTTCCATTCAAATCTCTTTAGTGTGTGAAGCATAATGGGTTTCGTTGACTGAAGACAGTTTACTGCAGTAAGTCGTTCAGGAGTCTTAACATTAGCACCGCAATCACGACAGCCACCGCCAAGAGTGGAAGTGGCTATTCCAGAGGATATTTTCTGCTTTTTAAAAGAGCATTATAGGGCGTACTATAATGCCCAGCAATATAGGGTATTATACACTCGTATTTGTTTATCTATTTATTTATTTATTTATTTATTTATTTATTTATTTATTTATTTATTTATTTATTTGAGTTACACCTGCAGTTCGATTATAGTTGGAAAAAAACTGAAACGTATTATATTTTGTGCCTGTAATGCTAATTTAATTTTACTAGAAATCCACGGTGTTTTAATAAGAACGCCTGTGCAGACATTTTTATAAGAGCGTAAAAAGCGGTTGTTTTCTCTAGTCGTTGACATCCGGAAGAGCCTCGGGAGAAACAGAAGTTGTCGTCTCAGGGGGAAGTATATTCATCTTGAGCACTGCCGGCCAAGATGCTACTACGATTTTTAATATTAGAACGTTTCACTTGGTTATGTACACTAGTTAAAGCGGACGTAACTCGTTCACACCGTTCCTAAATCTGTTTGCCAGTACGCAAGTGGTGGCTTGCGTTCTCCCAGTCATCATTTTATTGGCGCACCTAGGCACTGTAAAAGGCTATATTACGTTGCGCAACACGACATAATGCAACAAAAAAAGCAAACTGGGCGGCCTTTTTAACCACATTTTTAAAGACGAAAATTCGATAGCATTCACGTTGTCTGTTATGGTGGTGGCTATAATGATTTTCAAATGTTTTTCTTGCGATTTTCCTGCCAGTATTCACATTGGTTTAAGTTCGCGGAGTTCAACGCACCCAAGTGACTCAGGCTATGAGGAACGCCGTAGTGGAGGGCTTCGGAAAATTTCAACCACCTAGGGCTATTTAATGTGCACTGACATCGCACAGTGGGCAGGCCGTGATGACATCATAAGGTCATGTCACCTCTTTCGACCAATCAGGTAATTTCTTGAGAGAGAAGCCGGGTTTCTTTTTTTTTGGTGAGACGACAACCTGAACGCTAACGCATTACTACTGAACAATTGCCTTTACAATATTCTTCGCATAAAATAACAACTTTGGAAGCATGGGCTTACGTTATCTTTAAAGCAGACAGCGCACACCAAAAGACCGGACGAATACAGCGCTACGTTCTGGTTTTTCTCGTCCCTGTCTTCAGGGTTGCTGTTTAATGACTTTACATAAAATGTACTCCCTGTTGCGTAGTCCAACTATACACCCTGCTCCCTTATATCGCGCACGTATCTCTAAAGCTGCTCTGCACTTCGTACGCACGCCTCCTTCGACTACCTGTGCTCCCCGCCCCTTCCTTTCCTCCTCGGCATATCTCCTGTGTATCACTTCCCCGACCTCCAAACTGGTCTGGCTGCACCTTTGGCTTCGTCACGCACCGCAGAAGCGTAATCCAATACGCGACCCTTTATTGCTTCGTTCGCATGCACACCTGAGAGATATCGAACACGCCCGCGTAGACAAGACACCGTCGTGGGCAGGCGCTCGACCCGACTGCGGAGAAAGGTAATAAAGACGTCACTTTCCCTTTCGTTACACCTCCGCGCTTTCTGACTCGCTGCGGGGCGCGCCGGCCGAGAAAACAAAGACGTCCTGCCGCTCGGGTGTCACTGCAAATGAGCCGTTACCTAAACGACCTTCTCTGCATACACTGCTCGGTCGGTCGTGTCCCACGTGCGCCCCCAAAGTTTTGGTTTTACGACCAGCGGTTAGCGCGCGGCGTCTCTCTCGTCCGAGCTGTGATCCCTGCACTCTGCTTTGCGTCCGCTAATCTCCCGGGACGGGTGTACGGCGGTGCGGCAGCGGTCTGGGTATTATCCCCGCCGAGGCCTTCGTGCCTCCACGGGGTGCCTGTTTTACAGGCGTGTGTGTGAGTTCCCTCGCTGTGGCGGGGCACGCAGCCGTAATAAAAGCCCGCGGCGAACACAGCGGCAGGCGTCGACGACCGACCGAAACGCGTGAGCAAACACGCTCCCAAGAAGCAGGCGCAGCGGCAACAGGGAACAATGCGCGATCGGTTTCTGGTCCGCCTTTCGAAAGAGTCGTCCGGGCGGCGGTCGGCGACGATTTCGCGCGCTCCCCTCCATCTCTCTCTCTCTCTCTCTCTCTATGCGTGTGTGTGTGAAGCAGCGAAACCTGCCTGTAGGGGCACGGCGCAATGTTTTGCACGCGCCCGGCTTTTTTAACGACGGCGTTCTTCACTGTGGGCGCGAGGAGGAAGCCACGAAGGGACCGCCGTTCTCTTATGATTGGTTCCCGCGGGACGGGTAGACAGACCTGCGCTGCCTGGAGCATGCATGGTCTCGCACAGCGATTTCACTGACGGGTCTGCTAGCTTGTTGGTTTTATTGCCGTGGATGCATCAGGGTGGTTTTCATCGTCTTCGCTGTCGATGTGCTGGCAAGGGAGTAGTAAGTCGAGAATAAAAACTTGATGACGTCTGAACATAGAAATCATGTGATCATGTGATAGAAATCTCTTGGCCAATGAGAACGAAGCACTATAGTGCCTACCTGATACAAATATGTTGTCTGGGGATGGGAGGGGGGGGGGGGGGGGGGGAGCAGATGATTGGGGCACGAATATTACTATTCCTTCGTCGTCCCACAACAAAGTGAACAGCCTGGAAATTTTCTGTTTGTTTGTTTCTTTGTTTGTTTTTACCTCATTAGTTCGCACTAATTTGCCATTGATGGTTAATCCGTGGTAGTTAATCCTTTTGGACCTGCTAGTGTGAATCACGGGAGGTGTAAAGGGGGTTAGCGAAGGCTTAATCGGGCCAACCACGGCATCGTGAAAGTCATTCCATGCCTTTGGCTAGAGTAAATTCTTCAAGGGGCACCTGCCGCTTCATTCTTGAGTTGTATCTATCTCTTTTAGACTGACATATACGAGGTCTGTTAGAAAAGTATCCGACCTTTGGCCGAAGAAAAAAAACTGGTATAACTGGAGCGTTAGAAACCTAATAACCTTCAAAGTAGTCTCCTTGGGGCTCCATATGCATCTCCCAGCGGTGCTGCCATTGTTGGAAGTATTCCGAAAAGACCCTTTTCGGAATGGAATTTAGCTCTGCTGTCGTTGCAGCCATAATGTCCTTTCTTTTCTGAAATCGCGCTCCTTTCAATGACCTCTTGATTTTAGGAAACAGCCAGAAGTCGTAGGGGGACATATCAGGAGAGTAAGGAGCCTGTTGAACTACAGGAGTCTGGTTTTTCGCCGGTAAAGTCTGAATCAAATGCGAGGAATGTGCAGGAGCAATGCCGGGAGGGATGCGCCAATTTCTTGTTGACCTCAATTCCGGTCTCTTGCGCCGCACAGCACCCCGTAGGCGATGGAGGACATCCCTGTAGTACTGTTTAGTCATTCTTTGACACTGTGGGGTGCGTACTCGTGGTGTGCCACACAGAGGGAGTCAAAAAAGCAGTCAGCATCACTTTGACATTGCTGCGCACTTGTCGGGCCTTCTTTGGTCTTGGTGACGTGGAATGCGCCTTCTGTGACTACTGGGATTTGGTTTCCGGGTCGTACCCGTACACCCAAGACTCGTCACTAGTGATTACGGCGTCGGTGAAGTCAGTTTAACTGTTTGTGGAATCCAGCATCTCCTGTGAGACTTCAACACGAAGCTGCTTTTTCTCCACCGTCAGCAGCTTCGGCACGAATTTCGCCGCAACTCTCTCCATGGCCAAATCTTCGGTGATAATGGAATGTGCAGAAAAATTGCTGTTGTCCACCTCTTCCGCAATTTCTCGGATAGTCACACAACAGTCCCACATCACCACAGCGTTCACTTCGGCAATTACCTGGTCATTTCGGCATGTTGGTGGCCGACCGGAGCGTGGCTCTCTCTCCACGGATGTGCGGCCGTCTTTAAACTAGTTGCACCACTGCTTAATCTGTGTGCTGCTCATAGCATCATCACCGAAAGCCGTCTGAACATTTCGAATAATTTCCACTTGGCTATCGCCAAGTTTCTGGCAAAATTTGAGGTAGTAGCGCTGCTCCTCTCGCTCCGCCATTTTCCTTGCAACAAAAAACCGACGAGAGCACTGCGCACTCCCTCACTCAAACGCTGCTTCCCAGCGACTGACGCTATCGGCAGGAGGGAAAAAATTCGTGCATGCGCACGAGGGTTCAAGGTCGGCTGCTGTAAGCGCGCTTGTTTCATATCCTTCAGGTGTTCGCAAAAAAAAATAAAGTCGGATACTTTTCTAACAGACCTCGTATCCGTCCATAGCGGCTCCACTTTAGTGTGTGTCATACCGGCTCGTATGTTCGTCATAAAATAAACGCCCCAGCTCCCACGCATAGGGGGAATTAATGGATCCTGGACTTCGCCAGTGATTACTTCAACCTTATCGACTTCGAAGCCATTCTGCACAAAACTTCTAGCGCCTCCTTAATGGCATCTGATGCGTATATACGATCCATATGTCGTAGTCTGGCTATAGGGTAACCACAGGGAGTGAGTGGCAGTGAGTAATGTTGCAGCTGGCGATTTTTTTCAGTAAAATGCAGTGAACAACTATCGGTTGTCACGACCGACCATGCATGGATACCACCTGATCCGTGGTCACTGAAGAGTTCACACACCTTCCTTAGTGGGGCTCAAGCTCAAGCCGCCGGTCTATAAGTTGTCGATCTCCCTATGAGTTTGTTCCGCGATATGGCGCAGCTGTAAATGCTGTCATACCGGCTGTCAGGATGCATTGATTAATGTGGCTGCGGAAGTTCAGAGGTAAGCCAGCACTGGGGTATATATATGCAGGAATAACCAAGCCGTAAAGGCGAATCAAAACTTGCATTGGTAAACTGGTTCTTTAGGAAAGGAAATGGCGCAGTATCTGTCTCATATGTCTCGGTGGACACCTGAACCGCGCCGTAAGAGAAGGGAGGAAGGTGGGAGTGAAAGAAGAAAGAGAGAAAGAGGTACGGTAGTGGGGGTCTCCGGAATAATTTCGGCCACCTGGGTGGTCTTTAACGTGCACTGACATCGCACAGCACACGCGCGCCTTTTGCGTTCATCGAAACGCGGCCTCCGCGGTCGGGTTCTAACCCGGGTACTCCGGCTCGGTAGACGAGCGCCTTAACCACTGAGCCGCCGCGGTAGCTTCCCGAGTTTTATATTCCACGCGTACAACTTATTTTAAAGCGGCTCTGAAACACCTTCCGGTGTTTCGGTGTTTCAAGTGAGGTGAGCACATCAACTCGCTCAATCCCAGCAGGATCCCCTACTTCGTTCCCTATCTTCGCACTACGAAACAATAAGAAATAAGAATCGACACCATCGTTAGAAAGGCGACAAAGCGAGCACTGGGCCTCCCAGTGGCCACCTCCAATGCTAAGTTGTCGGCGTTGGGGGTGATCAACTCCTACCAGGAGTTACGGGAGGCCCACCTCGTGAACCAATATACGCGACTCTCGCAGACGGCATCCGGGCGCCGCCAGCTAGACCGCTTGCACATCCAACACGAGTGCACTCCAGAGGAGACGTGTCGGATTCCGGAGCTATGGCGTCACAACCTCTCGGTCCCTCCACTCCCGCGCAACATGGACACACATACACACGAAGGTAGACGAGAGGCGCGCGCTCGGACCCTCGAACACCAGCACGGATCCAAACAGGGTGTATACTACGTTGACGTGGCAGAGCCGTCGCCCAATGGATTCTACACGGCCGCAGTAGTTCACCAGGATGAATGCGTTAACGGCCTCTCCTTCGAGCTCGAAATTCAGCGCAGGCCGAGGAAGTAGCCATTGCGCTTGCCGTCTCGGACTTGAATTCGAAGGTAATCGTGACAGGTTCGCGTCGAGCCTGTCAACACTACCTGGCTGGCGAGATTTCACCTTTAGCCTACTGTATATTAAAGCGCGCAGTGAGGGAATCGGACCCTTCACCCAAACGCATAGTTTGGACTCCGGGCCATCAGGGCGTTAGAGGTAATGAGGCTGCGGACGCGGCTGCCCGAGCGCTTACCTACCGGGCACCTCATCCAGGCTCTTCCGGCTCAGAGATTGTGCAACCACTTCTGCGGTTCAGAGAAATTCTTGACGACTATTGCGAACGCCATCGGCTTTTCCCGGTCCCTGTTAAGGGCCTGAGTAAAGCTGATGAGAGAACTCTGAGGCGCTTGCAGACCAACACTCTGTTGTGTCCTGCAATAGTGAAACATTTCAACCCCAAAATTGATGGGCGCTGCCCTCACTGTGGGAAAGTATCCGATACCTTCCACATGGTTCGGGCCTGTCAAAAGAATCCTTCCCTTCACCCCAATCCTCCCCTTCCCGAGAGGCATGGCAGGCAGCCCTGCTCAAATGCTCGGGGCTGGGGTCTCAAAGGGCTCTAGTCCAACGGGCGCGAGGAGCGGCCTCGTCCAGCGGGGTCCCGGACTAAGGACTCCACTTATGTAAAGGGCCATTTTTGGTCTGCAAACTCTCCTTTTGTTTATTAAAAAGTTTTCACCACCACCGCCAATCACTGCATTGTGTTGTCATGGAAACCTGAGTCAAATATTACATTTCTACACGCAGCAGAGGACACACAATCACGCTCTAAAGTTGGCGAGCCCCTTCTCGGCGGCTTTTTCATGCTCGCATCATACTCCGTCTCTCGCACCTACGTATGCAAGGTGGAGGGTGGCTATTGGTTAGATTCTTTTTGACGTCAGGCCGCGGCCAATAAGCCGCGTAGCGCGGCGGGTCAGGAAGCTCCGCCTCTGGAGGTGGGGCCAGCGGAAGAGCGCCGACCTTCCACCGTACACAAAGTGACGAGAGAAGAGGAAAAGGCGCGATGACGCTGGAATTCAAATTTTGGCTACAGATAACTCAGCTTCTACAAAGTGCATTTTTTTAAATTCTTCCTGAACAATATTCGCGAGGCGGTGTGTTTTAACGTCAGAGGCATGCCGCAAGTTTATCAGAGCCCCTTTAATTAATGTCATGCAGCAGAGTGCACCTGAAGCGCTTTCGTCGGCCACTGCACGGCATGTATTCGTGATAGATACCCAGTATAATAAAGCAACTCGCGTTCCCGGCCGATACTGTTTGCTGGCGACATGCTACGCAACGCATCCATTCAGTTATACATGCTGCATTTATTTTCCACTCATGCTGCATCTACACCGACCGCCGCCTTCAGTTTCCTTCACGTATACAGTGCCCTGACATAAAGTATCGTCACGTCGCGACGATCGGCCACAGGCCGGCATGAGTTCCCTGACGTATGCAAAAGGCGGCTCATGTTACGTTAATAGGCGGCTGCTTCCAGAGGTCAATTCATGACAATTCAGGCTTCAGGACAATTCATGAGCTTGCGAATTAGTAATCGCGGTGGGCTCCGCCGAAATATGTCTGGGATGTCCGCGGAGATCGCCCGAGAGAATGCCATCCATAAATCGTGGTTGTACTTGCGCAGGAAAAGTGGGCTGTCATACTTCTCAGCGAATGATATTGCGAAACTCGTAGTCCTAAAAAAAAATAGGCGGACTGATGGTGCATTCACGTGTGCGAGATTCTGGCTTCCTATAAATAAAATTTTCCAGCAAAGCTCGTCCCTGTCTCGCGCAGTGTCTAATGAAGTGCGCGGAAATTGGGACGCCGTGAAGTTGTTGATCTGCGAATCCGCTAAGACCAAAAAGCTTTTATTGTGACAGCATTAGAAGTCTCGTTAGGAAAAAAATTTGAAGCCGGTCATAAAATTCACCCTTTTGCTGGAAGCAAGTGGCGCCACCCGACTGGATAATTGACTGGAGGGAAGCGACGTCACCAGACTGAGAGTGACAGCTGTACGTTTGGATGTATCTCCATTGCGTCCGTGTAGCAAGATCTACACGCCTTCAGTGAAGCATTTATCCAGCACCTAGTGTGAGGACTCGCCCTACTCCGTTCCCTTGGGCTTGTTTCCCCGCGATGCTTCCTCCCGAATTACCTGAACTAGATGGGGGTGGTGCCTGAGTCTAGCGACACAAGCACCACGGATGGCGTGGTTACTGCGCGCGCGGGAGAGACCGCTCTCTCTCTCTCTCTCTTCTCCGGCTCGGGTACTCGACGCGCACGGACGTTTCCGGCGGCGCTCCGCTCTCCGCTAAAGCCCCTCCATCGTGTTTCGGCCGCGTGAGCGTTATGGAGGGACTTTACTCTCCGCCAGAGGGGCGACGCCTCGTTGAGGGAACGTTTCCCGCGAGCTCATCTCATCCGGCCTCGGATTTTTTCCTCTGCCCTAGAGTGAGCGAACATTCGGTCGCTACCTTGCTGGTGCATCGGACGATCACGACTCCTTAGCGTATTTTATTGCTAGCTTGTGTTATTTTTGTTGCAGCAATAAATGCCTTGTTTGTGTCAGCCAGAGTGTTGTCATTCCTTTGTTACCTCAGAGCTTGGGTCTGCGTGCGCTTGTTAGCGCCCCCGATCACGGGATGGGATCCGGCGGTTTGCACAGTCAGCCGCGGTTAAACGGGGGAAAACGCATTACCCCCCTAATTACAACCCCACACATCTTAGATGACCCAATGTAATCTTTTATTGTGTGCAGAGAGACGTGAGAGGGGTCCGCAAACGCAACCATGAAAGAATGACAAAAAAAAATGACTTAGACTCGATGCAATGGCATCAACAGCTTCAAATCCTATCGCATTGGCCACGCATAATGTAGTCGGTGTACCTGTGACTTCTTTTTTCCCAAGCAAGATTTGTTTTTAATACGCCATAGATAATATGATTTCAGTTGTCTGGCTCATCTATTAGTAGTAAACGTAACCATTATCCAACTTACCTTTCAGTTTATACTTACTTTTTCGCTTCGTTTCAAAGTCAAGGTGCATCTCAAAGAAGTTGTGGTGCATCTCGCCTAATGTTGCTGTTGTGACTGAAAGAAGGATGAAAAAGATAGTGCACGGGCCTGCCCACTGGCTCGAGCTGAGCCAGAATCGCTGCCACGTGCAGACAGAGGAGAGTTCAATGAGACGAAAGATTGAAAGAACGGACGCGCGTCGCAACAACCGCGTCCGCCGAAGCGACGACGCCGGCTGTAAGAGATGCCCCCCCCCCCCCCCCCCCCCCCCCCCCCGATGTGGCAGAAAAGCTTAAGCGCAGACCTCGCGTGGTAACTGAATTAATTGGGTTCATCTGTAACTTCCGGCCAACGAAATGTGTTAATATGGGCTGTTGGCGTTAGAACTGTAATCTTTCTCTTTTTTTTTGTTGCTAGTAACCACTGCTAGTGATTATAACATGATTAGTGCTAGCATACGAAGAAATTATTTCACCGAGGCATGGTCATAGTGCCTGTAGTAGCAGGCCTGATAATGGCAGCTCAGGCCGACCTCTCTGCTTTTCTTTGTAGAAAAAAAAAAATTCTCTCTCTCTCTCATGATTTCAACAAAGAAAACATTCGTCTATATGTGTGCACTCCAGCTCCTCATCATACATCACTATATTGCTACAAAGACGCTCCTTGTGAAAGGTTTTATAAGTCTTCATTGCTCATAATGCGGCTGCAGCGTATGTACATTCGCGGACAGAATAAAATGGCCAGAGGTTTAGCATTGCTAGGCACGAAATATTCTGTGAAAGCAGAGTTTTTTACAGGTGGACACTGCCGCCATGTACCTGAAAGCGCGACTTAGGTGTCCAGTGAGCCAGACATGCACGTCTTCAAACTTTTCAACGTCAATACCAATTTACCCAAAGTAGTACGCGGCGGCCTATGCTCCAGTGCCGTTTCTGCAGCAATGTTGTAAACGCCAACGCATGGAGCATGCATCTATCACTACCGTCACATACCTCCAAGTGCGAATATTAGTTTGATAGTAGCATTAGACGATGCGCAACGCAAAGCGCGATAATGTGCAGCATTTTAACAGGAGGCGTGTTCGGCTGCGGCGATATATCCTAGTGTTCTCGTGCAGTGGTCACCGAAACTGATTGATTACAAATACCTGAACAAGACGTCGGAGGTCAGCCTCTCGCATGCCTCTAAGTCACCGAACGCCACGGACTCATGGCCACTTGATGGGGCTGTAACCCCACACCGTCTGCTACATTTGTCGGCGGAAATAAAGTTTCTCCTCCGCCTCCTCCGAAACTGATCTGTTCGCGCCACCGCGGGTTCGAATCCCAGTCGCGGATATCTATGTGATTTATCTGTATTTATTTATGCCACCTGGCACAAAACCACAAACATCGCAAGATCTTGCTCGAGGTTCAGCCATTGGAATAGCGCTTTCGCATTTATTTTGTCAAGATACAGAAGAAGGGACTCAGTGACGGAAATGCTGAACTCATGTGGGCTCGAGTCACTTGAAAATCGAAAGAAAAAATCAGGACTAAAGCTTTTCTTTCAAATAATTCAAGGGCACTTTACGATAAAATCAGATAGATATGTTCAGCCTCCGGGAAGACGGAGCGCGAGAACAAACCACACTCGATCAATCAAGCCTTACGACTCACGTGTTGATGTTTTTCGTTACTCTCTTTTTCTTGATGTCATCGAAATTTGGAATGCTTTGCCTGTTGAAGTTGTCGAGCAATCGGACGTGCACAAGTTCGAACGTTCTATCGATATTTTGTGTCGGGGGCACCCAACTTGATGTTATGAGACATGAATTTTATCTGTTGTACATTGCATTGTATTCCCTCCCTGTAACGACCCTCAAGCGAGGGTCAACAGTATCAATAAAATAAATCAATAAAATATGGACCACGCATCGGCGTCCCGACCTCCTTCGCGACGCGCAAAATTAAGGCTACAGTTTAACCCAACTAAGCGTGGTTTAGCGAAATCATCCCGATGACGTAGACGGCTCGGGCCGATTGCCGACTCCTTTTTCCAGCAGACGGCGAGTCACGTGATTAGTCACGTGACTCGCGTCACGTGACCACAGCTGCCAAGGCGGCGGCTGGCACGGTGGCGGCGCGCGTTTGCAGCTGCGGTAAGTAACGGGGTCTGTCACGTGGCTGCCACACCTCCTCCGCTCTTCCACTTGAAGCGGTGCCAGTGACCTCGGCTTGACTAGTCAGTAAAGCTTTCGCTTTAATAAATAACTTTGCTGCTGTTATGCGCAACCGCATAAGTCGCATTTACTTGCGTTGCTATCAACCACCCAATAATTTTCGCTCGTTACCTCTTCAGACGAGTTTGACCGCCGAGGCGTGGTCCATATTATTCTGTCCGCGCCTGTACCTAGCCCGTGTCAGTGTGGTCAGTTTTGTTAAGGACGCTTATAACCCTGGGAGTAGAAACTATAATTTGAGCCTCATATAAGCAGCGACTACTCTTCTGCGAGCCAAAAATGTGTAGAGGAATGCCGGACAAGCCTACAGCGTATAATGAAAGACGCAGTGCTACAAACTAATTACTTTACCTGCATAAGAGGTTACCAAGGTCTTCAAACCTCTAAGCTTGTCGGTCTTTATTGTTCGTTACCCTCAATAACTTTCTTTTCTTCCGGTCTGGCGTCAGTCGCTTTGCTCTGCGCCAACAGCACTCCCTCATTAGCTGCGAGCTTTCGCGTGGGCCTGGCGAGGACTGGGGACGTCCTGAATGGCTCCAGCCCTTGGATCGCCGTGCTGACTAGGTCTGGGATGTGCTGGCGCCAGGCAGAAATTTATATATTACCCATATCTAGGACGTGCCCTTGTGGCCATTGTTGCCGTTGCAGAGGTCGTCAGGGCGTGAAGTTGGGCTAATTGGTTATTTCAGGTCACACAGAATTTTGGCGGCAAAAACGGGACTGTACAGAAAAGACAACACGAGCGCTCATGCTGTCTCTTCTGTACGTCCCGTTTTTGGCGCTAACGTTTGCAAGTCGAAGGACGGTATTCAGGCACAGAGGAGACATAAAACAATAGCTAGGGAAGCCAGAAGAAGTAAAAATCAGAAAAGGAAAAGCAGCGCCTTACAGCGCCAAGGCGCGGCTATAAACAAAAATGCTCAAGACATTTTTACTTTCTGACGAAAAAATTGTCCAATTGCGATCTTCCAAAGAAAAATCCTCGTCCTTCAAAGAAAAAGTCTCATCAATGCGTACTGCATGGAGTAACAGAATGGATATACTTTTCATGTTTTTCATGAAATTTTACGACAGTGTCAGAAAAATGACAAAATGGAGAAGGCAATCAAGTTTACGATTATGGATAAGATTGTGCTTACTAAAGGTCCTCCTTCGCATACCTGTTGCGTGAGTAACTTCCTTACATTCATGCGACGACCGACTTCGATTTGCATTAGAATTGCAGTCTGATTGTGCCTGTAGCGTTCTTATGGCATGAGAATGTAAATTATTGACTTAATCATTCATTTTCGTAACTATACCACATGCTACTCTATCGTCTACTGTTCTCTGGATAAACACGAAGGCATACTTCGAACTTTAAAAAAAAAAAGTTCTTTAGCCAGCATTTGCCATGCGTATTTTGCTCATTGTTTCGAGAGACCTGACAGACTGGGCACGACCGCAGAATGGATAACAATGCCGGTGGGCACGCACGGAACCAGTTCAGCGGAAAACGGCAATGCATCGAGGTGCCTCAGAAGGCAAGGGGGTACTGGACATAGAGACGGAAGATTGCTCGATTCTTCTTCACGTTAACGCAGGCTATATGGTCGAGTGGTGGCGATCAGCATCGTTGCTTTTGTGCGCTGGGACATAAGGGGAGGTTTAGCAGAGCACCATTTCCTCCTTTCACCGCAGAACCACTTTCTCTCGCTCCCAGCACTGCGATTCCAAACCGTCGGTCAAGCCGTAGGCGGCCTGCGACAGGTTTCCGTACGGTTGGAATTCAACCGCATGCAGCGTCGGTGTGATCGCTCTGCGACTGACCAATGGGAAGCGCCGTGACGTCGTGTCACGTGCGCTCAGGCGGAGGGCGGGAGTTGCCCGCGCAAGCAGCGGAGCGCTGCTGTGACCGCTTTCGTTGGATATGAGTTGCGTATGAAAGACATTAAAGCGGATGCTTGGGCGAGTTGGTATAACATTTTCCTGAATAACAGCGCGAACTCGGACGAGGACTGAAGGAAGACACATAAACGGGCGCTGACTTGCAACTGAAATTTTATTGCTTGGACAGTGAAAACAAATGGGTGGCTACCAAACAATAAAGGAAAACAACACACTCAGTCATACACACTCATCATTCATACACTCAATCTTGATATTGAAGGCGCCATACGCTATATCACTTGTACGTAGTTAAAAAGTACAATTTTTTATATGAAAGTGCCAAAGAGGGGCTGCTGACACAAGATTCTGCTGACCGGGTGATTTCTTCGGCTTCAATGAATTCACGCGTTAGCTGTTATCACCTTGGTTTTCTTGAAGTCCGGCTGGCAATTTCCGCTCTCGCAATCTCTGCAGTGAATGCCTAGATGCCCTTTCACGGTGTTATGCACGTTGTTGTGTTCTTTGAGCCGTTCGTTTAGGCCGTTCGTCTTCCTTCAGTCCTAGTCCAAGTTCGCGCTGCTATTCAGGAAAACGGCGTATGAAAGCATTCAACGAAAATCCCACTGCGACATCAGCGACTACTGCGTCAATATTTTTCGTTTTTTCCAGCATGCAGAATGGCGCAGCATTAACGGCGGACTATATTTGAATTCTTTCCGGGCCGTCTTGCCTCGGTGAGCAAGAAGCATTGTAGACGTGTTCTGGTTTCCCCGCCATCCCATTCAAACCGCCGCGCTTTGGAAGAGCAAATGCTGGCACTCTTTGTAAGGTTAACACCGTATGTCACTAAATGTCTCCTCCTGAGAAGACACTTTTTTACAGTTAGAAGCACTATGAGAGGAAACACGGGAGCGCGTAGCTTGCGCGCTTCGCAAAGCGCTGCCATCATCATACGACGAGCAGAGGCGGAACCAGGAAAGAGCGACCGGCCATGCTTGCTTTTCATGCGCCTTTGCCGTCGATTCTCGTCCTCTGTCGACGGCAGCGCTTTGCAAAGTGCGGAGGCGACGCGCTCCTGTGTTCCCTTTCACATTGTCTTGGTTAAGGAATTCACCTTAAGTCGGCGTCTGTAGCTTCAAGGTTTATTCATAACATTTTAGGAGGTCGAGAAACAACCTACCAACCCAGATTCCGCAACGGTTTGCGTGAAAACCCGCTCCATAATGCAACGTCGGCCTGACAGAAAGCGTACCATTTCTACCCATAAAATGAGCAAAAAGGGACCAAACTGGCGCAGCTAGCACAACAGTGTAAGTTTTTTTTCTGGCACTGTAAACATGTTGCACTGTTGGTTGCAGCGTAAAATCGCCTTTTGAGTGGTAATCATGGAGCATAAGTTCAGGAACGGCAGTTCGAAACGGATATATGAGCTTTCGGTTGTAGCGCCTCTGGTGGACTGCGACGTCACCTGAAGACCCGTGCGCTATATACATTGCAGATATCACCGCGTATGGGACTTTCTGGGAACTGGATGGCGTTGTCGACGTCCTCCCCAATAGCCGCATTTCGCTCAGCAGCAATTAAGGGTGCCATCCAGGAGCGCGTGGAACATGGTGGCTTGTGCCCTAGGAAGCGAACACATTCTAAAATGTGCTCCGTGCAGGGTACGTGAATATTCCAATGTTTCGAGTAACGAATAGAATATCCTTCTATTCGATTATTCGAAAGAACCAAATAGTGTAGGCTAAAAATTATTCAAAACGAATCGCATATGTTCTCAACTTTTCGAATAATTTTCGAACATTTGGCATGAGGCTCGAACAACGCCCATCGTACTTTTCTTCGATGGCTCTGCATCGTTTATCCCGGATCATATATAACCTCCAATATACATATCCTGTGCCCATCCCAAGTCCGATAAAGCTCATATATTATACGAGTGCCCTGAGGACCTAGCTCCCACGGGCCTCTCTAATCAACCTGAGTGGGGGACACGGTGACCAGCTCGGTCCCTCAAACCCAAAAGAAGGTCGTGCATCGTGCTTCGGAAGTCGCAACGTGCCACTTCACTCATCTTCAAGGTCAAGGAGAAGGAGAAGAGTTAACATCACCCGAAGATCTGACAATTAACTGATTGGTGGCAAAATAAAGTTTTATAATCACCATCCAAAAAAGCAGTGCCCACACCGACGCTGCTATGAGTGTGCGCAGGACGAAGGGTTCAGCGCTCTTGTGTCTCCTGGGAAGACTGCTTTCGGTTATCCTCTTTGGAGTCACGTCGGCTAAACTCGGTAGAGCCGAGAGTTCACAATAATGCCGTCAGCCAACGCGTCGGTGCGACTTCAGACGAGGACGGCGGCCACGCTGGCGTCTCTCTTTGTCACAGGAAGCCGGGGTTGATGCCCCTTCTCGCCAGCAAGCCACTTCAGCGGGACTCGACAATCGCGTGAGCCGGCTGCATCCGGACTACGCCTGGGGAATACAAAGGTCTTCATCTTCCCTCTACCGGTAATGGCGGCGGCGGATGGAGGAAGCGATGCTTTCCCACGCCTCGTTGCAGACAGAACACATCTCCTCGGGGTAAAGTGACCTTCCTGGAAAGAGCACTGCAAGCTGACTCGAGTCATCACCGGATTCCAAGGGGGTGCTTGAAATGTTAGTGAATTTCCGTCGCAACCAAAGTGCTGCGTCATGTTGGCCACAACGCCATCGCTACCGGAACCACTGCGAGAGGGCTCCGGTGTCGCAGCCTCAACCCCCTCCCCCCTCTTCAGGCATCACGTCCGTCCAATCCATTGTAGGTTGGTGAAGAAGCTGTTGTCCCATCTAGGGACCTAGGGATGAGGGGGTCTTTAAAAGGTGCAGTGATGTATGTACTAAGCGGTTCCTCTAGGGGCTGCCTTGCCTCCATCATCTCTCTCCTCCCAATTTTTCTTGCAATCTAACCATGATGTAAACAGTTTGTATAGTTTTCTCGTTTCCCAATCCTAAGCACGCTTCTACGGCTTCGTCGTCCCTTCTCCGGCCCGACCACGCTACCTGAGTCCCAACAATGCCGCGGCGCGGTCCATTCATCTGGCCACAAACTTCATCTGGCCACAATGTTCATTCTGGCCACAAACTTTGAAAAACACTGCAGGGCTCAGCGAAGTACAGCCTGGATGGCCGATATCGGTGTTCATGGCTGATATGTAGCTGTCCCCGCCTTCTGTCCTTAGATGCGACTCTGTAATTAAAAACAAAAAGCATTATATGGCTCATCAGCCAGGAAATCCGGCGTTCCGAGCACTGGAAACGGACCCAGAACCCACGTGAGCTCATGACGTCATCGGAAGTGCCTACATCACCTGGAAAGAACGACAAATAAAATTCCTTCCGAAGTGGATTCCGAACCCTGGCCGGCGCGAACAGATAAGCTTCGTTGGCCGCTTCATTAGAGCAGTACGCCATCGCCGCAGCCGAACACCCCGCGTGCATGCTTTCGCATTTACAGCACGTAAGCAGTCTCAAGTGCCCACGTAATTTTTCTCTTTCGTCATCAACAGCAAAAGGTAATTTTCCTACACGTGTAACCTGACGGACATAGAATCTATATACTGCCATAGAATTTATATGACCGAGTTACCATGCCGTAGTGGAGATTTTTACAGCTATAGCTCTAACTCCATGAGTTAGAGCACCATACCGCAGCGCCGCCGCTGGCTGTTCAATGTTTCGCCCGAGCGTCCCTTTTGGACGAATATTCGCACAAATAGCGAGCATTAGTAATAAAATTACATTCGATCCGTATTCGGTCCGGCTTGGAAACAATATCATTCGCACACCACTAGCCGTGTGGGGCCATGTTATCCAGCAAGGCTTAGGAGAGACCGGTAGGATGGCATGCATGGTAGAGGCCGATAGCCTGTACGAAAGGCTGAACACGGACAGGACAGAGAGGGCAGACCAGGATACATTCTTGTCCTGAGAGAAAAATTGCAGTTTGTTCTCACCCAGAACATCCTCATTCAACAGCAATGTACTCTCAGCAACAATGAGTCCTGACTCAGTGCGCCCTCCGTCAAGAGCAATATACTCTAATCTCGAGGATAGAAGACATTGGCACGTTCGACATAAGTACAGGACATACTGTGGTCCTGATCTTCTCACTGCATCATCCGTGTCCGTTCTTTCGAGCTGGCAATCTTTACGGGGGTTTCATGTGGCTACCTCTAACGCTGCATCGCCTAACCGCGAAAGGCGAAGAGTCTGACAGTTCTCGTTACCATTTCTACGCATTCCAGCCTCCCGAAGCAAAAAAAAAAAACCGTTTGGCCCGTACGAAGCAGTCGCACAATCATTCCAACGCCAGCGCCACGCACCTGCTCAACGAAAACTTCCCAAGAGAAAAAAAGGCGCCGTGTGCACACCTTCTACAGGCTAGTTCGCGGTGTTACGTAACACCCGTTAAAACCAGAGAGCAGGTCACGTGGCGCTGCGTGTCCCACACGATACGGCGCTCTCGTTGCTGCGTGCGCTGCCCATAAAGCGCCCCCGTCGCTGCAGTCTCTGCAGTGAACGCCTGGGCGATGCCGCGTCACGGCCCGCCCATGCGAGCAGAATTTATTGCCCGAATTAAGCGGCCTCCATTGTTTCTCGCACTGCGTTTTGTTTGCGGTATTCCCACTCTCCCTATCTCCACGTTCCTTGCGTTCTGGATGCACCCGAGCCACCATCGTGTGCGCCTCCGCAGCAAAGGTTGCCTCCATTATGCCTGCCTGCCTGCCCGTCCGTGACGTACGGCAAAAGTTTATTGCGATGAGCCTTTCGGACGTGGAAAACGATTCTGACAAAATCGTGTCTTTGCTCTAAATATGTTGCGATCCATGCGCGTCTAGCTCTCTCTGTATTCATTGAACCTTCCATCGATAAAACCAAGATTAAATTAAAGTGGAAGACTCAGAAATTTAGCAAATGCATTGTGTAAGCGTTATGCCAGGGCAGCTGGAACGTCCTCACACTAAAAGGTCATCGCTTGATTTGGTTACGTAACTGAGACTGCGGATACTAACGCAAACGAATCCACCAATCCTGCTAGATAAAATACCCCATAGAGCTGCTGTAGTAAAAAAAAAGAAACCCGGCCGTTGATTCCAGCAGCATCTATAGCGCTTAGAGTTTGGATTCTAGGACAAGACAAGACGCCCGTGCGTACATTGGGTATCCAGAAACAAAGCCAGAGATACGCGCCTCCCGCTTTTTCCCCTTCTGGGCATGCACCTCGGATTGCTGATTACGTGACCAGCTGGGAAGCAGCCCAATCCCGAAATCCCGCACTGGAGTTTAGATACATTTCGTAACACCCGAAGATACCATTCGGGAAGCACTGTAGTTATCCCTCCCTTGACTTGGCCCGTACAACTTGGCCCAGTGGATTGTGATTATACGAAGTCACCTCGACCAGGAACCCCGTGAGAGTACATAGCTGTATAATATTTCAGGCTGGTGCAATTGAGTGGCCAGCTATAGAAACGCCTCGTCTTCTTTTGGTTGGTTCGTTTGTTCGTTGGACTTCGTGCACTGTCATATTTTAACATCTCCTTGTCTTTTGCCCTGTGCCCATCCGCGTGTGCAGGCAGTCAGCGCAACATAAGCCTCTTTAGGCTATTCTGTCTTTCCTCTCCTTTCTTTCTTCCTCTCTTTGTCCGTCTCCTTTCTATTCCTTTCCATTAGCTGCATCAAGGGCTCTTTGTTTGCGCAAGGAGTGACACAGTGGCCAGCATACTCGGCTAAAGCGTAAGGCGTAAGGCTATATTGTCCTCCACTTGCAGCAAGCCACTCGATGTGGAATTGCTTTCTCCGGAACTTAGCAGTGGTCAGACGAGCAAACTTGTCTTAACGTCCAGACAGCAGCATTGCCGTGAGCGTGTTTGTTTGTTTGTTTGTTTGTTTGTTTGTTTGTTTGTTTGTTTGTTTGTTTGTTTGTTTGTTTGTTTGTTTGTTTTCGTTTATCACCATCGAAGCCTGGCTTTATCTTCATCTGTGTGCCTCCCCAGGCGATATACTGTGCGTAGGCTTGCTAAGGCGACCACATTGTGTACGAAAGTTTGCCACACTGGGAAGCCAATTCGACAACGTTCGGGACTCTTTGCGATGATTCTGTTCTCCAGAAAGCTTCTGGTGACGTTTGAATAGACCATGGTCAACAGCCATGGCCCTTCTGAAGAACACCGAGTGTAGCAGGAGTGCAGTAGATGTCGCTGAATCCACAGCCCAGTTTTCTTTTAAGAGCTCAAGTATACGACTTATAAACCGCGTGATTTAGAGTGTATCTGCGCGCGTACTTGCCTCACTACTGCTTCCGCTACAAAACATTGCCGATGGAGTAAGCATTCCGTCTTGCTCGAGCTACAAACGTTCTTTAGTTCAAGCTAACCCATCAGGGCATACATTCGATAACTGAAAGAAAATCGCTTACAGACACTCAGCAATAGTGAACGTAAATTATTAAGGAATCTGACGTCTTAGCCGTAAGTAACGGGGCTCCCCAGACCACCTTACGCGTTATCAGGTGACTTTTCGTCATCTAGAGGAGGACGGTAAGGCGGCAGGCTCACGTCACCCATTGCAGCCGTCGAGGGACAGCGAGCACATAGAGACCGCTCCATCACAGTGGCGGAAGTCTATTTCGTTTTTGCAAGGACGGCGCAATATCGAAGACAAAGTCACTAAACAGCAGAATTGCTTCGACGGGCGCCGTAACTTATAAGTGAGTAATTACTCGTCAGCGTTTGCTTGAGCGCAGCCAACGGCTACAAAGAGAAGCTATTCATATTTCTCGGAAGACACGGAAATTAAGAAAAATTCGTCCTTGTCCGGGGTAGAACCATAGACCGCCACCCATCCGGGCCAGTATTTCTGCCAGTTAACCAGCACGGCCAGCATCTGTTAGGGCGAGGCCGAATTAATCAACAAGTCCAAACAGAGATCGTAAACTGGGAACCCCGAACGCTTTAAAAGTGACCGAGATTCGTTCATCTTAATCTCCTCTTCAGCCTATTACCGTAGAAGACAGCAAGGGGGTTCTTTTTCCAGATCCAGGCGGGGTAGCCGCAAGTCATCGCCTGATAAAGCCGCTATGAGCCTCGGTCGTTAACGTTGCGTGCTGGATACTTTATCCCGCTGTGGTACCTGATATGCCGTAGATCTCTCTAAAATGAAATCTCAGTACAAGACCGCCTTTACTGAATAAGGCCTCCCCGCCGGCCAGTGCCCTTGGCATCGAGCCTTGAAACGAGAGAACAATAGCAGTTGTCTCCTGTATCTTTTATAGTCCGTCGCCCTACAAACTATAATGGGTCAATGTCTACGTCATTCGACTGCTCAGCGCCAAGGCCACGGGTTCGAACGCCGCCGCATTTTTGTGCATGCGAAATACAGAAAAGCCCGGAAAATCATAAGCCCATCAATAAGGCGGCCACTTGCATCTTCAAGGCATTAAACCGCACTCATCATTGTCTCCCTAAAACATTGCAACGTTTTGGAAGCCCCGTGTGCCGTTAACAAACGCAAATATGAAGGAACAAAATTCTGAAAACAGTTGACTTTCCGGAACGGCCAGAAACTGGGCGGAGATCGCCCCCTGTTCTGTCATGATTGATGATATTGCAGTTAGTGAGGTAGTCAAGTTGCTTACCTGCGCAAAACTCACAAGAATTTTATTGCTGATTTGGGGACGCCATTGTTGTGCTTTCCACAACGCTGTCAACTTTTAGCTATAAAAAGTAAGCAAGTGTCATCGCGTGTTGTTGGACAAACTGATGCAGCGCAACAACAAATGCAGTGGTTAGCCCAGGGTCAAACTCAGCAACGCCCACGGCTTTACCACGCTAGATTCTTTTGTCCCGGGCCAGTCTGGTGAGTGACACAACGCATGCAGTAACCTTTCCAAGAAAGATCTGCTTACCTGATAGGTATATCTGATAGGTATGGTGGCGCTAGGTTTTATCGCAACCTGGTACAGTTAGCTGAATTAGTATGGTCACAAGGCATAACCGCAGCATGATCACACTGCATAGCGACTCACAAAGCGCAAAATTGTGGCGGATGCTAGGGATGTGGATGTTACGCACGCCGCATGAGGCGTTTGTTCGTTTTAACCTGCATATAATCATGTTTAGACCGGAAGCGGGCGGAGTGGGTGAGGGAACAAGCGCAGGTTGATGACATCCTAATCGAAATCAAGATGAAGAAATGGGCTTGGGCACGGCATGTAATGCGAATAAAAGATAAATGCTGGTCCTTAAGGGTAACGGAGTGGATTCTAAGAGAAGGCAAGCGTAGCAGGGGGCGGCAGAAAGTTAGGTGGGCGGATGAGATCAAGAAGTTTGCGGGGATACGGTGGCCGCAGCTGGCAAAGGACAGGGTTAATTGGAGAGACATGGGAGAGGCCTTTGTCCTGCAGAGGGCGTAATCACGCTGATGATGATGATGATGATGATGATGATCCACTCGCTCCTCACTCCGGTCACACGGCCATCAGTACGAACAAGTGGAAACGACTGTCCTTACGCGCGAGTTTATAAAAATTTAAAGATTAATGTTTTTGTGCATAACGTTTTCATTCTATAGAACTGTCGTGTACTGGGAATTTTCGGTCATATTTCAGCGCTCAGTCTAGGATGGCATTACGCATGCGCGGAAATTCCGGAGGTAGGTCTAAGAGCACTCTGACTCCAGGAAATGAGCACAGTAAGGGCCGGATTCGCGGTCTTCTGCGAGTGAACCCTGAAG
Source organism: Amblyomma mixtum (assembly GCF_055824585.1). NCBI lineage: Eukaryota > Metazoa > Arthropoda > Arachnida > Ixodida > Ixodidae > Amblyomma > Amblyomma mixtum. The sequence goes on along the minus strand of NC_143017.1, from coordinate 95,450,770 downwards.
CGAAAATTCAGGGTGCTGTTCGCTAGAGACCTCACTGCAAACCAATCTTCGCTGCATGCAAGCACGAAGTTAAGGTGTAGTGGTGCAAGAGTTCGATGAGCGAGTTGCAATGGTACAGTGAAGCATGAACAACGTGATGCTCTTCACAGTGAGGATACTAGCCGGGTAGGAAACTTAAGCTGTCATCCCAGCTTCGTGTTCTTCGCGTCCTTTCTCATCGGTCACTATTACGTCCTTTATATGCTCGGACAGAAACCTGCACCACCGTTAAACCGCCTCCAGCGTCTGTCGCCATGCGGCCAACCGTTATGCTGGCAAAAGCGGTCTTGTGCAACACCTCTCGTGAATACCGATGAGGCAAATGAGGCAACAAAGGGCATCGGTGAGACCTCGAAGATGATCGTTTGCTCAGTAATTTGAAGCGCAAGTAGCAATCATCGACAGCCGAGGCAACGCTGCCCGCGCGCATTTCAGGCGATGCTTTGAGAAACACGGCCACGAATCTCGATCGTTGCGCAAGGAGACATGCTTATGTGGCGCACTTAAGAAAGATTACTTACTAAGAACCCATAATTACGCAAACGTAAGAAAGACGCGACTGCAATAACGAGGAACGATTGTCGCGACGAAATGCGGATACTTGCTGATTTCGGTCCGACTAGAAGCTGAATTCGCTGTCATTCGCATCTTACAACGATATCTGTTGAGTAACTGCCTTGTAGTTTTAGACGACTGTCTGTCGGTGGAATATGGTGTCGTAACCTGAATGGCTCGAACTAACTGTGAAGATTATAGCATGCAAAACAGAACCGGCGCCTGAATTTAGTGAGCCGCTTAACGTCTTCCACTCCGCATGGATTTTAGTTTCACGGTGTTACCAATTCTGCTTCGTCGCGATGTCCGCCCTCGTTGAAAGGTCAACAACGGAAGCACTGTAAGGAAGGGACTTCGCGCACAACTGCAATTGTTTTCGACCTTTCAATTGCATCTGTCTTCTGAGGAAAGATGCTGCAACTGCAGTCTTGCATAACTCGAACTTCGTTCTTCCGTGAACTACAGAGGCCGAAAAAGGAAGTGCCATTCAGCAACCCCAGCTGTCGTCGATGTATATCGCTTGTCGCCGGGAAACCACTCTCTAGCCCCAAATTACAGACCTAAACTCTCATTGCGACCCCTCTGCTCAGCCATCTCGTACCCTTCACTTTGAGAAACAGAGAAACCATAATTAGAGGAAGCCGCTGCCGGACTCCCGGAACCCGAGGCATCCTTGTCTGTTCTCATTAACCTCTCCGAGCCGTCCTCGTGTCCGTCCCACGCAACACCATATTGCGTTACGTTCGCGCATCCGTATATTTATATTGTCATTTCCAGCGAAGCACGCTTGTTTCAGCTCTAAAGTGCATCCCCTCCTTAACCTCAGTTTCGAGGCATCATTTGTTTTGCAACTGCCAGTCTCGGGAGATCTCGAACCGATCGAGACAAGAGCATGTGTCGGCTACCCTGCCCCCGCTGTTCCCCCGAGCACACATGCTCACTCACGCATGGTGTTGGAGAAGGGATCTAAGCGCCATTCTTATCGGAGATCGCATCGCGCTCGCTCGTGACCACCTACAACGCCCGCTTCGTCAGAGCTGCGACCCCTTGACCTCTTCCTTTAACGCTCGCACGGGGCTCGCCTCCGCCCCGAGGCCGCGCCTATCATCTGCGCGCCGACGTGCCCGGACGTTAGATCTTCTTCTCGAGCTCACCCTGCGTCCGCCGAGTGTAACATAGTGTCTGAGTATTTCGTGCGCGTCTGTATGCACGCGCTGTGTAAACAACATCCGTATTGCGCCTGAGAAGTGGGCGTTTGGATGCGCGGTAGAACGGTGTCTAACAACTTTGGCCCTGACTCTAACTGCAGCACGCATATCTCGCAGGAGTTCGCTGCAGTGCAGTTAAGACTGCCGCCATGGACGACTCCTTGAATAGCGGAGAAAGTGAGCTTTGAAGTGAAGTTGTGCAGCTCTCGCAGCGTCGACCAGACGGATGTTCAGCGTCGCTTGCAAGGCCGCAGTGAAGAAACGGACCAGAGTACGCGCATGCGCACAGAGCGCTTGCCAGTTGCAGCGTCGTCTGCACGGCTGTTCTGCTGGCGTTACAACCCCCCCCCCCCCCCCCCCCCCGGCTTCTCGCCTGCTCACTAAAAGAATTGGAGATCTATACCCTGGAGCAGACGGCTTTAGAGCGCAGCAGACTGAGCCGTCTCGCAACACTTCAACCCTAAAGCAAACAGTACGCTAATAAAGCAGTAGTTATTGCTCCTAATTGCGCAGAAGACGGAGCGACAGTGACGTCGAGATAACGATACAGTACCCTCACCATCCTTCTATTGTCTCCCCTGTCACTTTGTTTTACATGTGCACGTTTGTAGAACTATAGCTTGCATGTGATTCAAACGCGGCAGTTTCGAATTCCTCGGAAAGACTTCGAAAATTGACTGGCAAATCTTTGTTTTAAAGAACAAAAGTTTCCGATCAATATATGACAAGTTGCCTGCTTACAACTGGAAAAGGCGGTCTATCGTCAGGGATCACGGCGCACCGATTCACGTTCTCAGGCCCGGCTGCGCTGCACGCATAGCAGTGAAATGCAAGGGGGCAGTGCCTCCCCTTTCACGGGGTGATTTGGGAACATTACACCAGGCACGCGCGGTGCGCTGAGAAGCCAAGCTCGCATCCCTGTGTGTAAGTGCTTACGAACAGCCTTGGCTCTGCCTTCCGTGATGTGCAAGAGGTCGCTTTCACCACGTGCGCGACCTTCGCCAGGGCTTCGATAGGACAGAAGTTGACTTATTTCTTCGCATTGTCAGCCTCGTGGATGTGAGAGCCGTGAGCAAAAGGAGATGGGGACGCGTGCTTCACGTTCCAGCTTCCGCTGGCCTTCCCTTGTGCGTCCGGCTGTGAGTGTCTTTGAAGCACCCATCCTGGCTCGAGGGACACTTTAGGAACTGCACAGCTTTGAGTCGAGCTTTTTCACAGCGATGGTTGTATCAGGGAGGCTGTTGTTAGACTCTGAGGGAGGGGAGAGAGCGATGGATGGAATGGCTGAGAAGAAGAATGGCCCGGAGGATTGACCAAGAAGTTGGAGTTGGAGACATGTTTCTCTAAATTAACTGAAGAAAACAAAACGCTAAGTGTTTACGCACTGCAGTGTAAAGCACTAAACTCGGCGAATGCTGTCGCCGCGCTGTTGCCCGTGTCTTTTGCTAACGCCGAATGCTAATAGCAAGGTATGAAATTTAGACGTTTGTGGCAATCTGCATGAGCTACCACCAAAGTCGCAATGGGCGCATGGTCACGTGCTTGGAGCGGGGCACATGGCCGTCACGTGAGGCATGACGGGACCATGAACCTGAAACCAATCAGCATCTGGTCATGTGACGTGGCCAGATGTTGATTGTATACGCTGTGAATACGCCGGGAAGATCTATTTTGCAAACTTTCACTGTAATAGAAATATAAGAATATGATAGAATACAGAGGTTTAACGGTTTTAAATGCGCCGTCGTCGTTCTTCTAGCGGTCTCTCTTAAACGGGCCTCAGTTCTGTCAGCATCCCGAGATCATGTGATGAACATTTGACCAATGATAACGGGGCAGCGCCAAAAGGAGATGTCATCTGCAGTCGTGTGATCTTGGCGAATCGGTAGCTATTGCTGTCTCTGGGGCTCTGGGGTGACCTTTTGTCTCACCATTGCAGCAGCACAGCCAAAGAAGGTAGGTCACAAAAGGGTCTCTCAGCCTGCTACCCACTGCAGCCTCCCGCGTCTCTATGGAGGAACTGTTGATAGCTACACGCCAAAAATAATGAAGTCAGCTAAACGTTCTATTCGTCAAGATTCCTAATTCTCTATTTTTTTTCCCCGCATCGCTAATATCGACATCACATGGACCATGTAGAGTCGATGTGGATCATATTATGTAAGCGAAAAAAAGACACCAGTGCACCAAATTTCTGTTGGTGGTTCAGAGATTACCGATCACGGTGATACTGTGTGTCATTTCAATGAATACTTTCAGTGTTTTCTAATTGTTTATTCTGGTATTGTCTATCCAATGACACAGTGTTTCACCCCTCTGTAGCATTTTTTTTTTTCATACCATGGGGTAGTTTCTATGCTCCTATATTTAAGAATGAAATCTTCATGTGATACTGACAACCTTTTTAACTTGCTTCTGAAGTGATGTACTGAATCCATTGTAAAATTTCTTACCATGATATATTTCGTATTTTATTACTTCGCGGAGCATTGCCGAGTGACTGGAAGCTAGCCAGAGTTGTACCCGAATAAAAGAAGGGCGACCACACCTTATTACAAACTACCATCCAGTATTACCATCTCGGTTAACCCTCATGCACATGTGCACATCGGCTAGAACCCCATCCCAAGAGCCTCTTCGTGCACAATTCCAGGCATACCTTTGCGGGAGGTGTCACATCAAGCCAACGTCATATGAGCCGTAAACACGAGCCGCACGTCTACCAGCCATGTATGCAGAATAGTCAAAAGGAAGGCAGGTCTCCATGAGAAACATGCAAACCAACAATTTCATTCTATGCCACATTTCACACTCACACAAGTCATCAATGTTTCATCATCAACTCTTTACGCGAGGTCTCCCTGACACTTACTGACGGAGCCGTCAACCAAAATTATACAACGCTGGACACTTTCTACCCTTCGCCTGTCTTCTCGAGCTTCATCGGGATCGGCAGCTGCCTGTCTCTCGGAAACATCGCAGCGTAGGTGGATCTTGGAACAGGCAGAACTCTCCCTTGCAGGCCTGAAATCCATTAAAAATGCCCACCCCACCTTCACGTTCAAACTTGCGCTTTGCTTTTGTGCCTCGCCGCATGTCCCCGGACATTGACGGTGACCGCAGAAGGGCGCAGGCTATGCATCCAACCTAGCCCCCTTTACACACAGAATACATAGCGTATACAAATTCTCCGGTGTTTAACACGGGAGCCACGGCAGCTGCGGCGTTTGCGGCGTTTGCGATCTACGTGCCACTAACCCCAACGTTCACGATAGAGGTTCATATTGCAACCCTCATATTGTGACCACGGTTAAACTGCGCGAAGAAAACACAGACAGAGACAGAAACACACGTACACACTGAGCGCACCAACTAGCCCGCCAGAAGACTATTATTGTGACCACGCTAGTATTATTTCCCATAGTGCATGCAATCACATCCTTTCCCCAACTATCACATACACCAGCCTACACAACGTGCATAGACTCTAAGGTGGTCATTCGTTCCTTGCAATAGCGTAAAATACACGCAGATCTCCGAGCGAACCTCGCATTGTCTCTACACACATTTTTGCCATCCTCGTTCGCTATTAGGTGAGCGCCTGCAGGGATGGCGGGTAATGAATTAACTGGTCCATCATCTCGCCCGTGAGATTCACATCCGAGCACCTATAATCCTAATTGATTAAGCCCCCGATTTGTGACGAGGCTTTAATCGCTCAAGCAAGTCCACTACAAGCGGCTCTGTAGCTTACAGCAACGCCTTCCTAGACCCCACCCTGACCTATATATCACTCAAGCTAACATCCTAAAAAAGATTAAAACAAACACAGTTCTTACTGTCGCTATGCCCTTTCTTTATACACCCCATTCCGATCCGTCCTGCCCAAACTGCTGCTCGCCATTCGCGAACATGGTGGTGGTGGTGGTGGAAACATTTATTTCCAAGAAATGCAGAGGGGGCAAACCCTGCCGCCCTTACGTGGCACTAGGAAACCCTTAGGGGGCTGCCCAAAAAATAGCTCTTGTTGGGCTATCCGCTTCAAAGCGTCGGTAATTATCCGGCGCTGGTCAGCAGCAGTAGAGCTGGCCAGGAGAGTCTCCCAGATGACTCCGGCATGGTTGGGGATGTAGGATGTAGGAAGGTAGGGCATGTAAGGAGGATGTGAATAAAGTCTCTCGACTTCCCGCTGAGCTTAGAGGAGGAGAGGAACTGACCGGGGTAGCGGGCATGAAGAAGAATAGGATAGGGAGCAGTACGGGTTGAAGGCGGCGCCAGTGGGATGCCTGGGTTAGGGTTAGGGAGCGAGCCGGCGAGCCTGGAGCATTGCCTCTTACAGTGCCCGGTGACTCTATCCACTCCATTCTTTCCTAATCACCCTACCTCCTCCTGGCGTTCCTGGCAAATTTCGGCACAACTGAAACCAGCACGCTTAAGAGCCCCAAGTCGTGGAACCTCTTCTAGACTCATGCTATGCTGTGCAAGACGCGAGCCTCAGAGAGAGCAGGCGTAAATGTTTTCTGTTTTATTTTCAAATCCATGCTCCTTTCACCCCTTCTTTCAGGTGTGCACTCTACACTGGTTAAAAGGGCCATCGTCAATCTGTGTTTTCAAAATGCGCTGCGAAAATCATGTACGACATGATGAGTGAAAGTTTTCCAACAGCAATCAAAGAGGTTGACTAATCCCGATCATGTTCAAGTGTCTGTTGCAGAAAAGTTGCTCAAGAAACTCTAACCGGAAAAACAATGTCAGCCACACCATTCTCTTTGAGAACGGTAGCGTTTTGTTGTAATTCCATATCTACACATTTCCCACCATCTAGAGAAAATTTGTCAACGGGAGAGTACAAATGTAGTGTTCTCGGCCCAAAAGAAACTTGCTACGTTATGCAAATTAGTAAAAACTAACAACATCAAAACGCATGGATGCACAACTAAACATCAAAAACTGTTTCACGTGTGAGGAAGGTGTCATCTGTCGGATTCCCTTGTCATGCGGGCGAAAGTATATAGGCCAGACGGAAAGATGCTTAACCGAGCGCCTCATGGAACATGCTCGCAACGTCAGAAACGGACGAGGAGAAACATTAGTTGATCGCGTTCTCTCGTGCTGTTATAGGGAAAGCAGGGAAAAAACGCGGGAGATATCGAAGCTCAAAAGATAATTAGTTTAGGTGGCATGTGTGTAAGCACACCTTTCATTTCCCTCTGCGATAAAGAACTTGCCTTTCTAAGTACTCAGCACTGTTTGCACAAGTGATTACACGTCTTTTTTCTGGAGTATAAATAGGCTGCTCGTGAAGAATAAACGTTGTTGGAAGTTAGCGCCCGTGGTGTTCGTTTCTGTTCTTTGTGTTTTCGTGTTCTGCTGTGCTACAGTGTTTTTCATGATACTGTTGACCTTCTCGGTCTAACCATCTAACCAGGAATGGCAAAAGCAAAATGCAAAGAAGCAATAGTTCCATTCCATTGTAAAAATAGTATCGCAAACCAATATTTTTGAAAATTCATGCTAGAGAACATGCAGATCTAAAAATTTCGAATACGCATATGGCACCTCTAAGATAAAAAAATGAAGTGGCAAGAAGGCTCTCTCTGTACTTAAAAAATACTGCTAATGACCCTTTTTAACTTTTCACACCTGAAAACCACTTCATCGAGTAAGTTCATTCAGAGATATTTTTGGAAAAAAATTGAATTTGTGTAAGTTTGTTTTCGCGAAGTGAGGAGTCAAGTTATGTAGTTATGTGTGTGTCGTGATTTGCGAGTTATACGACGGTGCCACATAAGGTGTTGCCGAGATGCCGAACTTCGCATGAATCAAAGAGTGCAAAAATTATATCCTTGCAGCCTTTCGTCGCGTAATGAGGGGTTTTTTTGATCGTTTTCATATGATTAGATGGATAATCAGAATTCCTAAATTTGCTATAGATGTAGCGCACACCATGGACAGCTGCGAACGTTTTGTACCTAATAGCTAGTATTGCGTAGTACCGCACCCAATTCAAAATTACGAACGACTTTTTTTTTTGTAAATTCATGTTTTTTAGTGCTTGGAGTAAGAGTGCTGGGTGCAGTGCTTATTTTAATAGCCGGATGTTGATTATTTGTGGCTATTTATCGATTGTTCATATTCTTGAAAGCTGCAAGCGACCACAAAAGTCTCATCATTGTGCACGTAAGATCAACGTTAAACAGCTCCGTCCTGAAAACCTTCATTATGGAAGGCAATCCACAACCCTCCTTTTCAGGATCTGTATTCAACTACAGCCTATTCAAAGATGTAGAAGGCAAGCACTCTTTAGCTTTTTTTTTTATCTGAGAAATGGGTGACCTCGTCCTACTAACGTACCGTCCGCCTTTCATCCGGTTTTCCAAACGATCCGCAATCGTTCAACATTGCTCCTATCTTATCAGTATTCATGGAATACCAGATCCGAATATTCTCTCAGGGGACACAGCTCCGCAAGATGTTCAAGTGTTGACGAAATCTCACATTCAAAGCGCACCACTCAAAAAGTCGTTCATCACTGAAAGAACAAACAGATTCGGTTGGGGGGGGGGGGGGGGGGGGGGGGGGGTTACTTAAGAAGAGCATTCGCCGTGGGAGCCCGTGGGCCGTCGTCCACGTGCATATGATATGTGCCATGTGTTCCGGTCAACAGATTGAGAGACTGCGGGGTGTGGGTCTAACCGTACGAGGGCGGGCGCACGGCCATACGCGTGCATACTGGTCCACGCGCGTCGTGATGAACAGCGGCAACCCTTTGCGACCTGCGGGCTGGACAATGAGCGCCCCGATGCTCCTCCTCATCTGGTTCCTCCTCTCAAGAACGGGACCATCCGCAGCTGGCCGATGGTGGCCCAATGCGTGCGCGGCCGTGCTGCTCGGGTGCGAGGGGGAGCGGCCGGACACGCTGCATTAGCCTGGACAGCATAAAAACCTCGAACTCGTAGCGTCCGACACCATAAGCCACCGGCCAGGTTCCATAGCGTCCTCCGTCACTGAAGACCTTCTCTCGAACAGGAGCGGACGTCGCCGAACGGACTTTGCACCATGAACATCAAGGTATTGATGCGCCTACTTTTTAAACCTTTTTTTTATATACTCTTTTTTTATTTTTGCTCTGAAGTGTTAGATGAGCATGGAGTATTCGTTCCCACTTTCCTCTCTCACCTCGCTGTTCCACGGTGCGTTGTCACAGCAAAGTGCGCTGGAGAACTGCGTGATTCACCGTTTGATATCTTCCAGCGTTGTCACTCATTGAGCTTCAAAGTGTCATGAGACTAGCAGCTTTGTGAACTTGAAAGATAACTACAGATGATTTCAAGCCAGCTTCCACATCAGTTCCACAAAAGTAAACTGTAGGGACACAAGCGGAAACGGTGGTCTGCAAGTGATGGCTCTGACTTGAAGCAGCTAGGACGCGTAATGCTCGAGAAATGTTTCTACGCGGCACAAATGCCAGTGAGACAAAAAAGCAACGAACGCTATATTTTGCAGGCAGTGGAATTACCCAATGGCTTTTAATAAGGGAGTAATTACTCATTGACGTCCACTCAAGCGCAGCCATACGGCTACAAAAGAAAACCTCGCAGTTAAAGAAAAATTCGTGCTGATCCGTGGTTCGAACCCGGGACCACCGCTTCACCGGAGCAGTCCCTCTACCAATTGAGCTAACCAAGACGGCAAGCTTATGGTAGGGTGAGAGCGAATTGATCAATAACTCGAAGTGGGAATAGTGTTGGTCCTAAACTTTTGTCCTACCCAGCGGCTTGAATCGCTGACAACCTTTCAGGAAATTCATCTCGTCCTATCTCCAAAGAGAAGGCAATTTCATACACTCAACATGTGTTGAAATTTTTGCAGCAAAAAAAAAATCAAAAACGGATGTAACCGCTTTTTACCAGCGCACAGCTTATTTTTCTGTTCCTGGTCTCGAAATGAAACCATAACAATCTGCGCGGTTTTCGTCGCCAGCTGTTGTCTCCGTTTATGAAATCACGTCCGTCGTTTCAAGCATATTCTGAATGTGGTAATGAAACCCAGAGTATTCGCGTCAATTTCTTCTCCATCGTCACGGCTGCCAACTGACTCGCCCCATGCAAAACAGGCTTTGTATCGGTCGGAAAGGCAAGCTCACAAAATTACTTTTCCGGCCAGCGGCTTAACTAGCCTTCAAACCAGAAACGATTGCCGACGACAGGTGCGCCGACAGCGGCAGAGCGCCTATAGCATTCCCAAAATCAGCGACGCGCAATGCGGTGAAGGCGCATTCATAACCTGTTCGGACGTGACTCACGTTCTGTGCGTGCACTCATCCAGAAAAACCGTCCCCGTTCGCTCCAACTTTAATATGACGTTGTGCAACGAAGCGTCCGAGCAGAGCACTATTCCCTCGGTTACCTAACCACTAAGGAATTCCAAGCGTGAAAGAACGCGAGAATGAAACTGCCGGGGACAAAACCTTGGACGTCCGCATACGGCCTGACCGATCTCCTTAATTCAAAATTTCAATTTTAACCTTTCCCGGCTTACATAAAGCAGCTTTGTTATTTATTCTACTTTCAATACCTGCGGGCAGGAATAGAATTCTTAATGCCGCCCGCCTGGCCTGAACGGCAAGCCAGTCCTCGCTTGCTTCGAAAGCGCTCGTTCTTGAAAGACGCATCAATTTTAATGAGGCTTGCCTGAAGTAGAACTCCTAACATCGAAAGGCAATTACGTTGGAATCAAGTTCAGAGTTGTTCCATTAAGTGACTAAGGCAAATGCATAAAATGCTTCCAGTTTAAATTCGCTTCGTCCGAACTTGCTGAAGTACAAATTGAGCAGATTACTTTTTACGACGACGCTATAGGGGATATATGACGTCACTGTCGCCATCGGCACCTGATAATGACATGATAGCTCCTGCGTAGATCTGCTTGTCTACAGCCTAGGTAGCGCTGAACATTAGAAAACGATATGAGATTGCGTAAGCTGCAGTAGCTTTAAATTTTACTTTGTGACGTTACTTAACAGATAACGTTATATGTTGCGTGGTAAATCTTACTTTAACGTTCAAACTAAACATTAGGCTTAGGCTTATGTCAGAAAATATATTTATTTATTTATTTATTTATTTATTTATTTATTTATTTATTTATTTATACACAGTACCTACAGCGCCCTCACTGGGGCATTATTGTAGGGGGGAAACATCATAAATAAGAACAAACATCTAGTACACAATAAATTAGGCAAATGATGCGGTCTACAGAGAAAATACAGAAAACCATTGTAGAAAGGCAAACATACCGTAATCACACACACACACACACAAAAAAGATACATTTTAAAATACAGCACTGCTTAAAGAATAAAGCTTTAGGAATAATCAACTTTGTAAAAATTTCAAAAAAAGCAGCATATCTTTCTTCAATATATAACTGTAAAACAACATTATAAATTGTAATGTTATTATAATGTTCAAATTATAACCATAAAACGTTAACAATATATTCAAGCATTGCATCCCAAAACTTTTCCCGCTTTTTGTACTCAATTGATATTTTTCAACTAGCATAACTTTGCATTTAAATATCTGAGATGACGCCTCCAATAGATTGCATGCACATCCCAAAACATTTCATGAGAAAACATTGCATGTCAATCATCCACCAATCTCATGGGCAATATAAGCTTGAGGTCATGATATTCTTTAGAATTTGTGTTTATAATCGGCGTGTATTAGTCGTGCTGTATTGTAGTGAGTGTCGTGTGGCATATCATAACTGGCGGGTCTTGCCTTGCAGAGTTACTTCACCATTTTAGCGAAAGTTTCACGTACAGTACTTTGTTTAAACGTTGAATTCAGATGAGGAAAATATTAGTACATCTGTTTGTAACGTATCGGAAACGTTAGGAAAAAGTACATTCAGAGTAATGGCTTAACGTTTGACCAAAACGGAAAAGTGACATTTCTGTAACGTTTCAGTGCTTCATGGAGGAACGTTTAGCGAGGTGAGCCGAAGAGTGAGTATTATGAAGAATGGGTCTTGCGCGATCACGTGATCCAGATGTGAATTTGCATATCGTCTTAGGCCTCTTAGAATCTTGGCAACCGGAGATTCCTGTAACGGGTTTGGCATATTATCTTTCATTCCGAACAACGAAGGTAACTTGTTTGGCTGAGTTCATTTTGTTGCAATGTACATGTCAGCACATGTACCGAGGAATTCGACGTGTTCTCCCATTCATTTTGCGCTTTGTGTATGAACACGTAGACATTCCTGCATGTCGTGATCATTGTACCTGCAACTTCCTTACTTTCCTGTCTCTTTATTATTTTTGTGTGTTTTTTCTGCGCCTCCTTTCTAGCCTTATCTTTGTGTCATTTCCCTTGGCGTTCTCCCTTTTAGCAGCAGGATTATTTTCTTACTTTTTTGCCCATTCATTTATTTTGTGTTGCGAGTCAAGAGGATGGCAGCGGCTATCAGAATAATCGAGAAATTCGCCTCATTTGTATTTCACTGGACCGTCAGTAACAGAGTGACAAATAAACGCATATGCGCAGGTCTTACTCGGCCTCTGGGCCGTGCTGGCTGCATCAGTGGCCGAGCGCGCCGGGTATAACACCGGGGCGTACAACCCTGCGCTGTACAACACCGGAGCCTACAGCGGCGACTACTACAACCGAGGCTACTACGGCAGTCGGGGATACAACGCTCCGTACTACGGCAGAGATGGCGGCTACTCGGGCGCGTACGCCGGCGGACGCTACGGATCACAGTACCGCCCAGCGTACGGATACGCTCCCGGCACTGGGGGCTATGCAGGAGGCTACTACGGACCTTACGGTGGCGCCTACGGGAGCTACACTGGGTACAGAGACTACGGAGGTTACAGAGGCTACGCGGGTGACGCTGGTTACAACGATGGCCGCTACGGACGCTACGGCGCCTACCGTTACGGCGGTGCCTACAGTCCGTACGGCGCCTACAGATCTGGCCTTTTCGACACCCGCTACGACAACTACATGTCCCAGAGGGGCTACTACGGGTCTTACGGAGCTTACGGGCCGTACGAACACCGCACGCCGCAGGGATACAGCTACGGCTACTCTTCCCCCCATAGCCAGGTGCACAGCTCTGCCGGGTACCGTGCTTAAGATAGTGGGAAGTTAGCATAATGCCTAGCAAAGGAAAGCTAACTACTACACCAACGGTACGTGAATACTTCGTTGAACATATCGGTATCTTGTTTCTGTTTTGTTTTCATGCAGTTTTACCCGATGTTGTTGTTTTTTTAACCAAAACACAAAGGCCAAAGTGCCTTTTGTATTACCTTCATTAGGCACAAAATAAATGTTCCTTTCTGGTTATTTAAATCGCCTACTCGTTTGTACAGTTACGGACAATTCCCGAAGATGTTTCCGGGAGCGATGTCGGCACAGTGTCCTGATTTCGGGCTGTTGGAAAGACCCCCAACCAATCATCGCCCAATGCTTCCTCATGTATTTATTTAGTCCTCTGCCTGCGGTGTATCTTATCACGTGCTTATATCGTCCCCAAAAGCAGGTAGTAGCCCTACATAAATTATGGGCATAAACCTACACGCCGTCCTATAAATTCGTATACAACTGCTGCTGATCACAGTAAGTGCTGAACTAGTCCGAACTTAACTGCGCAACGCCCACGCGCACGCATTTACGGTATTCATGTAAAGATCCCAGACGCCAAAAGCCGAATATCGCCAGTTATTCTTCAAAAATAATCTGAAGGCATTGCTGTCGTGTTATATTAGTGATCTACCAAAACACTTTCCCGGAAAAAAAAAAGAACATTGCAGCGCTCTTTGTAGTTCCTCCTGGAAAGGAAAATGTTTAGGGGGGCACTTTGTTGACCTAAGGTGCGGTGAGGCGAAAGCCTTTAGCGCGGTGTTGCTGCTTGTGTCACTGATGTGTGGTTAAGATGTTAATTAAGTACACAATTGTTTGTGAATCTTAAATGCTGGAGACACTGGAGGGCGTTTGGGAGGCATACGCGTCTGATTCGACGCCTTTCTGCAAACAATCTCCAGCGTCCTAAACAAGGAGAACTACGTATGCGTTGCCAGGAAGTAGCGTATACCCATTAGCCCGCTCGGCTGCGGAACGGAAGGATGGTCGTTCGAATCCCATCCTGCACAAAGGTTATTTTTTTGGTCTGACCAGACAAAGCGTGACGCCTCTGCTGCCAACCTTCTGTCGACAACGATGAGGGATTAAAGGCTTTCGCCTTAAAGAAGTAATCAGACACACTTAGGACTGCTTACGTGACTTTGCGAACATAGTCGCCACGTGCAGTGATGTAACCCATTGCCACGCAGCTGCAATTATACCTCTGCATGGCTCTATACGTAGCCGCCGCCGCGACTCTGCAGCACCTGCGCGTTAACTTGATGAAGGCAGTGGCCGCTGTACCGCAACCCGCCCTATGGGTATAATGCAATAGCCAATGAGTTAATGCCTATGTAGCAGAATTGGTCTTTTTATACTTAACGTTCATAGATCCCTGGGAGTCCTCATACCCCTCCTGGCAGAGTGGTGGAGAGGTGCGCCACTGCCCTGGGATGGCAGGTGCTGCCAGCGGTGGAATTTGTGCGATCCAGGTTGCTCTTTCCAACCTCGCGCGACCAGTCATTAATTTAATCGACACCTGCCAGGATGCGTAAGGACGCCACCTTTTATGGGCACCATATCCAGTGTTATCACAGAGAGAGAGACCATTGCTTTTTCGCCTATATAGAGTACTGTACTGCTGGCGCAGCAATATAGGCGTGAGTTCAAAATATGCAAAAAATGTGTAGTTTTGTAGGGCTTCACAAGATATCGATTTTTATCTATTTATTTTACCCTGATGCAAGCAAATTTCAAAAGGAAGGGAAATGCCAACATCGCAGAAATGTATTTCATCAGGTCGAACAAAAAGTCGCAACGGAACACTACAACAGCCAAAAGCAAAAAGAAAAGAACAAAACAATAGTCAAACGAAGTTTCGCAAATTCGTAAAGAACCACTTAGAACTTGGTGCAAGAGTGATAGAGCAGCTACTTGCGGTGGTCAGTCCATTGGATAAAAAAAAATAGAGGGGACACTTCAGCTCCGCCTGAAGGGTATGACGCGATATCGCAATGGGTTAACTCCCATATATGCAGAAGGTCGTTCTCTACATTCATAGATCCCTAGTAGTCCTCATACCACTTCTGGCGCAGTGGTGCAGCGGTTAAGCGATGCGCCACTGCCCTGCAATGGGAGGTGCTCTCAGCGGTGGGCCTTGTGAGACCCAGGTAGCTCTTCCCGAGCGACCTATCATTAATTTAACTGCCATGGTGGGTAGTTTGCCCACTATCCGACGGGCAGGTTGCCATGATCCCGCAACGTCACGTGACCTAAGTGGCCCACCTGCCTCCTAGGTTGCTCTCAAATTCAAATTCAAATTTATTTTTTAGCATCAACAATGATGTTACAGAACTCGTGATGCAACGGGGTGCTAGCAAAAAGCCTGTAACGGCTTGACAAAGGCTAGCACCCCGTTCACAAAGCAATACAGCAGTGGACAAAAAGTGATAGCGATATAAATAAAAGCAATATATATATGGCGACGGCTTTACATAATCATAAAAACATGTTAAGTGATAGGGCTAACATTGCGGGTTCATAATTGTAAGTGTTAATGTCTTGGAGGTGACTTGGAGGTGTTATCAGAAGAGTTAAGAGCATGTGGTAGTGTGTACATCAGCATTTGGCGGCCATAGTTAGTACGTGTGTGAGGAATCTTCCATGTCTGAGTGCTTCGTGTGCTATATGCTTTCGCAAACGGAGACAGGGTCGCAAGGTTTTCAAGGAAAGGGTCATTATTTAGATGAAAGGCATGATGACGTTTTAACAGAAGTGCATTGAACAGGTTTGGTAATGGTTGTAATCTAAGGTCATCAAAACGAGGTTTTGTGTGGGCGTCATTGGGTTCATTTGAAATAATTCTTACAGCTTTTTTCTGCAGTCGATAGATTTTGGACAAGTTTGTGTACGTTGTTGTGCCCCATATCAAGTAGCAATACGATAATGTGGATGTGAAAAGGGAGTTATACAAAAGTAATTTAATGTGCGTAGGAAGAAAGTTACGAAAACGTGCAAGAATACCAACTATTCGGGATAGTTGCTCTCTGGATAATGACCACCTGCCAGAGCCATGCACGGGATTTTTCACTGCATAAATCATGGAAGTGTTTCACATGATCCGGATGAGATTGAGTGCTGAAGGCGACGTAGAAAGCAGTAAAGATATTAAGGCCTCGCTCCCCCCACACACAAACACACACAAAAAAGAAAAAAGTCAAAGTTAGTGCCCTCCTCACATCAATCACTCGTCACTAGCCCAGCATAGCTGAAGGGCTGCAGTGTATAGCTTCCAAGCATTTAGCGGGCCAATACTTCTTTCAGCGCTCCTCCGGTGAATTTACATTGAATCGCGTCTTCGTTGTACTTTTTGTATCATAATGAATCCGAACCAACTGTCACGCCTACCATCTTTATTTCCGAACTAACTGCGTCGAAACTTGCCAGTTCATTTCCCTTAGGTTCCCTAAAGTACCAAGAAAGACGACCGTACAATGGTCGAACAGGGTACAGACGTCCGCAATGACAGCACTGTGGTGGCATTGTGCACGGAACAGTTATCTTCCTTCTCAATCTATCCTTAAAGATGAAAATCATGGATTGCCCGACAAGGTGGATGTCGGTACGGGTCGTGCTCAACGGCTGGTGAAATCTTGAGAAATAGAGCGACGATTTTGCACCCAGCCTTTACCTCCCAGAAGCGTGGCGAGGCTTAGAAAACTAGTGGCCACTCTGGCGTCAGCTGTAACAGCCACTACTGATCTTGGAAAGGTAAACGTGGGTGAACGAGGCAAACGTTGAGAGCGCTTGAGGGTGGCTTTCGATTTTCCACTCAACGTTGCTGCCTTTGGGTGAAGCCAACCTAACTGAAGCAGCGGCGGCCTTCGCCTGACGTGCTTCACTTGGTTCGCTGCCGAAGACGTTGCGGAAACCAGTTATACCTTAATGCTAATGAATATCAGGATTAGGTATGCTATAATAGACGGGGCTGGTTTCAAAGAACGGTATCTTCCGGCTGCATTGAGAAACAGGTTAGGCCTAGCAACGCATAGTGACCGATGCACCGCCACCACGCCGGCGGGTGGTACGTCGATGCAAGGAGCGCGTCACTAGCGTGGGTGAAATGCGTTATTGACTCTAAATTACGCATAGGCTTATCCGTTGTCACTTTTATAAATCGGATTATCGATATATCGAATTACTTCGCCATCCCCTTAGAATTCGATATACCCGAGTTCCATTGTTCCCGAGTTCCGAGTTCCATTGCCGCCTAAGCTGTTGCACTACAACAAGCCTGAATATCTTTTATTATAATATTTACAGCAGCGGCGAGATGGCGCCACTCTGCATGAAATCCTTCCTGATTTGTATTTTATAAATTTCCCTGTGCACATCTATCTTCGCGCCGTGCCGTCTCTACAGATACAGGGAGCGAGAAAACATTTATTGCGGCAGAGATAATTTCTAGCACTTTAAAAATATCTATTCCATGCTCTACGCAATGCTTGCCAGACTGTCGATCATTGAATCAAGTGTTTTTCGCTCCCATTCCCACCAAACTAAGGCGAACATCAACACCTCAAGGCGCGGTCCTGTCTCCCCTCCTCTTCAATTTGGCAATGCTTCATCTTCCTTACAAATTTTCCTCTTTGCCCGGGATACATCACGCTCTTTATGCGGATGACATTACAATCTGGGCCACGCAAGGTAACCTGGGCCACATGGAATCCTGCCTGCAAGCAGCGGCGACCCTAGTCGACGACTACGCGGCCTACTGCGGACTCCAGTGCGCCCCGTCTAAATCAGAATTTGTGCACATACGTCCCTCCCCTCGGGACACAACTCCGCTTTGCATCAGTCTCCCCTCGGGACCGATCCGGGAGTCCAAGGAGATCCGCGTCCTTGGTCTCTTCATACACCACCAACGCAGAGTCGACACCACCCTAGCCAAACTTCGCACGGTGGGAGACCAGGTGGGCCGCATGGTCCGCCGGGTCTCCAACAAGCGGGGCGGATTACGAAGCAAGGATGCACTGCGGCTTGCCCATGCTTTCGTAACGAGTAGAATCCTCTACTCAACCCCCTACTTGCACCTGCGCAAACATGATGATGACCAAATGGAGGTCTTCCACCGGAAAGTCATCAAGCGGGCTCTCGACCTCCCGGTCACCACGTCCAACCAGCGACTTCTGGCCTTAGGCGTGGTGAACACATTTCGGGAGCTTCGAGAGGCCCACTTAGTCAACCAATACACGCGTCTTGCACAGACCACGTCCGGTCGCCGCCTCTTGGACCGGCTACACATCAAACATGACTACCATATTGAGGAAAGGGAGAGAGTGCCAGCACCCTGGAAACGCGCCCTCCGGGTCCGACCCCTTCCCCGCAACATGTCCAGAGAAGACCATAGCGGTCGTCGCCAGGCGCGCGCGGAAGCGTTGGCGCGATACTATGGTAACCAACAACATGTGTATTACGTGGACGTTGCCGGCCCACACCACGGGGTGTGGTACACGGCCGCAGTCGTACACAACACAAACACAGTCAACGGGCTCACTTTCAAAGCCTACAGCGCAACACACGCGGAGGAGATTGCCATTGCTCTTGCTCTCACTACTCCCAAGTCGAAACACATCATCACCGACTCGCGAGGGGCCTGTCGGAACTACGAGTTGGGCTGGGCTCCCCCGCTTGCCTGGCGCATACTGGAATATAGCTGTCGATCTGAAGATCCAACTCCACGCAACCTGATTTGGGCCCCCGGTCACCAGGGACTCCAGGGAAACGAACAGGCCGATCAGGCCGCCCGCGCACTCTCTCCCCGGGCTATCTCCCTGTCCTTGGAAGGGTACTCCCAATCAGACAATCTGGCCATTACATTCAAACAAATCACCGATTGCTACAAGGAGGAGCACCGGCGCTACCCGGCCCCTTGTAAGGGTCTGGATCGCGCTGACGAGCGCCTCCTCATCAAAATTCTTACCAACACTGTACTGTGCCCGGCGGTGCTTAAACATTTCAATCCATCCTTTGATGGCGCGTGCCAGTTCTGTGGGGAGGTGGCTGACACCTTCCACATGGTTTGGGCGTGTCAGTCAAACCCATCTATCCCCCCCAACCCCAACCCCACCAGAGAGGACTGGGAGGCGGCCCTGCTCGGCTGTCAGGACCTAAAGACCCAAAAGGCCTTGGTTCACCGGACGCGGGCGGCGTTGCTTGCCAATGGGGCCCCGGAATAGGGGCTCCACCTAGTATTGTTAGGGGAAAGGGCCAATAGGGCCTATCCCAATCACCTCTCTGTAAATATTTATTGCATTATAAATGTTTTTCACCACCACCACCACCGGAAACCGCGGTGAGCCTGAAGCAGGACACGAAGAATTCGTTTACTCGAAACATTCCGAAGCTTTCCTTCCGAGAAATATCCACCAGAAAAAGTTAGCTGCAGTTCAACTACTGCTGAACCTTGTTAGAGAGCGAAATCTATGGCGTATCGGCAACTATAAGCAGCTTGGCATCTGTAACGTTGAGTGCGTTCCGGACACTGAATAGGCAGCGCACCCACCCTGCCACCCTGGCTGGTGGCATTTAATGGTGGATCGCGAGAGTTTGCTCACCCAATGAACGCTGGGCCTATGGCTTAAGTGCCGCGTTCCTGCCACAACGTTGTCAATGCCAACGCATGCAGCGCACACCTGTCACTACCGCCACTTCGCTTGAAGCACGGTTGAGGTGTTCACAGTTCCAAGAGGGCAGTTATGCGCATTTCCGTTGCTTTCCAAGCTCCTGCTCCATTGGTTTCATAGCTTAAAGCGCGACTAAGGTGTCCACAGTTCCCGGGGGCCAGTTGTGCGCCTTTCCTTTGCTTTCGAAGCTCAAAGTCTTTTAAAGGTGAAAGCTAGACACCCGGCGATCGAAGCACGAGGCCCCGTAGTGAAGCTTTCGTTTCAAAGAAATTTTCCAAGTCTTTACGTTCGGCTGCATAACGCGCTAAACTCAGTGGAAGCTGCCTCTTACCGACGGCTTTTGCTAACGGCTAAGGGCTAAGACCTACAGTGAAGGCTAAAAACTGCATACTTTGGGGCAACCAACGCCACCACAACGATCGCAACGGGCACATGGTCACCTGCTTAACGCTGGTCACGCGGACGGCGCTGGTCATGTATTATGGAGCCAAAGTGCCCGCAAAGGTCGCAGGAGGAGCCCTTAAGACTACCGGTGGCCAGACGGCGCGCCTAGAACCATACAAGAAACGTGATGGCTCGCACTTCGATGGTCATTTGGCAGCGGAACTCCATAGGGGCTTCGAAGCTAAGCGGGGGGCCCTGGAGTACACACTAAAAGGTTCTGATGATAAACCTGACATTGTAGAACTTCAAGAAACAAGCTCTAAGACGAAATTGGCGGGCTTCACTACCTACAACGAAATCATTAATTCCAACCTTCGCTCGGCCATTGCCATTCTGGTACACAGAAATCTGTCGGCAAATCAGACTGTTTTTGAATACATGGAGGTCCCCTACACTTTCGTATGCACCTTACCTAGGAAACGGTCCGACTCCGCAGTTTTCGTCCTAAACGCATGCAGTCCACCCAAAGATAGGAGTACATCCGCGGCCGCCCTCCTCAGGAAGGCGCATGCTGCCACCAAGAACTAGATGTTGTTTGTACTAGGAGACTTCAAAGCACCACACTCGGCATGGGGGTACAAGAGATGCGGGAAGAAAGGCACAAAGGTGTGAGAAACAGCCTAAAGTGTAGGCTTCACGCTACATATCGATACGGAGAGGCCAACACGAATTTTTAATAGCGTCCCCCAAGATACCTCTCCGGATTTAACCTTCACCGAGAACATCAGAGATGCACCGTGGGGAAATACGGGAATGAACATTGGCAGTGATCAATACGTTCTTTCTACCACGATCGATGTGAAGAATCACAGGCCTACAAGATATCTAAATTTAAGAGCACACAGATGGGAAACTTTTCGATTATTTCGAGACAACGCTCATTGAGAGGTATAATTATTCTTGAGGAATAGGCGGATGAGCTACTTAGGGACGCGGAAAATGCCACTACTGAGGTTGAGAATGCGGAGGATGGTCCAGTCCGTGATGCTAGACTGTTACATTTGACGCAAGCACAAAAAAGCCTTCAGAAGCACAATCGTCGGCTCCATAAACGCCTGAGCCAGTTGGAAACGAAGGCAGAAACTTACACCCAAGAATTAAGTCGAGAGCATTGGTACCAGGCCTGTGACCACCTGAGTGGTCAGCTTGGATTTAAGAACACTTGGTTTTTTACTTGAGCATCTTCTGGTTCCAGAGCATACCACATCGGCATCTCAGAAGAACATGCAAAGGATCATACGCTGGTACTGAGGGGACAATCACTCCTTGATGGCTACTATTGAAGACACATGCTTGAATACCCTGAATGACATTCCTTTGCCACAAGGGTATCAGGGGAAAGTGAACCAATATCTTGAGAAGGATATCAAAGAATCCTAAGTCAGGGCTGCTCTTAACAACATTAAAACTACCGCTGCGGCAGGTAAGGACCATATTACTAACAAAATACTACGAAACCTGGACGACCAGTCAATAACGGAGATCACTGATCGTTTCAATAGATATTGGAAGGAGGTGTTCTTCTTCCAAGCTGGAAGCATGCCCGGGTCATCTTTATTCCCATACCTGGCAAGAAATTGGAGCTGGTAAGCCTCCGCCCCATCTCCCTCACCTCATTCCTGGTAAAGTAATGGAGCACGTCATCGTAAATAGGTTAAACACATATGTGGAACTGAGGGCGTTACGCCTCATTCTATGATCGGCTTTAGACCGAGTCTGTCTACACAAGATGTCATGTGGCAGATACATAATGACATCCTCCACCAGGGCCCAGTAAGGCTGCTCGAACTACTCTTGCGCTGGACCTGAGTAAAGCCTTCGATAATGTTTCGCATGCAGCTGTGCTCACTAACCTGGCAGACATAAATGTAGGGACCCGTACCTATAACTACATTGCTAATTTCTTGCAAGACCGGACACAGAAATCCACCTGGAGGGACTCAAGAGCGGAGTGTCAATATTGGTACGAGAGGCACTCCACAAGGAACAGTTCTATCTCCCTTTATTTTCAACTTGACGATCGATGCGAAATCTGCCCCCGCTATTGGGTAGCATCCCGCATATTAAACACTCAATCTATGCGGATGACATCGCGATCTGGACAAACAGAGGACCGGACGGAGAAATTTGTGAGGCCCTGCAGGGTGCAGGAGAGATCGTTCAGTCTTTTGTGCAACAATACGGCCTCACCTGCTCGCCTAGGAAATATGAGCTGCTGATTATTCGAGGCAGACCGAAGAAAAATACGCAAAACAACAGCCTGGAGAGCATAAACATCACTGTGGCGGGGAATCCGGTGCCGGAAGGGCCGGTTATCATGGTGTCAGGTGTGTTAATCTAGCCTAACACGTGAAATGGCGAAGCCATCAAAACATTGCAGGTGACCGCGCGCCAAATTGCCAGACTCGTTAGGAGAGTGGCCACAAAGCATCGTGGGGTGGAGGAGAAGGATGTATGCACACTAACCCGGGCTTTTCCTGTTAGTCGAATAACTTACTCGTTCCCATACTATCACCTGCATCTTAGCGAGCAGGAATCTGTGAATAGTGTCATACGCACGGCCTACAAAGCTGCTGTCGTACTGCCCCAATTTGCCAGCACTGAAAGGCTTCTCGGACTAGGAGTATATCACAGCCTAGATGAACCGATTGAGGGCCACAAGACATCACAGATTGAAAGGCTCTCTCGTACTGAGGCTGGGATACACGTACTAAGCAAACTCAACATTAATCCTGTAATGGAATCGGAAGGCCGAAAGACACTTCCGGATGTCTTCCCAAATCAATAAATCGTCAAACCAATACCAAAGAATACGCTTCGAAGCAGACACGATGGGAGCCTAACAGCGTCTACTGCTGCGTTGAAAGCCGAGTATGACTGCAACCCCCCTGCAGTATACGTATATGCAGCTAAGCAAACCTACCACAAATTCACAGTATGTGGAGCGATCGGGGAAGGAAGTATAATTAACGCGGCTGTGGTTAAACCAGCCTTATTTGTAGAAACCTAAGAGTCTGCCGTTGCCCTAGCCATCACGGATAAGTCGACGCACACCGTCTTAAGTGACTCAAAGCGGGCAATTACGAATTTCTGTAAAGGCACGGTAGGCGAGGCGGCAGCCCGCATCTTGCGCGGTTGCACTCCCCAGCCTTTAATAGAATTGGCACGGGTCCCAGCTCAATCAGGGAATCTGGAACGAGGAGTCAGATCGTATAGCCCGAGGTCTGACGAGCCGAGAGATAAGTCCCTCAGACTCGGACCCCCGGGGTGGAGAACTGACCACGTACCATGAAATAATTAACTACCATGAGGATAGAAAACGGATTTATCCGCCTCCATATGGGAGAATTAGCAAAGCACAGGCCACGATACTAAGAAGCACCCAGATTCGATTCATTCTAAGCCCCAAGGTTACCATTTATTGCGCGCGTGCGCATGTGTGTGTGTGTGTGTGTGTGTGTGTGTGTGTGTGTGTGTGTGTGTGTGTGTGTGTGTGTGTGTGTGTGTGTGTGTGTGTGTGTGTGTGTGTGTGTGTGTGTGTGTGTGTGTGTGTGTGTGTGTGTGTGTGTGTGTGTGTGTGTGTGTGCGCGCGTGCGCGTGCGCGTGCGCGTGCGCGTGCGTAAGGGAGAGAGAGAGACGTGAGAGGGGGATGCATAACGCAAGCACAATGCCTTTGTGATGTGCCAGGTGGTGGATATAGCGTATTTTCTCGCATAATAGACGCAAGGTTTTTCCCAGAAATCTCTCAAATTTAAGGGATGATTTCAATACGCGAGGTGAAACATTCAGAAAAATGAGGTGGTAAAATCCGGACAAAATGTAGGTTGGCGGAAAAAATACGTCATCCGCGGTGCGACACACAGTCTAAATAAAACAAAACCCACTCTTCAGTACTGTTTACACGTTCGAAAGCATAGTCAACTTTTATCTTAAACCCGTATGCATAACTCAAGACGCCTGCTAGGATTCACTATCATCATCAGTAGACTGCCCGCCAAAAGAATGAGGTGTGTGTATTGCGCTGGGTAAAAATAAATTCCACATTATGACACCCAAAGTAGGGGTGCATTCATTCACTGAAATTACGCCTCGTACTTTCAATTTATGAAGTTAGAGAATATAGTCCCACGGCAGGGGAGGCGGCGTGGCCCTTTTTTGGAGTCACGCGGAACGTTCCCCGTGCTCCAGTCTCCTAAGCTGGAATCGGTATGGTACAAAGCTGATTTGCATCATACATCCCAGCAGTTCGCGTTGTTTACTGGCCCCGGGTTCTGGTATCAAGTAACTACATACTTACTACATACCATATGTATGTATGTAGTTACTATCAAGTAACTACATACATACATATGGCCCAGTTTAAAGTCATTTGTTCGCAAAACGTGTCCGCAAAAAGGCACCAGCTAGGTGACTCACGTGTCAACGTCGTACCAAGTCACGTGACAGTGGTGTAATGTGTCATAACGAAAAAAGTGTGACGTCATACGAAGTCACGTGATAGTTGCGTAATATGTCGTAACGAAAAGATGTGATGTCATACCGAGATACGTGGCAGTGGGGAAATATGTCGTGACGAAGCACTTGTGACGCCATGCCAAGTCAGATGACAACGATGTAATATGACGTCATATAAATTCACGTAACAACGATTTAATATGCATTCATATCAAGTCACGTGACAAACGATGTAATATGTCGTCATGCCAAGTCACGTGACAACGATGTGATGTGACGTCATACCAAGTCACGTGGCGGAAGAATGGAAAGTGCACGGGCCTGCCCACTGGCTGGGGCTTAGCTACAATCACTGCCGCGTGCATACAGAAGAGAGTTAAAGAGACGTGCGAAGACTGGAAGAAATTTACTCACGTCGCAAAAACCGCGTCCGCTGTTGCGACGACGCCGGTTTTCAATACCTACTTACAATTAGCGTTTGCTGCGAACAACCTCGACACTCGTTCCTTCGCTAGTAATTCGTAATTCGTAGTAATTCCTTCGATTGACGATATTCATGTTTCTAATGAAGGTGTTCTTAATTTGATCTCAGGTTTGGACACTAAAAAGAGATGTGGGCCTGATGAGATACCAAACTCATTTCTAGTTCTATATGCTTATAAACTAATATATACCTCACCGATCAATCCTTTATTCAGGGTGAACGTGTTGAAGGCATATTTGAAAACTCTTCTAAGGTGCTTCACACTGGCCCTCACTGCAAACTCTTGCGAAAGCTAACTTAATTCTATACTAAAAGGCCGTAATATTGTAAACTAGATATTCGTTTTCTTTCACCAAGCTCACAATGAGTATATTTCAATTCCACTAGTTCATCGGTCATTGACGTTTCACCAAGTGTACCACGCGGCTTCGTTCTGGGTCCATTACTTAAGTTGCTATACAGTGGTGGTGACCTACATCTTGATATATTAACGAGTATACGATTGTGATTGCGTGCTTTATTATACAGTTAAATCATCGCTGGACCCTGACCTTCTCAACAAGTTTTCTCAAACTTCTGTCAGCGGTACGCAACATGGCAAATGATCACTATTTCTCCAAAACTGTTTCCATTTCATTTTCCAGGCACGCATCAGATTGTGCAAAGATAACTACCTCTAAACAGTTCTTAAATACTGATACATTGGCATTATAATCACGCTGAAATAGGTCATGGTCTAAACACGTCAATCTAATTTCCAACAGAACCCTGAAATGTCTGGTTTTACGCCGCATCTTACGTGTTTCTTGACTAGATATCAAGTTAGCCCTACAACAAGGCTGCATCGTTTGGAAATGACAGTAGCTTTTGGGTGTAAACAAACTGAAATCGAATTTTTAAAAAATGCTGTCCGTATTGTATTTCGCCAATCATAGATGTTTCGCCTTCTCATCCCTCTGATCTGGGGCTCACTCCACTCTCAAGCCGTCCCATTGGATGTATAAAATTCTCGCACCCGTTAACTGTGCGATTTGGGTCACCTAGCAACTATTTAAAATTTTCTGAACGATCATCATTACGAAGTTATGAGAAATTAAACAATACACCTTTAAGTCCTTGTACTACCTTTTTTTTTTAATGCAGTTCATTCCGTGCGCTACAGAAATTTAGATCTCACTTTCTGTCCGTACTTGTGCTCTGCCTGTGACAGAATTGTTCGATTCTGCGATTTGTTACTGGCATATGTTTACTGTGCGTTTCATTGCGCCTTATTAAGGCCTCATCTGCTGCTGATTGTTGCGATCTGTTCGTGTATTGTTATCTCGGCTTGCCATAACCTCATGCGAAGCCACAGTAAGAGGAAAGTAATAAAAAAAATTACGTAGAGCGTCTGATATATTCAAGAAAGTAAGAATTTCCTTTCGCGCTCTTCTCTTCCTCCCATATAAAATTGAGCTTGGCGATGTCCACAGCCACATATGCGCAAGCAGATTACATGTGCAGACGATCCACTGAAGGCACACGAATATTAGCACTATTAAATTCATGCCTTCTGCAATGCATTTACAATTTGTACAAGATAATAAAAAAGCAGGTGAATTAAACATGGGTTTTTGTATAGTTGCCAAAAAGGCCATAAAACTACCATTATAAATAAGAACATTTTTTATGACCGCTGAGTGTAACTAAAAAAGATGAACGAAAGCCTCAGAAACAATGCAGAGATAAAAAGAGGCTAACATGTATCAAGTAACTGCAGACTTGTTAAAAAAAAGCTGAAATTTATTCAACCAGGAAAGTTTCCGGCCATTATAACCAGCATATCTGGACAACAGCATTTTGCAACGGGAAAGAGTTTTTTTATGCGAAGCATATTACTGGAGCTACACTACAGCCCGTCGAGCGCGGCGGTGGAGCTACCATTGACCTTTAGCGTGACCATGTGACACCACGTGACAACATGACGTCACAGCAGAGGAGAGATGGGCTGCCGGCTCGCGCGGTCGGCCGCGGCGGTGGAGGCTCCACATCAGAGGCACGGCGGCTGACCACGTGACAACATGACGTCACAGCAGAGGAGAGATGGGCTGCCGGCTCGCGCGCTCGGCCGCGGCGGTGGAGGCTCCACATCAGAGGCGCGGCGGCTGACCACGTGACAACATGACGTCACAGCAAAGGAGAGATGGGCTGCCGGCTCGCGCGGTCGGCCGCGGCGGTGGAGGCTCCACATCAGAGGCGCTGCAGCTGACCACGTGACGCTACAGCAGCGGTATAAAGCTGAGCTTGCCTCGCTCTCCCGGCACTTACGAGGCGGCCAGGTGTTGGGATGACACCTAGAAGCAGGGCTGATTTGAGCGACGACCAAGCCTAGCCATCAATATGCTTCGCATCTGACTAGGCTTAACCTTAGCTAAGCCTCAGCCATTTTTTTTTTCGAACACTTGCCATAAAGGCACAATTTGGGTTCGATTTACACTATAAGAAATTATGCAGGGTATTTTCATGCAGGCACCAGAGAAGGCTCTTGCTCTTATTGTTGTCGGTCGGCCTCGAGCAGGCAGGGGTCCTGCGTCTTCTTGAGAGCCCCATCGGCAGGTGACCGACGGGGTGGGGGCCACCCCAGCTCCGATCCTTATAAGGGATACCTCCTCCAATCTCGTTGGGTTATGAAGGAGGGGGGAAGTGCATGAGGGAAATGAGGGCAGGTGTAGCTTTCTTTAAAGAGCATGCTAAGATTGTGAGACCGGGCGTCAAAAGAGAGCCTGGTGGGTGGAACTTTTCGTGTTAGATTGTCTACTTTTCTCTGCTCAGCGTTCTCAGCATCGTCTTACGTCCAGTGTATCGGGATGGGTATCTCTGTTTTCTTAATGAGTGCATATATCTCCTGAGTTACACTTAGTGTTTTTGTCACTCTTTTCAGTTGTTTTATGGCGGCTAAGGAGCCTGTGTAGATAGAAAGAGTTTATGAACTCAATTTTTTCATATATCGTAAGAATTCACTGAAACATTCAATACATCTGAAGATCTCCCATTGGCAGTCTTGCATCTTTTTTTTTTGCTATTAATGTTTCTGCTATCGTCAAAACGT
Source organism: Amblyomma mixtum (assembly GCF_055824585.1). NCBI lineage: Eukaryota > Metazoa > Arthropoda > Arachnida > Ixodida > Ixodidae > Amblyomma > Amblyomma mixtum. The sequence continues at coordinate 95,422,670 of NC_143017.1, read as the reverse complement.
CCACCATTGGTATTCTATAGCAGTCTTAACTGCTCGATACGAGTTATGGGAAAACTTTAAAAGAAAGAATGGACTATTTCCTTCAATATTTACTAGGGGTGTGCGAATATCAAATTTTTCGAATACGAATCGAATACGAATACTTGGTTCCGAATATCGAATCGAATATCGAATAATCAAGAACAGACGCATTTAATCACTACAAAACATTTATTTTAGCCCCCAAGAACATCACAGTTCAACTATCAGTGATGAAATGAGCACAAAAGGTGTGTGTGGCTGCACAAAAAGTATCAAAGTCTCGAACATTGTTCTTAGAAGAGTACAAATATCAGAGAAGATGGCTAGTACACAGAATTGATCAAGGCTAGCTTGCCATAAGCACGAAAGCGCGTTGCTGGGATGAACATAAAAGGTTGTCGTGAAGGAAAACCGGCTGCTCCACATGGTCAGGCAGAAGTAGTTCCCTTCTAGCTGAAACGAGTTCTCCAGCCAAAGAAAATGCCCTCTCAATTGGCACTGAACTGGCAGGTATTGCGAGGTATTTCGTGCACAGCTGTGACTATACCAGCTTCACAGGTATAGCCACAAATAAGCTCACCAGCGCAGTCAGCTACTGCATGGACCAACGTTACGCATTGCTCTGGGCTCCGCGATGTTGTTACGTCTCTGTCGATAGGACTTGCGGACCGAAATGAACACCGGTGCTCGCAATAGAATATTCGGCTAGATACGAATATTCGCGTCGTGTCGAGTATTCGAAACAATGCGAATACCTGGATTTCGAATCGAATACGAATACTAAAAATATAATATTCTAATTATATTCGAAAATTTCGATTATTCGCACATCCCTAATATTTACATAACAGTACCTTACAATATTCCTATATTCAAGTTTTTTGACCAAGAACGCTGGACATGAGTGTGTAAGAAACATGGAATAATGCTATCATAGCACTAATCCTTGGACATGTCACGCCAAATACGTGAAAACTATAGGTAGATTTGCTGGCGACCCATTGCTTATACGTTATTTTAGTAACGTAACTGCTAACAAATTTACAGCGGCGCCTTTAGTAAACGTGATGTCTGCTTGGTTTTCAGAAAGGGCACACGACAATAGGCCATGTTTATGCTATGAATTAGGGCGCAGACAGATGTCCAGATTGCAGATACTCTGTGTAGCGTGTGTTCCTGTTAACGTGTGGCAAGCTTTAAAAAGCTACAACGTGCTGTGCAAAAATTCGACTAGTCCAAGTTTTTAAAGTCATCTCGACCAGGTTTGCATGTTTTTAAATGCGTCCCCATAGCCTGAGTCGTTTTGGGATGTTTAACCCCTTTATAAACTATATCTTTCAATGCGCCTGATGGGCTAATTCGAAAAAAAAAATAGCTCACTTTTCTTTGTTAATAATGGAAAGAATTTTCAGTGCAGAAGGTCTAGAGCATGTTGAGACAAACCCATGCATGTTGTTTTCTTCAAAGCGGTTTTAGTGTGATTCCTTTCTTTTTTCCCCGCTAAAAATAAAGCCCGCGAGATTAAAAGTTATTATTGGTCTATGCGCTTGTTATCGGACTAAAAAAGTGGTTACAAGACTAATTTACTTTGAAGAAAACAGCCTAAACAAGTATTTCTCAACATGCTGTGTAATCTGTGCATGGAAAATTTTACCCTGCAATTAGCGATAAGCGGTTGGCTCTTTATTATTTGTTAATTATTATTAGACGCTTTTAATTTTACTGCGATCAGGTCAAGATTACTGCCCGCAACTCAGCACTGTCCTAACTTTCATAGAGCACGTTTTCGTTTTTTAAGACTATGGCATAGCGCAACTTTGCTGAAACGCCCTGTATAGCCTACACATACTACGGAAAGGTACATAAGTGTAAACATTATAACAGTCATGTGGGCATTCTGCAACCAGGTCGCAGATGTCAAGAAACATCTTCAGGACTGCTCAGCAGCCATAGTCTTTCGCAGGAGTAAAATATTACCGATTTGAAAGAGTTTAGGCAAGTTTAGGTAAGATGGCGCAGTCTCTCCGATGTTTTTCACTGCATGCTTACGAGAGACATTCCGAGTGAAAAAAAATAGGTGTAAGCAGTAATTTCAAGCACTTAGCTCATATAGGATATAAAAAATCAAGAATTCTTTAAACGCTTACAAGTTACCACTACCTAGAAGAAATACCATCTCTGTTTTTCTTTTTCTTGGTCTCCAGCGTCAGATAGGGCACCATAACCCCTGGGCTAAAAGCCGTATCAGTGCCTCATTAGGGGTCATAGATACAATGGCACTTAAGAGAACTAAGAATCGATATAGTAATTTCTCTAAAATCCGGTCCTGACTTATAGCACGTAAAATCCGACATAAGTGGGATTTCGTTTGTTTTTTTTATTTATGCTGGAGATATTTGCGACCGGACCAATTTTCATCACCGGTTTTATTCAAAAAATACTCAGTCAAGAATAAAACTTAAGGAGCATTTAATTTCGCGTCGCGCACCTATAAGCTTCTGACGCAATGACATGCAAGTTGTAAACCGCGAGAACAACGCTGGCGAATATTTAGCAGACGACGCACGAAGCGCCGGCAGGCGCCGATGCGTTCCCTAGACCCTAGGTATTTCTAGGGACCATAGCGCCGGTCACGTAGCCCTTCGCCAGCATCATTCAGAATCCATTTTCTCTTTTCTCTCCGAATTAATGCAGCAAGACCGCACATATTATTTTTAAAGTTTCTCTACTGTTTTAAAATAACTGCTCTCCACGCTTTTTGTATGCTCATTGCAGTCGATTGTACATGCAATCTGATGGCCTTGTTGCATGTAATTTGAAACGGCTTGCCCTTCGGCGCAAATCTACAGTGCTAGCCACTTTCTCAATAAATTATTATGGCGCATAATAGAACAGCGAAGTAGTCTTTTTTTTTTCTGAAACGTGAAGCCGAAGAACAAAAATAACTGAAACCGAAACTTGTTTCCTTTGCGTCGAGTTTGGTGCGTTTCTGTTTTCATGAAGCAACATTGGGAATCACGCCAAGGGCAAACATGGCGTTCGCCGTGCCGCAAGCATGGCTCAGTATTTCTCGCGTTGTGCGCTTGCACCGATCTTCATACGGCATGGATTCAGCGACGTCTGCCTTTCGGCACATCTGCACTGTCCACCTTCTCAGGAACAGCAATGTAAATACCTCTCTTTTTCGAAATTCTGTCGCCGTCCGGTGCTACAGCTCACCTCCGCAACGAAAGGGCTTCTTTGGGCAGGTATTTGAGAACATTAAGCAAGAAATGGTGCAGAGCAAAGAGATGAAGGAAAGTTTAAAGAAGTTTCGTGAGGAGGCCGCGAAGCTTGAACAATCAGAGGCCCTAAGGAAAGCCAGAATGAAATACGAGAACATCGAGGCGGAGACGGCCAAAGGCTCACAGCAGATCATAGAGCACCTCGAGTCCCTCAAGGAGAAAATCAAGGAAGGCATCGAAGAGGCGCAAAAAAGCGAAATCGGTAAAAAGAGCCGTGAGTTCACCGAAGAGATTGCCAAGTCGGCGAAGTCGGCGGCAGAAACTATAGCCAAGCAGAGCGATCAGCTGGGCAAGTCTGGAGCCTTTCAAGCGGTGTCTTCGGGCATAAAGGCTGTGAAAACAGAAATTGACGAGGCAGCTGCCGTTGGCGCTCGCGTGTACAGGGCACCAAAGAAGCTTCGGAAGCGGTCCGAATTCGGTTCGAGCTCTGCCGAAGCTCGGGTCGTCACTCCTAACGAAGAAGCCACGGGTGTCGAGCTACACCGCGACTCTCGCTGGTACCAGAGTTGGCAAAATTTCCGCGAGAATAACCCGTACGTGCACAAGTTCTTCGACCTTAAAACGCGGTATGACGAGAGCGATAACCCTCTGGTCCGCGCCTCGCGCTCTCTCACTGACAAGGTGTCTGACATCTTCGGCGGCTTGTTTCAAAAGACGGAGCTGTCTGAGGTGCTCACCGAGATCTGCAAGATGGATCCCAACTTCGACAAGAACGAGTTCCTACGCATGTGCGAAACCGACATCATCCCCAACCTGCTAGAAGCCATGGTGCGGGGTGACCTCGAGATTCTGCGAGACTGGTGTCACGATGCACCTTTCAACATCCTCAGCACACCTATCAAGCAGGCCATCCAGTTGGGTTACCACTACGACTCGAAGGTCCTCGATGTGATGAATGTGGATCTCGCCATGGGCAAGATTATGGAGCAGGGGCCCGTGCTGATTGTTACTTTTCAGTCGCAGCAGATCAACGTGGTGCGCAACAGCAAAGGAGACGTCGTTGAGGGTGACCCAGACAAGATTCTGCGTATAAACCATGCCTGGGTGCTCTGCAGAGACCAGAGTGAGCTTGATCCGAAGGCTGCCTGGAAGCTAATGGACTTGTCGGCATCGTCAACAGAACAGTGGCTTTGAGTAGTCATTGAAGATAAGCTCACTGTTATTGTCTTTTTTCATTAGGACTTATTGCAATCTAGTTAGCATAGTATCTATGTACAGCTACGCCTTGAGAAATAATATACCACAAATCTGGCACGCAAGAGACAAACGACATCGCAACTGCAGCAGTCTTCGAGAAGTTTGCCTGCATGTTGTTACCATTTGTCAGTACAGGCAAAGCAGAAAATGACTGTCGCTGGCAAGGCAAAGAAATGTTGCACACATAATGCGCACAATGATTTTACTTCACTGGCGCTGTTATTGCTTCTTCAGTCTGCTATTTATCATTATAGGTTTGTTTGTTTATTTAGTGCTGGTAGTTTTCTGTTACACATTGGCATTAACTTAGGGATATTATTTAGCTCAGTCACCGTTGTGACTGCAAAAATGCTGTGGCATTATAAGTGGGCATAATTCAAGTAGTATCATATCTGTCATCGAATACTTTATGTGCATAATTTTGTGGTTTATGTGTACAGCATTTTGTGCAGCCTTTTTTATTGCTATAGTGCACGCAGGTTTTTCTTACTGTCAAAGGCCCACTAGGTGCGCAAGAGGCATTTCTTAGTAGTACACTTGGTTTGGCAGTGTAAATTGCCTTCAGTGCTGCTTTCAGTGCGCATTCGTCGCAGTTAAATAATTTTTCATTATTCAAGCCTTTATTGAAGTGCTTCTATTGAAGATAATCAGTGTAATATATGGTAAAGCAAAACCATGTTATCATTCTTGTGTAATGTTTCTTTTACATTAGTTTAGCCGCATTTTTGCTGTTAGATATATGTCCAACCTTGGCGTTCAAATCTGCTGTAACAAAAAGAAACTGCTTGTACCACTCGCATCATAAGTGAGCTGAGAGGACATTTCTAATCTCTGGGCATCCAAGGTTTTTTAGATTCACACATTCGGTATGTTTGGATGTGAATGTGGCTCTAAAGCTTTTGCATGCAAACACAGTATGCTTGTTAACTATTACTAGGTCGCACGATGGCTCACTTTGACTGCAGAACTGTATTATTGTGTTCGTTTCTGATACCACTTATGCAACCTGACTCATATATTGGCCTATTTATGCAACACGACTCGTGCATTGGAATACCATTTTCTTTTTACCTCACAAAAGGATACACAACAAGTCTGCAGAAAGCCATCTTGAAACCTTACTGCACTCACTGCTCTTTCTACAACCTCATTTGTAATACACATCAGAAAGCTGTTGATGTCATCATGTATTCACTGTTGAGAATCGCACCAAGAATGCTGTATTTTACTGTGATATGGCATTATAATATGTACTTCCCAGGCTGCGGCTGTTTTTGTCGGCTTTAAGGGAATGTTTATTGCCTCGTGTGTGTGGATTGTTCAAGGCAATGAAGAAAGATGCTTTGGGGGTCAGCTTTAGACTGACAAGATCTTTTTGGTGCGTTTGTCACAGGTGTTGTGGTTACGTGGTTTGTTATTAGCCTTGAGAGCTATTTAAGTCACTAAATCTGCTAGGTACAGTGCTGTGAATGCTTCGAGATTCGCTCTACTGGGATGCCACATTGCTCGAATGCTAGCTGGTACGTGCTGAATGCATGTTTATGTTGGTTCTGTGCATTGCAGTCTGTGCAGCCCTTTTACTAAAGCTGTTGCTATGATTAAAAATGTACGCAGTGGACAGAGAAATGCTTAAATTAGTATGTTTCATACTACCTTCAATTTATTTGGTACTCTGAAATGACATTGCCTGCCTGTTGTTTAAAAAGATGAAGAAATACAAGCCAGAGATACAGTGTGGCAGTGCCTAGTCACATTCTGTTTCAGCGCCATTTTTGCCCTTCACTTATTCGAACAAGTTGGTTCTTGATGATTTGGAAATTTTGCAGCCATTTGTTTATGTTCACGATGAATCAGTCTTGGGAAATACACAAATTTTCCTGCGGAAAGTTAATCTTGTTCTTTATTTACCCTTTTTTTATTTCATTTCATTTATTGTTCAAACACGCTTCTTTTCCATTCTTTAGACGTTCCAGTGCGACAGCATTAGGAGTGCCACGAAGGAAAAATCTATACGCCATTGTCTGTGTGAAGCCTTGGGTCTGGGTAGTAGTAGCAGTAGTAGTATCAAGATAGTCGTCATCGTCATCGGCTTGGCTACGCCCACTGCCGGGCAAAGGCCTCTCCCATATCTCACCAATTGAGTCCTGTGCAAGCTGCAGCCACTTCATCCCTGCTGACTTCCAATCTCATCCACCCATCTAACTTTCTACTGCTTCTGCTATCCGTGCCTTCTTTTGGAACCCAATGCATTTCCCTTAACAACGATAGGTCATCTTGCTTGTGCATTGCATGCCCTGTTTATGCTAATTTCTTCTTTATTTCAATCAGTAAGTTATTAACTCGCATTTGTTCCCTGACTCACTCCGCCCTCTTCCGATCTCTTAACGTTACTCCTATCATTTTCCTTTCCATTGCTTGCTACGTTGTCCTCAGTTTAAGCTAAACCCTTTTCGTTAACCTGCACGTTTCTGCCCTATAGGTGAGTACCGGTAATATACAGCTGTTATTTACTTTTCTCTTGAGGGATATTGGTAACTGCCATTCATAATCTGATAGTTCCGGCCGAATAAACTCCACCCCATTCTTATTCTTCTTGTTATTTCACTCTCGTGATCCATATCTGCGCTCACTACCTGCCCTAAGTAGAGGTATTCCGTTACCACTTTCAGCGCCTCGCTGCCTATCGTAAACTGCTTTCTTATTCAAGGCTGTTGAGCATTACTTTAGTTTCCTGCATATTAATTTTATACCCACCATTCTGCTTTACGCCACCATGAGAGCTCGGTGGTTATGGTGCTCGGCTGCTGACCCGAAAGAGCGGGTTCGATCCCGGCCGCAGCGGTCGCATTTCAGTGCAAGCGATATGATAGAGGCTCGTGTACTGTGCGACCTCGGAGCACATTAAAGTACCCCAGGTGGTCAAAATTATCCCATAGCCCTCCACTACGGCATCCCTCATAGACAGAGTCGCTTTTGGACATTCAACCTCATAAACCATTCTGCTTTGCCTGTGTAGGTCATTGACCATGCTTTGCAATTCCTCCCTAGTGTAGTACTAAGCGTCTAAGAGTAGAATGCTCTGTGACTACGACTACTAAGACTAAGAAATAATGACTGAATTTTAATGACTATTTGAGAGAGAAAGAGGAGACTTTAATGAATAAAGGAGAGGTCTGCCTGGTTATGGGCCTGGCATGCTACTCCAGAATGACTATGTAAATGCTTAGATTGTAACATTAGTGATAAGAGTACCCTTGCAGTACTAGTAATAAAAATAAGAAATAGCGTGATGATATTTAGTAATGACCCAGGAAAAGTCGGAATGATTAAGCATGACTCCACAAAATTAAGAATGACTCAACGAACTGAGAACAAGAATGACTTAGCAAAATTGGCGATGACATGCTATTGCATTTCCTCCACATCAATCCAATCAATTGCCCCTCAGTTTTTCAATGTTCACTTTAAGGTCAGGAAAAGTCAGTCTTGAAAATGCACAGCTTTTTGGAGAAAAAGCCACTCTTGTCCTTCAAGACTTCATTAATCTTTATTGAATGGAGCTCGTACAAAGAGCTATTCAAGGGTGAAGGAGAGTAAGGTCAGGGGTTGGATTGCAAAACACTTATTTCGTCAGAAGAGGCAAAATGCAGATGATCCATGCTAGATGGCTATCAGTGCACGGCTGACAGTGACCTGAGTAGCACATTCAGTGGCCCAGGTTTGAACGCCCAGGTCTTAGCTGACAAACACGGCCTCCCATTGCTCCAGAGTAGGAACATGTATTAGAAATTCTGGTGGCGGCTCGTCTTTACTGTTCCACAATATGTGATCGTAAGTGGCCATTTCGCCACATAGTGTACAGGGTCCGTCAAAGTTCCAAGGCCACAGGGTTTGCTTTTGAGCAGCATAGTCGGGCTGTTGAGATACCCTCGAAGCTCAAAATATCTGTAGAGAATGGAAGAAGGATCGTTCTACCATCTGAGAACCTCGATAGCTCTATCGGAATCTTAAGTGCCAGGATATACCGATGAAAAGCGGACCATGTGGCCTGGGAACTTTTGACGGACCCTGTACATTCCGGGTCGTAATCATCGGGGAGAATTTTCCCAGTCGTAATCACCGGGATAGAATTTTCCGGGTTGTAATCACCAGAATATATGGATAGTAAGGGCTTATGAAGGATAGCGAATGGAGTCGCTTCCAGGTGGTCTCCTGCTCCATATCTAAGGTCTTGTGCGGAAGAGAGAAGATCCTCCTTTCTATGCTTAGTAATGTCGTGATACGATACTAGGCCGTCCTTCGAGAAACTCCCAGTAACTACCGCGTCCCCTGCTCGGCTGACGAATACTCGAGCTTTGATGTGTGCCGAATTGTTACCAGGGGTCCCCGAGTGAGCCGGTACTTATATCAACTCAATAGCTCCAAGTTTCTTGCTTTACCCATTATGCTTGTTGCTGCCTGAGAAATTATGCCCTTCGCATCAAGAACAGTGAGATCACATTCTCTGTCTGCTTTTCGAATCAACCGCCGCTGCGGAAGCACCGACTCTGAGCCGCTGGCGGCCGGCAGTCGGTGTTTCGTCGTTGCCATGGCAACGCCTCAGCGGGTCAACATGGCTTTGCCGAAATTAACCGGCTGGCTACGAAAAGCGCGAGAACTGTGTTCATCTCGTTGTGCCGGGATCTGCCAGCTTGTCGAAAATGTGCGCGGAACAGGTAAGCTTGCCTGGCTTGTTTATCGAACTTATGTTTACTCGGCTTTCGGGGCCTCGGCCTAGAGCCGGTAGGGGCGTACGTTCCGCTCGAGCGAACGCGGATGCTCTGCTAGGAAGAGGGATGTAATGCGATGAACACCGTGGATTGCTGACACAAAATGTATAGTCCCTTGTCCAATGTCCTTTTTTTGAGCGTGCGTGTCAGCACTGGCAGCACACGGTGAAGGGCAGGGGCACCGCCATCGTACGAATGCGTTTTTAGGAAAGGTCACAAACTGCGTACTTGCCTCTGTGGCATCCCGCAGTTCGTGAGGTAATTTTCATTCCAGGTTCGCCCTCTTGTACTCTTGTTTTACATAAGCCCCTGATCGACTGTAGATAATGCAGTGAAAGCGAATGCCATAGGCGTTGTGGTTATGTTATCTGCAACGGCGGTCTGAAAGCCTGCACGTTTACTGCCGCATTTACATCTGCGAGGTTACTGTACATGCAGATTCGCAGATTGGGAAAGGTCCCTAACGCTGCTAAAACCAACACACACAATTTCGTTTTCCTCTCGAGCCAAAATGCTGCCTAGTACTGCACTTGTGACCAATAAACAAATTTAGAGCGGGAAAACCTCTTTTGCAAGCACAGACGCAAATTAAGCCAATTCCTTCTCTGGGATAAGCTTATTCCAGAGAAAGCCTGTGGTGTGCATCCGCTACGCAACGTGACGTATAATCGGTAAGATTTACAGGATGCCTTCAGACAGTGCCTTCAAAAGGTACAGAGAATGACCAATAACGATTCCCGCATTATGCGGATAGCTTTAGCATAGCATAGGCAGTCGATTGGCAACGACTTGCCCTACCACCGCTCGAGAGTGCTGAAACTCGCGCTTATATTCTCTTGCCTGCTGTGACTAACTATATTTTGGGCCGGCACGCCGATGTAAATGTCGGTGCGTCTGCAAAGTGGCTAGCCACAGGGGTCAATCCCAGCTCCATGATATAGCACGAAGTACACCCGTGAGCAAAAGTAACGCAACCGTCCCCCCTCCCCCTCCTATTCCAAAACTACCATTAGCAACCAAACAACACAGATCATTTTATTTTTGCTTTGCAGCGCAAGTTGCTTCATGAATAACGATCAGCAGTGCAGCACATTCGTGCTGGGGGCAAATTCACCTCAAAATGGGTAAGCGTAGGGAGCTGGGCTAGGTGGTTTTGGGTAGAGTTATGATGCATATTCCAGTGCACAAAAAGACACGGACGAAGAGAGTATAGACGCTTTACAGCGGCGTATCATGGGGGCTGCCATCTTTGATCACGTGATCACGCCGCCATTACTCGCCTCCTGACCGCTCGGCGCGCGCCTCGTCGCGACGGCTGCTGCGCCGGATGGCGTATTCGCCAACTGCAGCCTGTACAGCCACAAGGCTTGAAACCACGGTGAATTGATCACGGTGACTGAAGATTGCCACAACGGCTTACCTAAAAGGGATAATAAATCCTCTTAAATGGCGTTATATGCCACTAAGCATCACGATTTGCGACCTAAAAGGGAAATTATTGAAAAAAATGAAATTAAAAAAAAACAATAAAATTACAGTACAGAGAGCGGAGTCGAACGGCCGACCTTCCATACGCAACACGCGCCTCTAATCCACTGCGCCATAGCGGCGATGTCTAGCCGTCGTTCTGAATGAATATTTATAACCAGCCTTAATGTGGCTGCTACCTGCCGGTGGGCGGCGCTGTCATCGCTGGCTGTACCGGCTGCATTTGGCGAACACGCCGCCGGATGTTTCGGTTCCGACAGGCAGTGTTTCGGCTGATACGGTTGTAAAGGAGTGGGAAGACGACACTGTAGTTGGTCCGAAGCTTCGAAGGACATGTGAAAACCCTAATTTGATCACTTTAGGCGTGAAAACGTGATCGGGCTTCATGTCGCGAAGAGCCGCTGAGCTCTCCGCCTGTTCGAGGCAACGGGTGGATCGCCTGAATGCCGCTGAAGGCTTTGCTTAATATTTTTTATTGTTATTATCTAAAACAGCAATGTTTAATGACCCTGCGGCTGAGCAGGTCATTGTCGTATTGTGTACATGCATGCGGAGACTGCTCTAAAACGCTCACATGCACATCGTACTCATTTGTTTGCAACCTGTTAAAGGTGAATAGGAAGCCTAAAATATTTTCTGTTGGTTTGCTAAACAAAGGAAGGCGACAAAAATAAATAAAACAAATGTTATCCAATGATGTAAGCAGTACCATGCATCAAGCAGCCTTCACAAGCTTGCATGCAATCGTTTACAAGGATTCCGCGATATAATTGTTATAACGCGCGCATGGCAGAGCGTTCACTACAAGAAGTTCACAATTATGTCAGCCTCACATAGTATAAAATTGTGGTACGCTCCATGCTCGATATGCGGACATGATGATGCTCGAGGTCTCGTTGGTTGTAAGTAATCAGCCGGTTCTAGTGACTCTCTCGCATGGATCGCGAGGAAGTGACAACCGCAGGGCACAGCAGCCGTAACACAAATGCTTTATTCCGATTGTGGTCCACGAAAACCGCGCTACTTGGAGCGAAGTTCAACAGTAGCACCAAGACGGTGTGTAATACACGAACTGACGGTAAGCGTTGTCCGCTCGCACGGCTATGCACTGCAACAATATGCAGTAGCGGTATAGGAGCGTAAGTCGTTTTCTTTTTATGACGTTTCGGTGGCGGGACAGCTTGTTCATGCAGCTATGTTGCGCACTTACCCCCGCAGATTTTCCAAAATCCAGACATTTCCTTCTATTTTCGCTGTCTAGCGCTGGCGAACATGTGTGTTGCGTTCGCCCCTTCGGAAAGGGTGGATGTCCAACGGGCGCGAACAGGGGCAGTACGTCCTTGTGCAGTTCGGTTCTGTGAAGCTCGCAAACGATCGCATCCCGCCCTTTTAACTGTTTGTCGCAATTCTTGCAATCCACAACAGAGCATGTATTTTCTCTTTCCACATTTCCACTGCTGCGTCGAGGCACACACGCCGGCGACTTACGAGGCAAGTAATGGCGCCGTGTTCCGAGCGCACCTGTGGCGCCATCTGGTCTGAAACGGAAGAACTGCGCGCTGTAAACGGTCTATACACCACGGACGCCGGGTATTGTCTACTCTCTTCGTCCGTGTGTTTTTGTGGCGCCGGAATTATGTATCTCAATTCTACTCTAAATGGAAAGGGGTGTCCTTAGTTTTGCTCACGAAAGTGTATGAGAGTAAGGTTTCTCAAACTGGCCACACGTGTTTATTTTATTTTTGTCTTGCCAGGCATTGGCATCGTGGGGTGACTTGCAACCCCTTCGCTCCAAGATGTCCCAGAAGCAACGAACAACCGCCGCAAAAGCGAACGGCACTCACGTCAAGCTATCTGAAGCTCGCAGAAAAAGTACGCTCGGGGACAGCGGCGGCGGCAGCAAGCCTCGCAGCGTGAGCAGAGACAACAAAGCGCCCAGCCGTGGGGAAAGCGTTAAACCCGCTGGCCAGCACGAAAGCAAGAGAAGTTCGAGCCAGCATGAGAGCCGCAAACTGTCCGTCTCACAAGACAGCAAGAAGCCCACCGGCCAGCGCGATGTCAAGCCCACGACGAGGCAAGCGGAGAACAAGAAGCCCTCCGGTCACCTTGACAAAAAGGCGGCGTCCACTCGTCACGAAAGCAAGCCGGTCGGCGCTAATCCGAAGGCTCACACAACAGGCGAAGTGGCGAAGAACAAAGACGCCCTCAAGACTCGGCTGCCAACCACCAGCGTGAGGTCGCCGAGCCGTCACGCTAAGGACAGGGACAGCTCGAGCAACCGGAGACATTCGCGCGGTAACGAGAAAGAGCGAGGATTAGAGAAAGTTAGCGTGGCGTCATCATCGAGTGGTGCTTCGGAGAAACGAACCAAGGAAACGCACCGCGCAGCGACGGTTTCCAAGCACGCACCAGACGCGGACTCCAAGGCGAAGCATGCTGACAGGGTGGAGTCCAAGGGTAATCACACTGCGCACTTGACTTTTGTTATTGTGGTGTAACTACAGATATTCAGTCTGGCCATGTTTATCATTGTCAACCCTAAACTCTTAAAACGCTGTGTTAACTTTCAATAACACAAGTGAAATTGCACCAATGTAACAACAACGATTTGTGCTGCTATGGGGAGCGTATGCCTTGAAATGAGCATGCTTCCGATGCAGCGCTACGATTTGCGGTGGCGAACAATAACAATTCAGAAAGTTAACCTTGCCAGATCGAAGTAGGGAGCCATTTGTCTTCCAAGCTTACCGGAGCGTTGGGGTGGTGACTGTTATACCTGATAAATGATCTTGGTGCGATAGATCGAAAACGGGAAGCTATGTAGTGCCGCAGCTTATACGGGAGTAGCATACAGGTCTTTTTTTTTTAGTTGCTTTATATCAACCGGTTCAATAAATTAAAAAACGGACTTCAAGAAAGTTTCATTTTTGCCTACAATGTTCGCGCTTAGCCTGAATTCTTCATTAGCCTTCCTTATGGTTTGCGAAATCTCCTACGCAGGCGCACCGTCAACGTCGTCCCCGAAAAGCCGTTCTTCGCTTATCACCAAACCTGAAAAGCTGGATGTGAGCCACAAGGATCAAAAAAGCCCCTATGAGAAACCGGGCACGTCTCGTAAAGTGCCAAAAAAGACTCGACCGCGAGAAGAAGCCGCGTCGGAAGCGAAAGAGGAAGCACAAACTCGAACATGTGCGTACTGTGAGCTGAGGCAGGCTTTTCTTGTTGTCTGCTTCGCCACTTTTGATGTCACTTAGGAGATGGGAACGTGGTCAGTCCCTTTTACTTTCGCTTCGGGATAAAAGTTTTCCCTGTATGTCGAAAGATAGCCTCGTTTCTTTAGCTCATTTTTCTCCCTTCTTTCGTGGCACAAAAGCGACGGCCACGGTGTCCAAAAAGTCCCGAGCAGTGGCAAGACAAGAAACTTACTCTGCAGACCAGATGCAGCAAGTAAGTAACGTTAGTCGTTCCTCAGCATGCCTTGCATGACCTTTCATTGACTTCATTTGGACTTACAGCAACGCCTTAATTTTTACGTCATTTTCCTTCGCTTAAATGAGCACTCTCGTGGTTATTTCGTGTGCTTAATTCACGGTAGCAGCGTGTTTTTCTCTGTCTTCGAACTGGAGCTGGCGTTCGCAGGCCAATTCGAAGGAAACAGCCAGTACCGTTGAAATCACCAAGAAAGCAGAACAAGCAAGCGTCACCAATGTGTAAGTGCATGCTATAAAGAACAGCACTTCATTTTTGACAAAGCGACATCGCCAGCGATATATCATTAGCTCACTTTGCATGTCAATTTGAATTCTTGATTTCCTACGGCCCTCATTTAGTGGCTGCGAGCGCACTTATCAACAGAATCGCTACTGGTTGGTAGTATGAAAACTGAATTATCACGCCAAAAGTCACAAAGAGCGCCTAGATCAAACCTAAAATAAACTCACTCCTTCGTAGAGTCGTAACAAGTTGTAAACCACCAAAAAAAGGTAGATGAACAAAGAAAGAAAGGAATGAGTTTTGAGAGCGTGCATTACGATTGTTTCATTTCGGAATGATCGAATATTTATGTTTCATTCACAGATTATCTACAACGCCTAGTTCGGTAGAAGAGGTAAGCAGGCACTTATCGAAACTCTTTCGTGAAGTTGGTAGTTGTTAATTACTAAAAACGAAATAGAGTTATTTTACAATATCTATGCACCTTTACCGTGTCTTCGAGGCGCTTGCTTACCATGACCGTTCCTCATGAGCGCCTTGACATTCCAGGGCGTTTATGAAGCTTCCACATCCGGTACATCAAAATCGAAACACCCTTCACTCGCCGATGACTCGTACAATTACGACGATGACTTCGAGGTAAGGAACCAAATCGCCGTTGCAGTTTCGAAGACGTATCGAACTCAGCCCTGTCTTGTTGTTCCAGGAGTACGAATCTGACTTTGAGGTCGATGATGCACTTGACGAGGAAAGCAGTAGCATTAGTACCAGCAGTAGTGAAGATGCTGAAGGAAGAGGCAGCGGTATCGGGTCGTCACAAAAAGTTGCCATTGAGGCAGTAAACAAGGAGCGTGTTTCAACGTCGAAGTACAGCGAAAGCAACGCAGAGGTACAGCAAAGCACAGCTGTGCCGAGCAAACCGTGTCTCTCGAATAAACGTTTGTCTGAATCTTCGCAGGAGCTGAAAGAACAGTCCCACTGGAAATCTGAACCTGCCCTCGAAGTAGAAGCGAAGCCACCTGCTCCGTTAATGCCAACATCTTTCTCGACGTACAGCTTGGCCAGTTACCTGACGGCCCAAAAGAAGGAGGAAAGCAAGAGGGTGCTCAGCAAAGCTCAGTACGTTGTCTGTTTCTCCAGTGATAGACACATTTAGCATACCGTGTTGCCGTTGGCGTTACCGGAGTACCGGGAGCCCGCCCACCGCCAGTTCGCACGTCCTGATTGGTCCCGATACGGCAGGCGTGCACGCAGGATGGGTGGATGGATAGGAGCGCCCCCTTTGAAACGGGGTGGTGGCAATTGCCAGCATGCTCGGTTTTTCTTTGTTTATTTTTGTTCAACTGTGTTAATTGTCAATTCTCATTAAGATTCGTCATCTTCTTTACCTGCGGTTTCCCACACTTCTAACCTTATGTCACATCTCTGCTTTTCAGCCACCAATCCTCCAATCGCTTTTTGCTAACTTCCACTGCAGATATATTTACGCGACCATTGTTATCTTTAAACCCTAGGGCCTCAGGAATAGTTACTGTGCCTGCATCGACATCCGGATGGATACCATCACATTTGAGTATGAGGTGTTCAATTGTTTCCACAGGTCTACCACACACTGCACATGTGTCATCTTCTTCGTTAAATTTCTTTTTGTAGCGGCGCGTTCTAGGACACCCTGACCTAGCTTCAAAAAGTAGGGCACTGCCTCTTGAGTTATCATAGAAAAATTTTTTCCTGATCTGCCTTTTTCAGTATCAATATAGTTCTACACTATGCTTCTTTTCGATTGAATTAATCCAATTTTTAACTTCCGTGTTTTTAACCTGTCGTTTAATGCTCTTACTTTCTCCGTCCTCGTGACCGGCATACTTACTGGTTAGTTTCCTAGTTCTTTTCCGCCACTATGAGTGAACGCTCTTTCTGTATAAGTATTTATTTACCTTAGCTGCCGGGTAGCTGGCGCCATCTGGCGCTCTCGAGGCGATCTGCGCAGGCGCATTGGCGGCACGCAGTCTCACGGTACTCCAGGTACGGTACCGGTAACACGGTATGCTAAAGGTGTCTAGCCTCTTCTTCTGCCCTCACGCTGTGTATGCGAAGCATTCGTAAAGTAGTATAACCGAACAACAGCCGTGGTCACAGTGGCTCTCTGAACCACGTGTTCCAGGCAGCGGGCCAAGGACGTCTTAGAGATGGTATCCCTGGACAGCATGACTTTTCAAGTCTTCGACATTCCACCAACTACCTACGATGTCTACATCACGACATTTGGTCGTGCTGACGCCAAGCAGGTGAGGGTTGACCACTTCCGCTTTGCTGTCATTGACTCGCTACTTTTAAACCTCAATTTCCGGTTGCCAGATCACGATCCCCATAAACTTACCGGTCGTGCTTACTGCGGTGTCCGTCCTTTTCACGTGGTGTTTTTTTTTTTTGCTGTTCTATTAAAAAGACGCATCAAGGAAAAAGTGCACACACTTTTCGCCCTTCTTTACGGGTGTATCATCTAAGACTGTACGCAGTTTTTAAAAACAGGCCTTTTGAGTTGGAATAGCGCTTTTTTTCGGCATAGCATTATCAGCGGTGCAGTACATCAGAATGCAGCTAAGGCGTGCTAACTAGCAGGCTGATTAACTAATATTGAATAGGTAACTTTTTAACTATTGTTGTTAGGCTCCTTAATTAATGAGAGGCGTATAGCCTACCGTAAGTAATATCCATATCGGTTGTTATAATTTCAAAAACGCGCGATTATTCTCGGGACTGTGGCCCAACAAATTTTGGCTATTTTGACGAGCTACGTGCGCTGGAGGGGTTGCTTTACCTGCGAGCTTCTCGAAAACGCATGTATTTTGGCGCGATGTAGCCAAAATATATTAGGCCACAGCGCCGAGGGTAAAAGCCTTTTCGAAATTCGAAAAAAATAATATGGATATTCCTTACGGTGGGCGACACACCTGTCAGTAATTAAGGAGCCTAACAGTAATAGTTTGTTGAGAATTTACGGGTTCGCAGCGGAGCACCAGAAGAAGAGGTCCAGCGTAGCAGGCTTCTAGAACCGAACCGCCCGTGCCGTGCTTGCGCACCGAGCACGCGCCGTCCAACTTTATTTTTTCTTTCGCCGGCTGGGAACGCCGACCTTAGCGCCTCCGCTTCCAGCGTCGCTGTGCACTACAAGTTAAAAAGATAACTATTCAATATTAGTTAATCAGTCTACTAGTTAGCACGTCTTAGCTGCGTTCTGGTGCACTACACCGCTGACAATGCTGTGCCGAAAAAAGCACTCTTCTAAGTTCTAACTCAAAAAGCCTATTTTTAAGAATTGTGTAAAGTCTTAGGTGAAACACCCTGTATATGCCTATGCGCGGGTATGTGTGTGTGTGGGCGCCGGAGCCCCCAACGCATCGTATTAATTCTGTTCGCCTAGGTGCTGGTCCAAACTGACCTTGGCGATGAAGAAGAGTGCCAAACAGAGACCATTGAGCTCAAGGAGAAATGGACTCAGCACCCTCCTCATGACTACAAAGGCTTCGGTGGTAAGCGCTCAAATACTCCGTCGCAAATGTGTAACACGCACGTCAGCGCCTACCCGCTGATGCTATCGTTTTCTAACGCTGTGGCCGTATGAACGCGCGCGCCAAAAGCCACGCCCACAAATTATTGGGAACGTTACATTTTTTTTTTTCAGACTTCGTTGTAATCGACTCGCAACACTTCTCCCGGCTGAACTAAGTCGTCTCTAAGCACCCAGGCGCCCCATAGATTGACTGTCATTCAACAAATCCCGAAGTTCCTCAAAGCTCACTCCACAAACATAACTTTAAGTTGGGTACTTCGTTCGTGTAAAACTACCTTCAAGATAATGGCTGTTCGGATATCCGCGTGTATACCTGGCTTGCTTCGCTGTAGTTTAAAGTTGCGCTAGCGGGCCATCCATTTGTCATGTATAGGTGCGGCCAAAATGTAACTGAGCGCGCTTTGAAGTTTCGAAATTTTCCCACGCGTTCCGAAGAGGAGGTGCGAGAGTTTCTTTGGTTAGTGAGCGAGCGCTCCGCTGCGTGTTGATAGTTTATTGTCTTCTTTTCTGTTTACGCGTACAGGCAAAAGCGAAGGGAAAGCTAAAGGCTTTGAGCCTAACAAGGCCTTCCCTCCGCATACAGGTTCGGCCGCACTGCAGTAAAATTCAGAAAACACATGAAGTATAAAGTATACTTCCTAACCTTAGCTTGATGAGGAGTGACAAGAGTTTCGTCGCCGAAGCTTGTTCCGTAATATCATGGCCAGGACTGTATACACCTGCAATAAAAGTTTAGGGGACAAGACTTTGGCGAAAAAAATTAATTTTTTTTTGCACCCAGGTCACATTGCTTGAGATTTAATTGCTGACTTCTGTACTTCGCACACTCGTAACTATACTGCATACATCTATTCAAATCTGCCTGCAAGGACGCCGACAAAATTATGTTATCGAATCTACTTCTCTGTTTTCAGCGCTGCATACTTGTATCACGTTCTCCGGCTCTAAACAGTGGACACGAGCGCCATCAGCGCCGTACCATTCTTATTTGCTTGTTTTCTCTTTCCTATTAGTTTACGGGCTCTCACTTTAAGAGGAAAATTCGACTGAAAGATGGTCACTGTATGAGCGTTCTTCAGCATCGCTTCTGTTGCTTCCCGCAGGAAGCACGAATGAAACATCGCTTGATAGCGAAGCTCAGCACTTACAAAGCGGTGAAGACGTGATGAACCTTTTCGACTTCTTGAAAAACTCCTCTGACGTAAGTACAAAGCGCGTTATCTCAATTTCCTTTGACGGCCGGCCAAAGCAAAGCATGGTCATCTTCGCGGATTTCCGCGATGGTTACGTTATAGTTTACTTCTATTTTTCAGTATCCTGTCGTACTCGTGAACGAAGCAGATAAATTTTAATTTTGGATGGAAACCTTACAGCCTGCCTTGGAATCAAAATAAGCAGCCTTGACAAATGACATTTTCTGTGCCGAAACAAACGAAACAAAATAAGGCCACTTAGGTCGTTATAAATGTTATTGATTCAGCTAAGCTCACGTTAGTAGCAAGCTTTACTTTTACAGCTCCACCTGCGGAAGACTCACTTTATTTTTTTCTCTTGCTACAGCTCATGCTTCGTGTGATAGAAGAAGGCCTAGCTTGCAAGACTCGGCGGAATCGCAAGCAAGCCGCCGAGGTCAATGGTTTCAGCGATGGCTTCCTAAGGCTGGATCCTCTCCCCATCGCTAAACGTGCGTCCACTTGTGATCTGTTTGATTTATTTAGACCACCCGCTCATGTACGAAGCGTTTCCTTCGAGCAAGTACTTTTCTTGAAGGGACGTCTGCACCTACAAATTTGAGTTTTTCTGTTCTAGGTCAACCAGTAATCCGAGGAAACATTTATGTTCCAGGGTCTCGAATAAGCTTCGTTTGCTTTTCTCGACTTTGTCCGAATTACCTCGCGACCGGCCACGACCTCACGTCTTTGGTAAGCTGATCACGCCACATCAGTCTGTGATTCTACAGCGTTCTGACAGCACGTTCTTTTTTCAAACGTTTTCAAAACGAAAATGAAGCAAGTTCATCAGACATTTCGGTCAAATGTTTGGGGTAGTCCCCCTAGGTGGAGCAGATCTGTTTCTGTGGAAACTGTAAACTTTCCTTTGTAGCCGCATGGCTTTGCTTGTGTGGATGCCAATGAGTAATTACTCCCTTATGAGACATTTCACACGAGTGAAGAATAATACTCAGTCAGTGTATGCCATCTTCCTTTGGCGTCTCTTCATCCGAACTGTCTTTTTATCTGATTATATTGTTTTATTAGTGCGAATTATTATGCAATAACTCACACTTTCTATTTCTCTAATGTCGCAGTACATGACTACACATTGGCGTACTGTGCATGAGCGCAGCCGAAACTGCATCTTCTTTTTTTTTCCATGCTTCATGTCACCGCTACCTTAGCAACCAGACGACGCCAGTGCCGTTATTCCCGGGGACACAATCATTTGCACCTGGAACCTCAACAATCCAGCGAAACCGACCGAGTACGTGGCAGGCCAAAGCTGAGAAACGTACTAGCAAGTACAGCTCAATCTTTGCGGCAAAACGAAGTCACTATAAATATTTCGTGCCTTCTTTCCAGCATCCTAGTCTCTCATAATCAGGTGACCTGCTGCCACTGGTCTCCTCTGGACGCCGTCTCCTTCGCGACGGGTTCGGTACGCTGCAATCCAGCATCATTTCTAGTTACATCCGCCTAAAAATACGAAAAACTGGTGAACACGGATGTATTTAGTTTTTTGTTGTTGTTGTTTACCATAGCTGGATGGTTCGATCGAGTTGTGGGACCTGCGAGAAAAATTCTGCCTCGCCAAGGCGGTCGTGATAAACGACGAAGGACTGCCGGACTGCGAGGAATACAGCATGAAGTTGCCTGCGTACTCCACAGGTAACTAACTTCCTTTGACTTGACACTCCTCCATGTAGCGTAGCAAATCTTCATCACTGCACCCTTGGCGCTGTTGTGCACGAGCTGCGGAACTGGGCTTTTCACTCGGCTCTTGACGCTGTTTTGAATCTGTGTAATTGCATCACTGATCCCTACAACGCGGTGTTTTCTCCAAACACTTTCTCCAAATTCCACTCTCGAAGCTTTTCAAGAGTTTCGCCTGAACGTTTCTCTCAGCAGCTGTCCCCAAAAAAGTTTTTTTTCTATTTTTTTTTCTCGTGGTGTCCTGCTCTTAGTGAAACTCTGTGATCCTCATTTAATGCTTTTATATACTTATCTTCTCTGGTTAGGCTCCTGGAGGTTCTGTGGCTATTCTTCGACGTCATACACACACTCAATACAAAATGTGCTTATTTCACACCGTGCAATAAAAAAAAAATGGCGAATGCAATATATCTTAAACTTCAGTAAACGCATCTGAGTTTCACTGTAACCTCACGTATTTATCATTCCTAATGCACGAACATGATAGTGCTAATACGGGTAGAATAAGGCAATAATAAGATTATTATCGCATCACATAAACAATTAAACAGATCTGCAGACTTCAGCAAAGATCCACGTATACACGTGAAGTGAGACTTTCAGCTATGGCTGGTCACTTTACGCGCACCAAACGTGAAGACGCTTTTCTCTTTTGTTTTGTCAAAGGAGCGTGCCTGAGAGCCTCTTTACGCTTGTATGCTCCGGCGCTACATTAAACCGCGATAAGCACCCGCCAAAACGGCACGTGCCCTGCGGCTTGCGCAAAGAATTACCGTCGCATGTTGGAGCCCGTCCTCTTGCCCCTTCTTCCCGGCAACTGTCATTTTTATGCTTTCGAACTAATGCCGCGCCTTTAGAGGCGTATTGCAAGAGCCACGACATGTATTGTTTAGAAGTAATGAGATCGCCATGATTAAGAGCGAGCAGCGCGTACGCTTGACAAGCCTTTCAGGTTCGGGCACGTAGTAAATCTCCTGGGGGCCTTTTGAGGTCCACGTGCTGTAATGAAACCTTTACTGTGCACGTTCTGCTCTCAGTTCGGATCAATTCCACCTGGTCTGGTAGCCGTGTGACGTTTAATTTCAGCCTAGATTAACTTTAAAGTTTTGAAGCGATCATTTTATTTTTAGGTGTACGGGATATTCTTCACGTACTTAAATTAAATTGTGGCTTGCCTGTGTCTTCACGTACGAGTATACATAAGTTAAATTATGGCTTTTCTGTGCTCGTTTATATGATATTCCCGAGCTGTAACGCTCGTTTACATGTAATTCCCGAGCTGTAGTTCGGCGTTGTTATTGCGGAGCTTGTGTGTAGCAACATACTGTGAATAAAGTAAACAAATACAGGATGAATACAGTGCCACAGACGAATATGCAAGAATATATATCAAATACAGCTGATAGTTTCGTTTAAAAACTATGTTGATATAAGAACATTACAGTAATATAATCGCCGTAGAAATTCAGCCTTGATAGTTACAATGTTTCACTGCTTTCAGTATACGAATCTCGTACGATAGAATTATACATATATCTGACTGTTTAACACCCATCAGAAAGAAGCCATGCGCTGAGGACCGAACATCTAACGAAGTTTCACGCACGGCATTCGTTCTTCTTGCCGTTTAATTAAAGAGCTGCACGAATGCAATGCAGCTAGTGCAGAGAGACTATGCTCATAGTTTACCTTTCTATGAAAAAAATTGCAACCATGTATAAAAACTTATATGTTCACGGAGGAGGAGGAGGAGGAAAAACTTTATATCCTCCTCCACATGGGAACCAATCTGTATTACATGTTAGCAATGCGCAGAATTAGCGGCTGTTGATGCCTCTACCGGCAGTGACGTCATTTCTGTTCTGGTGACGTCGTTTCCTTCCAGCCAATGGGCGAATTTTATGACCTACGACGTATTCTGGCACCATGGGGCTCCTAATGTCCTCGAACTGAAAATTTTATTTAAGGCCAGTACTAAGGCCCGCTGCGATCGAGTAAGGAGCCGTTAACAAAGCCACGCGCTGCCTTGTTGGTTGTTGGGGATAGTTAGGCTGCAGAAACAACTCGAGGCTGAGTTAAGGCAAATTAGGTAAGCTAAATCCGCCGTTTAAGGCAAAAAAAAAATCAATATTTACTGTGCGTACCTTCTTGCGTACACTGACGCGGCGGTAATGTCGCTCCTTTGTGCTTTGCAGCCTCCCTGTTCGAGTCGGAGTGCCACTTTGCGAAAATCGTGGACATCTGCTGTTGGACGCAAGGCGAGGTGTTCGTATAACGACAAGCATGCTTTCTTTCGCTCGTCCCAAATACCTGTTTTCATAGTGATGCACTTCTATCAACTCACTGCTAGCATTATTTTGTGAAGTGTACCAATGGAACACCGTTCCTTGGAGACTTGGCTTTGTACACTCTCATTTGCCACTTTACTTTTAACACTGCAAGCATGAATCATGGAGTGTGTTCAGCTAATCTGCGCGTTGTTTCTCATTTACTCCAAAGGCTGCGCTCAAGTAGACTTGAGAATGGCTTAGAATTTCACGATAAGCAAAGACGATAGTTACAGTAATGACCGCGTCGCCATTACGTCGCTGAAGAATACTTCATTATCCTCCTTTATTACAATGATGGGTGTATAATGGACGAACTCAGGTGTAAAACTGCCTCGCTTGTCTGGTGGCTGTTGCGAATGTCATCCATTTAGCTTGCAGAACGAGTGCTTTCAATAACGTATCCCGTATTTTGCTGCGTGAGTCCCCAGATTCGTCCAGAAGGATGGACTTGAAGATTTTTTTTTTCGCGCATAGGTTTTGTTATTTCTCGAACGAAGAAAAAGGGCACATCACAGAACGCATGACAGAAACAGCTTGCAAGTTTCTTTTCTCTCTCAGCAGCTCTATTTCTTGCTCACATCTGCAGGTACCGCAGCTCCGAGTCTGCGAAACAGCATCGGGTCAGGCCAGGTAAGTACTGTGCGGGAGCGCAAAACTTTTTCTGTGCGTCCAGGCCTTGAACTCCGTCGCACCGAGCGCTCTTACGTTTCCCAATTGCGAACAACTTTCGTATTCTTCTCTGTTACATCTTCGTAACTTCCTGCGCGCAAAGCCAATCAAAAGTCGCCGGCACACACAGAGTGTGTTTTCAGCCATATATAGTGGGGCACTTGCAGCTCCTGTGAAGCTATCAAGGTCCTCAAGGGGTAAGATGGGACTCCTCACTCTTCACAGATATTGAACTTCGAGGGTATCGTAAGTGTTCCACCACATGGCTCAAGCGCTGACCCTGCTGAGCCTACGAACCTTTGAGCAGCCCTGTACCTGCGTCTGCCAGTGGCGACGCTTCCTAAATCTCCAGTCCCGAATAAACTAGACCTTGGGAGACGCTACGCGCAAAGCCACCAACGCTTGTTACGAGCGAGTATTCTCGCTATGATTTTGCTTGGCCGAGAAAGCTGGACGGCGCACTACCGTGTTACGTTCGGATGCTTGGCTGTATTAGTGCACTGTAGCTGTGTGCCGTTTCAGGCGTTCTGTGGATGTTGCCAGCTTGGAAACGCTCGGTTACTGACGATGATGATGATGAAAACGTTTATTAAAGCCTTAGTTGAAGGGAAGGCTGATCGGGTCCCTAGTCCGGGACGCCGTTGGTGAAAGCCGCTGCCCGTGCTCTGGCGACGAGGGCTCGTTGTTCCTCGAGGTCCGAGCTGGACAGGGCCGCCTCCCAGCCCTCCCGCGTTGGCTGATTTATGATCTCAATGCTGTCATTTTTCTGACAAGCCCATACCATGTGGTACAAGTTTGCCTTCTGGCCACAAAATTTGCACTGTGCCGAAAAGGACTCGGGCTCAATGGCGTGAAGCGTAGCTGGGTTATTGAAAGACATAGTTTGTAGCCTGCGAAGGTGACATTCTTCTGATTTACTGAGACCCTTAGCGGGCCTCGGGAGAGTCTGCCTTTCAAGGCGCAAATGTTGCAATATTTCTGAATATGTCGTTAGCGGAGAGGGGGAGCCAGAATCAGGAAGGGAGGACATAGAAGGATGCCGGGGAAAAAAAATTGGCTGTGGCTTAGCTTGGTTAAGCCTGGTAATTGCGAAGCAATACGTGGTTCTGCTGCCGTTCTTCTTGTTCTTCTTCTGTCTCCGTAGCTCGCTGATGCTTTCTCTTTGCAACCTGCCGAAGCGTATAGGCTGGAGGCGGCATCTCATGGGCTTGACGAGAAGAGCGCAGTCAGGCCGCGGCCGTGGCTATGCGCCGCGCAAGGCAACGGCGTGAGATGGGGCCCCGTTTTTAAGCAGATGGTATGACGTCACATAGCGCGCAGCGCCCCTGGTGACAGGAGCGGGAGTCAGGCCAGGGCCGTGGCTATGCGCCGCGCAAGGCGACGGTGTGAGATGGGGCCCCGTTTTTACACAGATGGTATGACGTCACATAGCGCGCAGCGCCCCTGGTGAGAGGAGCGGGAGTCAGGCCATGGCTATGCGCCGCGCAAGGCGACGGCGTGAGATGGGGCCCCGTTTTTACACAGATGGTATGACGTCACGCAGCGAGGTTACGCGAAAGGTCAAGCGTGGCTATGCGGCCGCGGCACGGCACGGGCTGAGGTGGTAGCGAAAGTAGTATTGCTTCGCAATAAAATGTTCGTTCACTGTTTCGTTCTTTCACGCCTTCGTTCACGTAGAACAAGTCTGCAAGATATTAGCCGTATCATAACGTCTGTTGGCCATCACAATGACAAAAGTTCGTTCTAATCGATGTCAACGGCTGCTAGACCTAAATATGCAAATGCTGCCTATTAACGACAAAATTTTTCTTTCGTACTGCATTTTACATAATACAGTGGCCACAAATATTCCTCATCATGCGGGTTCATGACATTGCTTTTACGTATGTACTACTACATAAGACTTGGTGTCGTGTTCGGTGGGATGGCCGGTGTCAGTGTCATAGCAATGCGCCTCCCGCGTTCGCTCGGAAACTCCGTGCTTTGGTTCAGGCTCCTCGCCGGAAGGCTACCACGTGTGGAGCCTGGACGAGGAAGGCACGCTCGTGTCCTGGGCGGTGGTGGAGGCCAAGAGCGAACCTGAGGGATCCCTCACGGACCTCGGTCTGGCACCCGGAGCTAGGCTCAGGCTTATACGCGCCTCGGCGTTCCGAGTCGCCGACTTCTTGCCGCCGTGAGTGCTGTCTTCATTCGTTCATTCATACACCTTCTTTTGGCCGCATCGTTTTGCCCGTCATACTCACTCTGCTTTGGGAGCAATTCTATATATCCGGCTTTCTGATGACTGCAGTTTCTCTCAGCCCTCGAGGGGCATTCACACGACGGAGAGAGAATTTCGCTACTCTCGAGAGTGGAGTGCGCACACGTCACAAAAAAAGCAAACGTCATGCCTTTGGGCGCCGGCACGGTGACCCCAACGCCCTCGTTGGGATGCGGGCAGCTTTTACTCGGCCAATACTGGCCAATACAAACGCTCCCTGCCTTCTCGGCGAGTCGGCCGGCGGCCGCCGCCTTCGACGAAGCGCCGGGCTACGATAGATATGATCCCTAGAAATACTAGATAAGCTATGTGAACACAGCAGCGCGCTGATGAGGACTAGTGAGGGCCAGGCTGTTTCCTTCCCCTTCCTTCCGCCATGGAGGTGGTGCCGGGGGTTTCTCTGGCCTGTGCCCCCCTCCATTCCACAGTGCCCGTGCGTTGTACGATGTCAGTGCATGTTGAAGAGCCCAGGGTAGCCAGGCGGTCGAAATTAATCCGAAGCTGTCCTATACGGCGCCCTCAAGGCCTACACATAACTTCGGGACTCTTTCTTTCTTTCTTTCTTTCTTTCTTTCTTTCTTTCTTTCTTTCTTTCTTTCTTTCTTTCTTTCTTTCTTTCTTTCTTTCTTTCTTTCTTTCTTTCTTTCTTTCTTTCTTTCTTTCCTTCTTTCTTCTTTGCTTTTCTTACCTTGTCCTGCGCTGTAGCAGACAATGTCCACTACTATATGAGATGCCTTCATTGCTTTCGTTTCTAGTACTGTATTTTGAACATGCACAGCCTTACGCTGTTTCTCCTCGAGTGTGCACTGATAACAACACAGGCAAATGAATGGTGAACAAAGCGCTGTGATTCCCCCCCCCCTCCCCTCCTCCTCCCAATATCCCCGTATCTCCGTCATCGCCCCCCAGAAGCACCCTGAAACATCCCTGTAGACGCTTACCTGCAAGGTCGACTTTCGTAACACCCCTTCCTGCCATTGAATCAAAGAAAGAGAAATCTGAACCTTGGAACGGCTCCGGCAAACGAGCGTCTGGGCATCTCTTTTGATTTTCCTTCGCTCCAGAAGTTATCACGGCGCTTTAGCTCATACACCGAAAACCACTCACCGAAGGATACAAGCAAGCCAAGGGCGTACGAGATTTCGCCTTGTCTCTGCAAATTTTAAAACGGCCTTCGCAGCTTGGGCTCATTGCCGGCCACCTCACATCAGGCTCTGACGACGCGAAGGGAACGACCGGCTGACTGCAACAATCATTTACGTGCGCTCCGAGGCGCGCTTACACGAAGGACGGCTCGGCAAAGTCGCTGCTGCGTAAACCCACGTCTCGTGAGAGCCCGCTCAGCTTTGTTAACGCAACTCTTTGTTCACTGGCTATACGCGGCCGGCCCTGGAGAACCGCGTTCGTTACTGCGCTGACGACGTCTGCCGCGGGGTCGTTATAACGAAGCAGAACCGCTTTAGCAGCGCGCTGGATATATCTTACGTACAATTGAGGACTTGGGGAGTTTTGCAGAGGGCACGTGAGTGGCTGCTTTATGCATCGCGGTCATTAGCGCTTGCTTGCGTTTCAAGACCCCCTGGGGCCTTTCGTGCAGGCTTGACTTAGGGACCGGAGCCGTTTCTTTGTAGCTGCAGCTCCGCTGAGGTTCGCCGACATGAAAGCCGAGAACCACTTTCGTCTTAATTGCGCAGTCACCGGCGCGGAGGATCAGAGAGATTGGAGCACTTGTTATGCATGCATGACGTATATGTTCGTGCGAGTCGAGAGATTACGTTCTAGGGCTTACTAGGTCGGAACTGGGTTTCCTTTATTTATTTTTTTTTTTTTTGGCAGAGCGCTGATCGTTTCGCTTGTCACGCAGGTCCTACGATGAGGAGACACGCGACGGGTTGAAGACCTTCGGAATGGCTCAGCTGGACGCTACGCGTGTTCTAGTCACCACAGACATTGTGAGTTGGTCGATCTTGCCGCGACCTTCGCCGTGTATAAGGCTGTGTCGAAGGGCGGCACTAGCATGTGTCAAGCCATCTGTTGTTTAGCCGACAGACCTGGCGCTTTGTCAGCCGTTGTCTGCGATGAAGGTCAGGTGTCGCACCTTCAGCCAAAACGTTTTAGCAGGAGGGAGTGGCTGGATAGTGTACACCCCTGGCGCTATTTAGGGTTTTACCCGTTCGTCCGTGACAGTCTGTGCACGAAATGAGCGTTTCTAGATACAGGATGCGGTTAACTGAAACGTAATGACGACTGTTTTTGATGTACGAGATATCGAGAATGGTAATTTTATAACCAGAGGCTTGAAACAAGCACGATTAATTTAGTATATATATATATATATATATATTTATAACCCCAAATAAGCCTTGCCTTAGGGGCTTCATTTCCGCAACGATTTAAATAGTTTTTTTTTTTTTTGCAACATATAAACCTCGCTTATGCTCGACACGCTTATTTAATGCCTGACTATATCTCTGTACAGGGGATGATCCTTCACTTCGACCTGTATAAAGCGAAAACCTCCCCTAAGGTGTTCAAGCCGAAGAAAAAATGTAAGTGCACCTCACGGTGCGTGGTTTATGGATTTCACATTGCGCACAGCTAATTAAGCACTTGTTTGCTACTTTCTCTTAACTGGCCACCGTAGTGACATATCCCACT
Source organism: Amblyomma mixtum (assembly GCF_055824585.1). Taxonomy (NCBI): domain Eukaryota; kingdom Metazoa; phylum Arthropoda; class Arachnida; order Ixodida; family Ixodidae; genus Amblyomma; species Amblyomma mixtum. The sequence continues at coordinate 95,393,776 of NC_143017.1, read as the reverse complement.
GTCTGCTTCTTTCCTTCAGCCTCGGTTGCCCAAGAATGCTGGATCTCCCTGTCGCCGCACCATCCATCGTTTTTCCTCGTAAGTGTTGTCCGTGTTCCATTGGAGCTCCGTGGGAAAATGTCATTAAATACGGCTGCGCATGCTTATTATTTAATACTGCCTTCATATGCCTTTCTTCCACAGGTGGCGAGCCAGAATGGTGCTCTAAGATTACACTTCCTTGAGTATGGTAAGTCCGAAAACTAAAGGGTCGTCGCCCGCAGCAACAGGCAGAAGCCAATTCAGCCGCATTCCACGTGCAAACTCCGCGAATGTAAATGCATCCGCTAAAGCCTAAAAGGCTGCATGGACAGCGCTTAGGAGAAGAAAATTACGTATTGATGAATCTGCATTACTAAAATCTTGTTTCAGCTAAATTAGATTTCTTGGAAAATTGGCTGCTAGAACATTTCCGTGACAAAATAGAGGCTAAGGGTAATAAATATGTCTGTTAAATCATATATAATTTTTTAGCTTCGACTGGAGCTTTAAAGCAGCCAGCACCTCGGATACTGCTTACGTAATACACTGCGGTAATCCTTCGAAAAGCGAATGAAGCGTATTTAGTCTACTCTGTCAGTGCTTTTTAATCGTACCAGTCGCGATACTCCCTGTAGGACTATAGCTTCTAGTTCACTGTACATATTACCCATATATTACATTCCGATACGTTTATTCGACCAAAACACGGGGGCTAGTTGACGGTCGCACTGTGTGCAGCGGTAAAGCAAACTTCTCAAGACTATACTCAAAATATGGAGAAGCAGACTTTAAGTGCTTCGATGACAGCTGATTGCACAGATTATAGGCGGCGCCGCCGTCTCCTAACCACCATAGGACATGCTGTGGGTTTTTATTCAGAAGTTTGTAGCTAATGGGGTCAAGGATATCTGTTTTTGTTATCTCCCTCTGCTATGAATGTGGAACCTGTATTATATCCCATAGCCTCATTCCTAGTCTTTCGTTGCTTCTGTGCGCTTGCATATCCGTGATCTCGCGACCTCATGGCAGGCAGCACATTTGACTGCGGTCTCTAGTTGCTGGACAGTAGACAGTCGTAGTCATAGCATGTACTATCAGCAAGAAATGAAACGCGAACAAGACAACTGAGCTAATGACCGAAAAATATAAAGCTCTTAGCCAGGGGAAGCTCGATATAAGCTCAGGTTATTTGAATTTCGAAAGCGCTAACAGTCTCCTTGATAAATGTTAATCAATCTTGCTTGTAGTTCCTCTTTAGAAGCTAATATGATGATGTTTTTGTGTTGCCACCTCAGTTTTCTTGTTCGCGTTTCATTCGTTGCTGATAGTACTTGCACGACGCACGATGCGGGTTTCCTGTTTTTTTTAGCGCAGAATTACCGGATCGTGCTTATTTGCATTCTCCCCTCGGCGTGTGGTGTCCCTCACGTTAGCATCTGGGTGTTAATATGAGCCTATATCCTAAACCAACAAAGGTCCTAAGGAAGACCTCGATTTTTCTAAACGTTCTCACCCCGAAATGCACGTTCTTGGTACGTACGAGGAGCATCACAACCAGACATCTCTCATAAGGTCGTCGTTAGTTCTCAGGTTGTTGGATGCTGGGATGCTGTGAGAACAAAAATTTGTCAAACGTCCTACAAGTGCCCATTCTCTGTGTGACACTGCTGCGTTAACTTAAACCAAGAAGGTTCATTTTGCACGTGCGTCGCATAGACTTTGCATAGCGTGTACCGCTGTACTATAGTGAACTAGAATATTTCTAGTGGCGCGACCGCCTCCGCTGCAGAGGGCCTCGAGCGGAAGAAAGTTGCGGCGGCGCTGTAGTCGCCCGCACTTGAAAGCGCGTCAGCCGCGGCACCTTTCAGGCGGCCGTCGCGCTTGCAGGACACCGCTTCCGCCGATGTTTTAGGCGATTCAAGTTTACCACCACGAAGGGATGCAAAACTACTAAGGGACAAAAATGTTTGCTTTCCGCTTTCTGTCCCGTGTAGCTTCGTTGTGCATGTGGAAATATTCCGATGCTGTCGCTGGCGGACCGAAGAGTTCCGTAATTGTCTGGCCGGGGACAGCCGCTTCACATTTCGCGGTGGTATTCGTTGCAGTTTGCCTCGATTAGTATTGACCCTGTTTTATCCATGAACGAGCAAAATGAAAAAAAAAAGTGATTTTGCAAACGCTCACTACGATTCTCGCGGGCGGCTCAGCTGTATAGCTGAATGCAATATACATTCCTCGCTTCGCTCATACTCTTTGTATAATAAATTTCATCTCACTGACGGTGCGCTTCACACAAAATATGTGCTTGCGTCCTCGCTTTCAAGCGCCATTAAATACGAAATAAAAAGGAGTCCCTGTCTATGATCAAGATACCACCGACCATGAGACAAGAGCACATAAAGAAGGTAGTCCGCCGTAAGTGAAATGAAAAGGCGATTAATATTGTCTCCTTACTAGCATTTTGAAAGAAATACGCTTTGTCAAAATGTTAAAATTCCTCACCGTGACTCATACGACCTCCTCCCTCTGTGACCAGCCTCGGAACTAGCTGCGGCATTTAATTACGCCGAGTCGTGGCGCTATTCTATTTGTGCTGCGTGTGTGCGTGCGTGCGTGCGCACGCGCGGGGTAGGGGACGTGACGCACCTGAATACCATGTGTGGTACTGGATACATGTTCTTGGTTTATTAGGGAGATTCCATTATTTTTCAAAGCATTTAATATCTTCATCTATGCTTCTGTATCACAAGGAATTTGCACTGCACTTACTACTACTACTTGGTACGCACAGGTGCTTGGCACAGTCATGAACAACAAACAAAGTTTTCACAGACCACAACAATGCACAATATGTCCACTTTTAAGCCGACCACTGCACAACAGCTTGGTTGATATGTCGGGGTCCCCCTCGGAATTCTCACTTCAGTTCCATTTATCACATGGACATAATCCTTCAAAATTAGATTAGCTTCAAAGTGCAATTCACAAACAGCACAATCAGCGTCAAGCGGCTTGTCAAGCCTTTGGAGGTTTCGCTGCCAAGCAAGCCTTTGCTGTTCGTCTTTCGGAGCCTTAAAAAGCGATAACTTACGCTCCTGTGCTGTTCTCGCGTAGCCAGTTGTGCAACCTGGTGCATAACATTGGTTTAGCCGCCGCTTGGGAGGCATCGTAAACACTGATGCAGAAAACGCACGCACGGAGCAACACACCACGACGCAAACATCGACACGCAACTGCGGGAGCAGAAGGCGCGCGCAGTTGCTTCAAGTGCGGGCGACGACAGCGCCGCCGCTACTTTCTTCCAAAGCAGGGTACGCGGCGCACAATAGGAGGCGCCTCCGCTCGAGCCACTGTAAAACTTCTAGTACACTGTAGCTGTACCCCTTACCGCCAGTGCGCACGCGGTGACCGTACCCAACGCGGCCAGGTGCCGGCGCCAGATGGCGCTGATGGCGCTGGCACCTGGCTCCACCTGTCGCCCTCAGGGCGATATGCTCATGCGCAGTGGCGGCGCGAGGTACGTGCTATGCTAAAAGTCTCCATTGGCGTTCCTGCTCATGCGCGATTGCGACGAATCCTTAGAAAGCGTTGCGCCGAAAATGTACTATTGCGCTCAATATGACTTGCAACACACGAGCGTGTAGACACAGCGCTTTCCGGACGCACGGTGGTGCCAACAAGCGGTGTGCTTGAAAACAAAGGGGAAAGGATTCTGCTGTTCCATCAGTCAGCCGCATCCCCCGCGTCGTCTGCTGTGCGCAATCTGAGACCGTTTGCTACATGCATTGTCACGCAAATGTCACCGCGCTAGCGTTGGCTATGCGATAACGCTATGCTTCCTTCAAGACCAGACGACACGGGGGAGAAAGGTCACTGCTGGAACAGCAAAGTCCTTTCCCTTTCGTTTTCAAGGGCTCCGCTTACCGGCCCCACCATGCTTCCGGTAAGCGCTCCGGCCACGCTGCCGGGCGTTGCAAGCCATATTGAGCGCGATAGTACATGTGTGCATGAGGTACACCCTATCAATTTTTTAACGGTATCACGCGAGCATCGACCGTTCGCTTGATCAGCGCCCTATGACGGAACGGATCGGCGAACTCGCCGAGTGTTGCCGCATGCGCACGAAGACCAGGTCACGGTGGCCGCCGTCTGCTAGGCTGTTCCAGGAGCTGCACGCAGCCCCCGACCCTTCCTTTCGATCGTAATAAATACTGCTGGTACACGCGCCGCCGATATTCAGGAGAAGCTACGTGCCGCCCAGCTGCAAACAGCTTTGCTCAGCGTTTCTCGAACGAACCTTGCGATCAGTCTTTCCTGTGCTCTTGTTTTGTTTGCAGTTCTATGCCGATATGGCTGTGGCCCACGATTTTGATATGCGGGAGATAAAAAATGCCAGGTAGTGCGGTTAGCGTAGGAAAGGGTCGGGGGCAGCGCGCAGCTCCAGGAACAGCCTGACAGACTCCAGCCGCCGTGGCCTGGTCTTCATGCGCATGCGGCAACTCTCGGTGAGTTATCCGATTCTTCCCGTCACTAGGGCGCTGATAAAGCGAGCGGTCGATGCTCGTGTGATACCGTTAAAAAATTGGAAGGGTGTACATATGTTATAACATATGTACCCTATGACAACGCAGCGAGCTATGGAAAGAAAAATGATAGGTGTAACGTTGAGAGATCGGAATCGGGCGGAGTAGGTGAAAGAACAAACGAGGGTTAATGACATACTAGTTGAAATCAAGAGGAAAAAATGGGCTTAGGCGGGGCATGTAATGCGAAGGCAAGATAACCGCTGGTCCTTAAGGGTAACGGAGTGGATTCCAAGAGAAGGCAAGCGTAGCAGGGGGTGGCAGAAAGGTAGGTGGGCGGATGAGATTAAGAAGTCTGCGGGTATACGGTGGCAGCAACTGGCACAGGACAGGGTTAGTTGGAGAGACATGGGAGAGGCCTTTGCCCTGCAGTGGGCGTAGTCAGGCTGATGATGATGAATATGATGTACCCTATGCGTACATGTAGGTTTTTATCGCTACTAGCGTTTTCACTATTATACGGTGACAGAACAAGCCGTATGGGAGTGGGACCCGCTAGAGAAGACAGGGCTAGGGGCGATCCTCTGGAGCCCCGCCAGTCCTGCGCTGTTCTACGCAGCCATGGCGTCGGGGGAGATGGCAGCGTGGGACCTCTCGGCGGACCACGCGGCTGAGCCGCCTACAGTCTTCAGGTTTCCCTCCTCGAGGTGAGCGCGCTTCGGGGGGCCGCGCCACTTTCTCATTGCGTCGCTCTCACTTATTCAGCCAAACGCCTCTCGGTCGAAACAAGCTATGTCAGAACGCCGTGCTGTGCTGACTGAGTGCATCATTACAGTCTGCCTGCGCAACTGACTGAACGTGCTCCCAGCGCATCTTAGCGTAAGCGCGCATGTATCTCACGTTAGCCGCTAACTTTAGCGTTCGCCGCTAACGTTAACCCAAGACGAAAGGCGGCCCTTGCGTTCTGCGCATGCGCACTTCGACGCCCCAAACTTCTTGGGGCCCCCAAAGCTTGGGGCCGCCTATTCTAAAAGTCTCTAATGTCGCGTTCGCGTCAAGACGCTGTGAAATCCGTTCTTGTCTCGACTGAGTTGTGACCGGCGACTCTTAAATGTCTTTTCAGAGTACTGGCTACGGACGCTAACCACACACTGGCTTCGAGGACGTTCGAGCCATGCCTGGTAAGACTGTAGTCGATAGGCCAATGACGCGGGGTCGCGATGAGCGAGACGGCAAATTTGCCGAATATAATGCGCGCGCTGTGCATTGTTAACATCTATGATTTACGCCGAAGTTCGGTTACTGTTCCGGAACGAGTTAATAAATATTACTAATATTACTATTACTAATATGCCCCACGCGGTTCGCAATTACTTTATGCTTGCACTTGACCAAATTAAATGCTTTATTGAAGAGCAAGTAATTCGAGTTCTGCTATCATACACCCACACACAAAAAAAAAGGGTTGGTTCAAGAAAAAAAGACTGAGCTGAGCACGAAACATCTGCACAGACTTTTTTTAGTGTGTATAGGCTCGAAAATTTTAATTACTCTGAGTGAATCCGACAAAACCATTAGCGAACAGTTGCAACAGACATGGCGCTTGCAATATATGCCTTCTGCCAATAAACAAAGTGATATAGGCAAGCGCGAACACCATAGTTAGTTACCTTTTTTTGGTTACTCGCTACTGCTACTGTTGGAGTTTTAACATTCATGCTGAGAATTAACTTCTGTATACGTTTATTTGCAGGCACTAGCAATGGATGATGGTACAGTACAAGTGCACCTCATGGACTCAGGAGACGAAAGCCATCACCTCGACCGTGACCAGATCCAAAAAATGTTGCTGAGTCTCTAGAAATTAATAAAGGGCATGCATATTTTCAGCTTTCATATATGGTGTTCCATGCCGCTGTCACAATGAATGCCCCGAAGCTACCGTAGTGGTAAGACCTTTTCTCTTTCCGACGTCTCCATCTCTTTTTCATATACCGGGTGTTTCAGCGAACACCTTCAAAAATTTTCAAAAGTAGGCTTTTTGGGGCAAAAATATGGCTTTTGCGGCATGTTGTTGGCGGACACCAGAAAACAGGTGAATCGTCTTAAGTAGTAAGCTGGTTCACTAATTTTTAATAATTAACTTTTTACCTTGTAGTGTTGGGCGCCTAGTTGCAATTAGAGGTTTGTAGCCGGTCGTTAGTAGTAGCCATACCAGTTTTTAGAATTTCGAAAACGCGATTACCATTGGCGCTGTGGCTCGACAAAATTTGGCTTTTTCGACTTGTTACGTACACTGGAGGAGTTGCTTTTCGTGCATGCTTTCAGAAGCGCATGTATTTTCACACGATGCAGCCAGATTTTGTCGATCCAGAGCGGCGAGGGTAATCGCGTTCTCGAAATTCTGAAAATTGCTACTACTAACGACCGGCTACAAATCTCTAACTGGAACTAGGCACCTAACACTGCTAGTCAAAAAGTTAATTATTAAAAATTAGTCAACCAGCTGACTAAAGGCGATTCACCGGTTTTCTGGTGTCCGCCAACGCTGGTAATACTGTGCCGCAAAAGCAATATTTTACCCCGAAAAACCTACTTTTGAAGATTTTTGAAAGTGTTCGCTGAAACAGCCGGTATATAGCCGCGTGGTTGTGACACCGGGCAAGACAGATGGCAGCGGACGATCAAGCTGAAGCTGGACTCAAACCGTTCATCCAGTGTCCGCAGACAGAAAGCGAACTCGGCGGCAGCGATAGCATCCAGTGCTCTTGGCGGTCGACGAAGACCAGACTGACCGTCGCTCTCGAGGTAAGGGGTCTACAACACCTACGATAATCTCGACCATCGTAGAAACAGTGGCGCGTAGGTACAATCATACTAGAGACATCCGATGGCCACCTCTGGCGTGATCAACAAACAAAATGATAAGGCACATATGCCGGCGGCTTTGAACAATGAAATAGCTCTTGTTAAACCTGGAGGATTGCGAAAGCAACGAGGAGAGAGAGGGGCGATGGAGAGCGCGCGGCAGCAGCGGCGGCCCCGGCACGCTATCTATGCGCCGCTACTGCGCATGCGCAACTGGCGAGCGCGGCGGCGGCGCCTCCGAGTCACCCGCGCAGCGGTGGCGTGCCAGCTGTGCGCCGTGTGACGTCACTGCTCCTCGCGCATGCCTCAGCACCGCGAAATGGCTCGGCGACTCGCGTAGTGTTGCTTTCGCAACAAAAGCAAACATTACAAAGCTTCGCGACGATGTACATTTTCCCACATGGGCAGGCGCCACGAGCAGTGAAAAATGCGCGCGACCAGCTTCAGGACAAGTGATGGAAAGTCGTTTAATCGAGCACCCTGTCATCGAAAACACTGGGCTGAAGGTGATGGGTCCTATGTACGCTGCCATCAACAAGCCTTTATTTTGGACGTCGGTCGGAGGAACTTTTTACTGGCGACAGTGTTGTTTGCCTGCTAAGATATGCCTCGCCACTTCAGATAAGGATGATAAATACGAAGTGATACACGCGCAAAATTCACACGCTCACACATGTGCACATATGTTTGCAGGAGCAAGTGCTTCCCCGAGGAAAGACGTACGAGCCTTCGTCACACGCAACGCTGAGGCTGCGCTACAGTAAAGTCAGTGAATTCAAGACAAAGAGGGTGATATAGTGTGTGCATGTAGAGTATCATGAAGATTCCGCCAGTACTGCACCACTGGTCGCCAAACCAACGTCGGAGATTGTAAGTCCATAACTGCAGCTAGGTCACCTCAGGTTCGATGACTTCACAGAAGTTTTACGAGCGAGGTCGCCCTGAAAGAATTTTTGCTGTCTCGATATCGCCCAGATACAATCCTCTCAAAGTTTTGTACGTTCAGCAGCTTTTCGTAGCGTAATGTGCCGCTAATAAAGCGCCTACGTGGCGTTTTCCGCCGGCCAGATATGTTTCCTGAGTTGCTTTAGCATAATGACTGAACTTTATTTCCGTCATCACGGGGCCTCACGGTCGGGGCGCAGCAATTAGAATGGGGGCGCCTCCCAGCCGGCTCTCAGCACCGGAGACCGCGGAGAGAGTCTTGTGGTAAGCTGTCTCCGCCTGACGGATGATGAGTCTTTGCTGATCCGGGTCGTGGCTTCGGATCAGCGCTTCCCAGGTGGCAAGGTCTGGGATGATTTGTGATTTAGCTCCAGGAGAATCCTGACACTCCCAAATTAGGTGATTTTGCGAAGTGATTCTGTGGCAGCTACTGCAGAGCTCAGGCTCCCCAGTGTCTTCATCGTGTAGTATAAAGTAGGGAAAGAATCTGTTGACCTGAAGCCTCCTCCAGGCCCTGCACTCCTTTGGAGTGAGTGTTGCTTTAGCATCCTTTATCTGCAATAAATATTTAAATATTCCCGCGATTTTCAGAGGAGAATTTGGAGCGCTCAAAAGACCTGTTTTTGTGATTCCGAGCGTCTGACAGCAGCCTGTCTCTAGGAGTTGCTCTGTAGCTAAGACAAAAAGAATGATCAAATGTTTAGGCACGGTCGCCGCGAAAAAAAACGTCAATAATGAACGACAAACGTGGCGCGTGACTTCTCGCGAGCTGACAGCTGCTGGCAACGCTGCTCCAGTGCTCCCCGCGTTTGGATCAGCGTATCTTTTTGAGGATGACTGCTACTTCCTAAACGTCTGGTGAGAGTTTTCGTTCAATGTTTAGCTTCATACCGCTCTCTAGCTTATAAGAACTAATGCCATATGAACTTGCAATGCTCACCTGCCCACAGCGCCTCTACGATGGTCCGAGCTGCGCAGTAAATTCCATTTAAAGCTTTGTGAGATTTGTTATGTTTAATCTCATTATTTCTTTTCTGTAATCGCTTCAGTCCATCTCCTTTTTGGAGCGTACAGTGTTGATACCTGCACACAGCTGCAGTCGTACCGACGATGATTACGACCCTGCGTGTAGTACTGCGCCTATTCTCTCAATATGACTGCGAAATAAACGTCCACACTCTGTTTCAGATGCGTAGTACCGTATATACAGTACATAGCCCCTCGATGTGTGAACGGAGGCTATTTTTATGCTCGAGCAGCGTACCGCAGCGCACTGTGTTAGCGCACCAGACCGATCGTGTGAGATTGTGACTGCAGGCTCAGTTCCTCTTGTATGCTTGTTTTATACCAAGATTGCCCCGCCCCCTCTTTTGATCGCATATAACATTTCAGAGCTGCTTTACTTTTATGCCTTTGTGTCAGAATTTTTGAATGAAAAGAAAAAGCGGGTTAAGTTAGTGACTTGCATTACATATCAGTTTTCTACACATGTGTCATCCGAGCCATTTTGAGAGGAAAGCATCACGCACACTCGTGTACTACTGTGCTCTCACCCTTCTAAGCTTAGCCTGAAGTTTGAGGATTCTTTCTGGAGTATTTAATTTTAATTATTTTCACATTTTTCTTCACTGATTGGCCATTGACTGAGTTATCTTGCTTGGTTTCATGACTGATAATCTTTATCATTTGTGAAAGTCAGTTTAGGTTTCAGCTGTCACGGGCGCCATGTGTAGTGCATTTGGGTGTTACCTGGTGCTCTGGTTATCAGAACTGGTTATCACATCAGCTCACTAATTCCTGATGCATCACGGACATGCTAGGATTTAATACAAGCTGTCAAAAGCTAACCAGTATCTTGTGTCAGTGACCTCTGTCAAACATTGAAGAATGTTATCAGCATCACACTGTGTACCATGTAAACATGGTTCATGTTGGTGTCCTTGTCAGGTGATCCTTCTCTTATGAGTCTGGTGCCTCTGCACTTTCTAATGCAGAATTAAGTTAATGCTAGTATGTTTTTTGTGAATGCTTTTTACCGTCCGCAGTGGCTTAGTAGCTGCGCCATTCAGTGCCCGAGGATTCAGGAGTGAATTTGGATGCAGTGTATGCATTTTGGTAGAAGCAAAATACAAAAACACTTGTTTGCTGTGTGACATAAGTGCATGTTGAAGAACCATGGGTTGTCGAAATTATCATATTTATTTTCGTAAAGAATATGCTCGCGTAATGGACGCAGCACCTACTTTGGCTGCAAAATGTGCAACTTTTTTCTCTCGCATAACCAATGCACACCATTTATTGGGAACACAGTCTGCTGCATGTACCCTTTTTTTTTATTGCTGTTAAGTTAAGCCATCTGTTAAGTGTCAAAACTAGTATATCTCTCCAAGCTGCCGCGGTGGATCAGCGGTTATAGTGCTCGACTGCTGACCCAAAAGGCTTATTTCTTGTTGGTCGCATTTCAGTGGAGATGAAATGCTAGAGGTGTGTGTGCTGTTTGACGTTAGTGTACGCTAAAGAGCCCAGGCAGTTGTAATTATCTAGAGCCTTCCACTACGGCATCCCTCATAGCTTGAGTCACCAACCAAACCATAACTCTCCCTACGAGACGAACAGCCAATAAGAAATTTCTGCAAGAAATTCAAGGAAGAAACCACGGATAGTCTCAACGGATTTTTCTCTTTGGTCTGCCATATTCAGGACTTAAGAAACTTTTTGCTGTTGGGCTTCGCGCTGTTGAGAGGTGTGCTAGAGCGAACTGTAGTTGTTGTTGTACCTTTATACAGCATTATAGGCTGCTATGCAAGTTATACGCTTGGTTTTATCCAACCAGCCCAGTTTTTGTCCCATTTTTACCACTTCAAATTTTTTTCTGAATATTACCGTACATAATGAATGCACCCCCAAATTTTCAGTGTTCTTTTGGGGAAAAAAGCTGCATTCATTATACGAGTAACTACAGTAATCCAGAGCTCTCTACTACAGCATCTCTCATAGCCTGTATGCAGCTTTGGACGTTAAACCTCCCATACCGTCATGGAGTACCTATGCTAAAGATACTGCTTCTGAAGTTATATGTGTGCACACAAGCTGTGCATCCAGCCTGACTTTGTAACATTAGGCCGTTGCTTCTTGATGTTCAGGGAACCAGTTGTAAATGAGATATCGGTAATCACTCCATAAGACTAACAGTGTGAAAGTTATATGAGTGCCAAGCCAGGCTGATTGCTGCTGTCACAAATTGATCACCAGCTTTGGTGACTCCTACGCAGAGTGTGCAGTGAGACCACTGCCCAGCACGGCACCAAGATGACCATCTCCAGCCAGCTGGTGGTCCCCATGACACTGTGGGGCAAGATTGCCCCCACGCACTGCATGTCATCCGTATTCATCACAAAGGACCAGAAGATGATTGTCACGGGCTGCAACGATGGGCAGATATGTGTCTGGGATATAGTGGATGGTGCAAAGGTGCGTTTCCTCCTGCTTTCACTGAGGACACGGAACTCAGAGCTGTCTGAAAACTGGAAAAAAAATAAGGGGCTTGGGGGGCAGGGGGGTGAGTCTTGTTCTTGAAAGCTGTGCTGAAAGCTTTGGAAACCCTTACCATGGTAGCGCATGCTGTGGTTGTGCCTGGTGCATCACGTCTGCTGTGGTCATGTAGTTACAGTATTGAGGTCACATTCATTTTAGGGACTGTCTTTCTGAGATGATCTGACTCAGACAGTCGCATGCTTATGCTGCTATAAGGGTGGTGGCTGATTTATGCTTATTTTGCACTATATATGTGACCAGGTTTAGTGTGCACAATCAGAAGTTACCCCATCATGGCTTGCTAACATCACTTAGCATCACAAGTGATGGCTTGTTAGCACCACAAGTGAGCGTATAGATTTTCTACTGCCTAAGTTTTAATTGAATCCTCAGAGTCTTTACTTGAGATTATATTTTAAATACCGAGAAGTTGACCATTTTGTGCTGTGTGTATTGATTTTTTCATTCAGAAATCCATATTTGATCTCAGGTTGAGGGAGCCTGCAAATGTGAGGAGCTGTTTACAAACACAACGCCTACTTTACATTACTCTACGCAATACTCTAGATTGCTGGCTTAGCATAAAAGGTGAAAAAAAAAAAAGGGAAATGCAGACTCTACTTGCAAGACAATGCTTTCTTCAGGAATATGCTTAAAATGCTCGGTAACTGGTGGGCCGTGATTTCAGTATTTAAAAAGAAATGTTTCATTCAGAACTTTGAGAGAGGAGAGAGAGCGGGGAGGAGGAAATATGGTGAGATTAACTGGAGGAAGGTCCTGGTTTGCTGTGCAGCTGTGTCCTGTTTGTATTACCTGGTTTGCTCAAGAGCTGTACTGTGTTGGTGCTTGCAGATTGTGCCACGCAGCATGCTGTTTGGGCACACTGGTCCAGTGCTGTGTCTTGCCAGTGCGTCGCCCTCTGGGGATGGCTCCTTGCTCGTCAGCTCCTCCGAGGCAGGGTGCGTAGATGCTCTTTTCTCAAGGGAACATGACGTTACAAGGAAGAACATGTTCTTGAACTAGCCACGTTAATCATGTCATTTTCAGTGCGCTCTGTTCTTGCTATCGCAGGACATTGAGCATGACTAGAGGACTAATCTTCTCACCTGCAAAGCCACTATCGGAAGTCGAACAAGTCGAATGTGTCAGAATATTCTGTGTGAAACAAGGGGACACCAGCGGTTTTCCTTAGTTTCAGTGAGGCATCGTACTAGACAAAGAAGTGAAAGTATAGTCATAAAAATGATCACATGACAGTGTAGTCACTGTCATAGACCCTGGCACCCTATAAGTTGCTTCTGTTGAGGAAGGGTGTTTTACTTGGATGACATTCTGCAACCAATTTTTCGTACCTTGCCCATGATAAGTAAAAAAAAAGTGACTACATGAAGCTTCAAATTATTAAGCTGGCCAGACATTCATGGTGAGATGTTTTCTTAAATAGATATTTAAATTTATGCTGGTCATGCTAAAAGGGGGAATATGTGGTCGTCCTCAGTGTGTGTTTAAGCTGGTCAGCATCGATAGATTACCGCATTCTAACAAGAAGGGCGTTACTTTCTCTGAAAACTGAGCTTTTATGAGCTACAAAAAGGCCATAAAATGAAATACAGATGCATTTTTTTTTTTTTTTCAATATTGATTTGTTTGCCATTTGTTATTATCAAGCACTCGCTTTATGCACAGTTTTCCTCAGGAGCGAAAGTGTCTATAAACTACTGCTGACCCAAAACACACAGGTTTGATACCGGCCGTAGTGGTCGCATTTTGATGGAGGCGAAATGCTAGAGACTCGTGTACTGAGCGATGCCAATACGCATTAAAGAACCCCAGATGGTCGGAATTTTCCGAAACCTTCCACTGCGGCATCCCTCATAGCTTCAGTCGCTTTGGGACGTGAAGGCCCATAAACCAGACCATGCCAAACGAAAGCAGAAGTGTCCACGTTAATGAGGCATGACTAAATGTGAATTTGGCTGCCAGGCAAGCATCAGTATAACTAGAAAGAGCCGTAAAATCTATTTTTTTGAGAATGAAAGTTCTGCAGTGTCTCTTTAAGAAACATTCTATCTGTGCTACTCTTTCATGGAATTCTTTGCTGCCTAGTGAGCTTTATTTTGTAGGCATATGCAGCAAAACACAGTAGGCTAAAAATTTTTTCAGCCGAAGTATATTGTGGAAATTAGATTTCGAAATCATAGAAATGCAGTGTGGAGCTCTTTAAGCAGCATGGAAAGGTAGGTATTCTTGTAATATTCAAGGTTAAAGTTAAAGGAAGGGTTAAAGCTGTCAGGTTTTAATTTTGAAATTTGGCCATATGATGCATAACTGTCTTTAACTTCATTATTAGAGTAGCTGTGTGCATGCTCCTATTTTCAAGTTAGACTTCTTCAGGTAACATCGTAACTTCGCATGCTGTTCGGTGCATGTGATGTGTTCTTCTCCTTGTGCAGTGAAATGTCTCTCTGGGACTTGACGGACGGCAGGTGCCTGGAGAACACCAAACTTCCCTATGTTCACACACGCATGCAGGTGGGGCCCACATTTTAAACTGCTGCTTTGTACTTTTTGTAAATGCTCAGTAGATGCAAATATTTGGTAAGGGTACCGTAGATGCCAGTAGCAGTGGTCAGACATCAGTCTGGCCCAGGTAATTAAAATATACTGAAGACTAAGCGTTTCGGCAGAATTGCCTGTCTAGTATAGAAAACAGTGAGACATCTCCGACCAAGACTTTTTTACTTTAAAAATCCCAACTTTTCAGAGTCGACTGTGCTGCTTCCTCGAAATAGTATGTTTAAAGGATTCTTTGTTGCGAAAGGCACGAGTTCGATCCTGGCCGCGGCGATCGCATTTTGATGGAGGCGAAATGCTAGATGCCCGTGTGCTATGCAATGTCAGTGCATGTTAAAGAACCCTAGGTGGCCGAAATTATCTGGAGTCCTCCACTACAGCATCCCTCAAAGCCTGGGTTGCTTTGAGACATTAAACCCATTAACCAAACCAATCTTTGTATCGTTTTTTCGCATGTACAGCAATCAGTTGTGCATTTTTTATGAAGGCTAACTGGCAGTATGCACTCCTTGGTGCAGTATAAAAGAGGGGGGGGAGGGGGGGGGTTCATTCAAATAATTCAGTTTATGGTATGCTGCTCTCATAGTAGTAAGGAAATGTGTATTGTATGAAATATTCAGTGATCACTGCATTTTACTTTTGTCACTGATATGCAGTAATCCACAAAGAAAATGCAATATGCGGACTCTGTATCCCTAGATGTATATTTGGCACTCTGCAGTGCTTACTCGGGGTATCTTTGTTGAGGTATCTTTGTTGGGGTATCTTTGTTGGGGTATCTTTGTTGGGGTATCTTTGTTGGGGTATCTTTGTGGGGGTATCTTTGTGGGGGTATCTTTGTTGGGGTATCTTTGTTGGGGTATCTTTGTGGGGGTATCTTTGTTGGGGTATCTTTGTGGGGGTATCTTTGTGGGGGTATCTTTGTTGGGGGTATCTTTGTTGGGGGTATCTTTGTTGGGGGTATCTTTGTTGAGGTATCTTTGTTACTGACATTTTTGGGTGCATCCTGAAGCATGTACACTGATCCACAGTGCAGAATTTACTGCAGGCAGTGTGCTCACAACATTGAATTTCATTCGTTGACAGCTGTTCATTTCATATACTTTAAACATTGTTTTCTTAAGGTTTTGTTGCATATCTGGATGGAGCTACTTTGTATTGTTTGATTTCTGAGACTGTAGTTAAAGTGCTAGGCTTATGTTCACTTGACTTTGTGTTTGCGTTTTGTCATTTATTGTTGTGCTGTTCAATGATTTGTACTATTTTATATCCACCAGCAGCTAAGAAAAAAAAACAGATAGATTAATTTTCCATGTCATTTATTGAAACCCTCTGTAATTTTTTAATTGTTCATGTGACAAATGAAAACAAATTATGGAGACTTGTGCAGCCTTTAGACATGTGCGTCAAAATATATTGCTGTAAGTTTGCTTTACTTTTTTTGCTACCTTAAATTTTATTTTTTTAAAATAATTATTTTTTGTAGTCATAGTGTGTACTATCAGCAACAAACGAAACGCGAACAAGAGTGCAATGCCAACACGAAAACATGGACATACTAGTTCCTGGAAAGCACATACAAGCGAGATTGGTTAGCACTTCTAAAGGACAGCCTTCGCACCTTCTAATTCAAGTCAGCCTGTGCTAGTATTGATACCTTCCGTCCTTCTTAGATCTTCTCATTTCGCGGTTCATGTTTCACTTGTCTTGTTCGTGGTTCTTTCGTCGCTGATAATGTAAGCGGGCCTCAGAAATAAGTAGACATACCAGCTTCACTCTAGTAATGAACCCATCCCTCACTTTTGTTGTTGAAATTTACTTTCTTTTTTAAAGCATTAGCTTTCCTTAGTGTCGATAGCATTACGGTGGGTTTACCTTTCGATGAGAGCTACTGTGGGGGTGGCGCACTCAGCGAACTTGGCTCAGCTGTGCCAGTGTATGCTAGGAAAGCCGGCGAGCGCTCGAGCATCGGAGAGGAGAGTAGCACTTTAAACCAGAAAGCTGCAAAACATCCTCTACACTGAAATGGTGTGGAGGAAGCAAAAATGCCTAACCCTTCTAACCCTTGTATGCATAAAGTAGCTGCGTGAGTGACAAGGGGCGATGAAAGAAACACACAGTACGAAGCGCAGAACTTCAAGTTCTGTATTCCAACCTGTCTGTTTCTTTCTTCATCCCTTGTCGTTCACATCCCGGCCGCGGCGGTCAAATTTTGATGGAGGCGAAATGCTAGAGGCTCGTGTACTGCGTGATGTCAGTGCACGTTAAAGAACCCCAGGTGGTCGAAATTTCCGGAGCCCTTCACTATGCCGTCCTTCATAGCCTGAGTCGCTTTGGGACATTAAAGGTGCAGTGAAGAGGAATCTGAACTCGTCTTTTTGCCGCGGGAACTCAATCTGCACGTTCCGAGCATTCTTAGAAACTTCAATTTATTGCCCTGTGTGACCGATTTCCCTAATTAAATCAAATTAACATCTGGCTCCCGCTTTTTTTTTTTAATTCTCCCCTGTACGGTGGGCGGAGTCGACCAATGCGTGGAGTGCCTTTCACCCAGTCCCGTGGCAGCTTGCCGCTTTGCCATCTGCGGAGTAATACGTAGTAGTCCGTAGAAGCAAATAGTCCACACGTATTTTTATTTCTGTGAGCTTATTTTGCGGCTATATTATCTGCGAATGAAACTATTTATTCACGGAAACCTAAAAAACAAAATAAAGCGAAAGCAAAGCCTCCACGGGACTGGGTGAAAGGCGCTCCACGCGTTGGTCGACTCCGCCCACTGTACGAGGCAGAATTAAAAAAAAAGGCAGGAGCCGGACGTTAATTCGACTTAATTGGGGAAATCGGCCACACAGGGCAATAAGTCACTGTTTCTAAGAATGCTAGGAATGGGTAGATCGAGTTCCCGCAGCAAAAAGACGAGTTCAGATTCCTCTTCAGTGCACGTTTAAACCCCCATAAACCATAAACCAAACCTTGGCGTTCGCGCAGTTACATTATGCTTACGAGTTCAAACCACCAACCAGCCTTGCTTTCCCTGTTATCTATGTTACCTCCTCACACCACAGCTAATGATTAAATGTTCACATTGTACACTCATTACTATCCTGTGGGTTTTTTTAACCTTGCATAAAAAATGTGTGCCTGACCTCCAGGACCGATGTTTGGCATGTTCGCTTTATCACACCGTTAGACAGCGAACACTTTTCGAAGTGAACGATGGTTAACATTGGCAACACAAATGCAGCTGACTGCATGCTTTTTTTCATGATGAATGGGTGAATGGACAGATTGGCTGGGAGACAGACAAATGGATATACAGAAGGGCCGGCAAGCGGGTGAGCGGGCAGACATATATGAAATTTCGACTTTGGAAAAAAGTGGTTTCATTACGCGAGTAAATATGTTATGCCCAAGAGGCCTAAGATGCTTTTTTTTTTTTAATTTTCTAAGTTCTAGTCCTTCAAAGTCGGTGGATTTTTTCGGTGCAACAGATCATCACTTGCTGTTCGTAAGAAATTTATTTCTGGACTAGATCCTAAACTGCACCATTGTGTTTGACTCTTTTCAGTCACACATCCTTTCAGGGGGTGAAATATCTCACCTGTTCTGCAACGGCTACTATGCAGACATTGTTGTCCTTGACACCATGACCCTGACAGTGGCCTTTCAGTTAGTGTCACGTGTTGCCTCAGACTGGATCAGTGCCATGCACGTTATTAGGACCCCTAAGCGAAATGGTGAGTTTTGTCTGTTTGTACATTTTATTTTTAAGGGGAGATGGTGGTCTTGATCAAAGAATGCGAAAGTTTTGATTTTGCAAAAATGGCATATATAGGATCTATACACTCTAAAATACTTGCCTAATGCATTTCAAGGCCTAATTCGACCTCCAATTACTAAAAAGCTGTATATTTCACACCTTTGAAGAGCAAAAATGGTGATTTCGAAGCAAAATGCGGCACAACTTTGTGCCCGTCGCTAACCACCATCCCGTCCCCGATGGCTGCCGTGTTGGTTTTGTTTAAAAACTGGGCCCCATCCCCACATCTTGTTATTACTCACTGCTGTGACATTTTCTTTGGAACGTCCGTATTTTGCTGTTTTTTGAGGCCTCTACAACAACCTCTGAATGGCTGGCGCACACACTTCAACTGCAATTTTCTTAGCTGTGTGTTTTTTGCCAACTTTACTAGCCTTACGGGAATTTTTATTATGTTCTTATTGTGCAATTTGATTTAATCTTATACAGTTGAATTCACAGAGAGCTAAACTGCGAGCTATGTTATTTTTTTTTTTTTTGGCTGAGTCGAACAGTACAAATTTTGTGAACCATAATGTTATGGTTCTTGGACATTATGTTATGGTGCTTGGACATAACTGAACATTTTTTATATGATGATGTACCTCAGGAACAATATAGTTAGCATAGCTCTGCATGGCAGTTCTTTGGCTAGGGCTCCATATCTAAGAAACCAAAAAATGTTGAAAGAAAGTGTTTTAATAACCTGTAATAATTTAGGTAATTAGGCTTCAGTTACTTTCGTATAACATGGAAAATAACTGAGATATACTGAAACTAATTATATTTTTGAAAACAGGAAGAAGAAATGCACGTTTACCCAATTTCATTACGATTTCTTAAAGAATAAAAATTTTCATTTCAAGACCCGCATCTCCCCTTAAGCTCAGGTTACTTGTAGAGGAAAATTTCCGAAAGGATGGGAAATGCAAGAAAGAAACAGGAGTGGCAAAGTGAAGAAAAATCACGAATTTCATGCTTACAAAAAGCAGCAGAACAGATAATGAACAAGAAAAACATTTAATTTGTAATTAGTGTAGCAGGATTTCCGGGGAAAGGAACTTAGCGACAGATAGCCAAAATGCCGGTCCGAGCTTCGGTCATCCAGCCAGCGATCTCGCGCCGCGCGCTAGCGGAGCGGCGGCTGCCGCTGCTCATCTTCCTCTTTACAATCACCCCCGGGCTGAAGGCGAAGCCATCCTGGCGAGTCAGGGAGACGACAACACACACGGGTCATAGTACGGCTTCAGGCGTGACACATGAACAGTCTCGCGGCTGCGTCGGCGTTGATCCGTGGAGGGTGTCACTGGGTCGACAATGTAGTTAACCGGGGAAGTGCGCTCTACGATGCGGTAAGGTCCGTGGTACTTGGGGAGAAGTTTGGACGAAAGGCCAGGTGAGGTAGACGGCACGTGAAACCAGACGAGAGAGCCGGGTAGAAAACTGTCATCAGTGTGGCTTGTGTCGAAACGGAATTTTTGACGCCCCTGCTCGCCGGATGTTAACGACCGAGCGAGCTGACGGCACTCCTCGGCATGCTTGGACGCCTCCGAAAGAGTGGTGCACTTGGACACGTCGGGCCGGTAAGGAAGTACTGTGTCGAGTGGTGAGGAAGGTTCGCGCCCGTAGAGGAGAAAAAATGGCGAGAAGCCGGTGGTGGTCTGCGTGGCGGTGTTGTAGGCGTAGGTGATGAACGGCAGGATCCTGTCCCAGTCGGAGTGGTCGGAAGACACGTACATCGACAGCATATCGCCCAAGGTGCGGTTAAACCGTTCCGTCAAACCGTTAGTCTGAGGATGGTAGGCTGTGGCGGTATGGTGAGTGATCTTACACTGTTTGAGAAGAGATTCCACGACCTCGGACAGAAAAACGCGCCCACGGTCGCTCAGCAGTTCTCGGGGCGCTCCATGGCGAAGAATGAAGTGATGCAAGATGAAAGAGGCAACGTGTGGTGCCGTAGCAGCAGGAAGAGCCGCGGTTTCAGCGTAACGCGTGAGGTGGTCGACGGCTACAATAACCCAGCGGTTGCCAGCAGCAGTGTAAGGAAGGGGGCCGTAGAGGTCAATTCCAACTCTGTCAAAAGGACGGAAAGGGCAAGGGAGAGGCTGCATCTGGCCGACTGAGTGGTGAGGAGCCGGCTTGCGACGTTGACAGTCAGGGCACGAGCGGACGTATTTGCGGACGTAGGTGGACATACCGCGCCAATAATAGCGGAGACGGAGTCGCGTGTATGTTTTAAAGGCGCCGGCATGAGCAGACTGCGGGTCGTTGTGAAACAGGGCGCAGAATGTCGACCGTAGATAGGCAGGGACGACAAGCAACCACTTCCTGCCGGTAGGGACGTAGTTGCGGCGGTACAATAGACCATCACGAATGGCGAAGTGAGCAGCCTGGCGGCGGAGGGCACGAGGCACGGGTGCCGCCGAAGAATTTGAGAGAAAACGTACAAGCGAAGATATCCAGGGGTCCTTATTTTGCTCGCTGCCCATGGTATCTGTTGAAAACGACAGCGAAGCGCAACCGGTTGGCGAGTGGCAGACAACGTCTGGCGGCAGTGGAGAGCGGGACAATGCGTCGGCGTCGTTATGTTTTCGGCCGGAGCGATAGATGACACGGATATCATACTCCTGTAGGCGTAGGGCCCAGCGAGCGAGGCGGCCTGTAGGGTCTTTCAAGGAGGCCAGCCAGCACAGGGAATGATGGTCCGTGACGATATCGAAAGGGCGGCCATAAACGTAAGGGCGAAACTTTCCGATCGCCCAAACAATCGCCAAGCATTCCTTCTCGGTTACTGAGTAGTTGGATTCCGCTTTTGTCAGTGCACGGCTCGCGTAGGCAACGACATACTCGGGAAATCCGGGTTTACGTTGCGTAAGGACAGCGCCGAGGCCAACGCCACTGGCATCGGTGTGAATTTCAGTGGGAGCAGTGGGGTCGAAGTGGCGTAAAATGGGAGGCGCTGTGAGCAGCCGGCGTAAGGTGATGAAGGCGTCGTCGCAGTCAGGTGACCAATCGGACAGGTTGTTGGCGCCCCGAAGAAGTTTCGTAAGTGGTGCGATGATAGAGGCAAAATTTCGGACGAAACGTCGGAAATAAGAACACAGGCCGAGAAAGCTGCGAAGTTCCTTCTGAGTCGACGGCTTGGGGAACTCAGCCATTTTTACCGGGTCCGATGATCACGACGTGGAGGATTGGCTTGCCTCCTACGAGCGGGTAAGCGGCCACAACCGATGGGACGACGCCATGAAACTGAACAACGTGGTGTTTTACCTCTCGGACGTGGCCAGCCTATGGCACAGGAACCATGAATCAGACTTTACCGCCTGGTCTGCCTTCAAAAGAGCCTTTTCTGACATCTTTGGGCGCCCTGCAGTACGCAAGCTGCGCGCTGAACAGCGCCTGCGAGTGAGAGCCCAGCTACACGGAGAATCGTTCACGAGTTATATCGAGGATGTCATCAACCTCTGTTCAAGGGTGGACTCGTCTATGACCGAGGCGGACCGGATTAAGCATGTCCTGAAAGGCATCGAAACGGAAGCATTTCAGATGCTTATCGCCCGGAACCCTACCACCGTTGCCGAAGTGTTCAACCTGTGTCAGAGCTACGATGAGCTCCGCAGGCAGCGCATTCTGGTGCTACCACCTTCCGTGCAGCCTGACTCGCTTTCCAGCCTCGCCGTGACAACCTCCCACAGCTCACTGCTTGACCAGATAAAAGACTTTGTACGTGAGGAGGTGGCTCGACAGCTGTCACTTCTTCACGGCGTGCAGGGGCCTCCCTCCAACCTGGATCCGACCCTACAAACGGTGATTCGCGAGCAAGTGACCGAAGCGCTACCACCTGTTCGTCCGCCGGTTCCCGCTGCAGCGCCGCTCACATACGCCGACGCCGTCCGAAAACCAAGAGCCGAGCCGTTTGTCCCGTATTATCCTCCGACGCCGCCGCCTGCCTTTCCAACCCGACCACCTCCAGCTCGTGTCAACCCTTGGCGCACCCGTGACAACCGTCCTATTTGCTATGCATGTGGTGTCCCTGGCCACGTTGAGCGCCTGTGCCGATGCCGTGTGCCACCACCCGTGGATGACCCCAGAACCTACGTCTACGCGGCACCACAGCCCCCGCCACGTCCGTCGGCCGCCGAACAGCTTGATGCCTCCGATCGCCGCCCGTATTCTCGCCGCCGTTCGCCATCCCCGCGGCGCCGTTCTGTTTCGCCACTGCGTCCTCATTCCCCTATGCGCCAGGAAAACTAGTTGCCGCAGTTCCCGAGGCAAGAACTGCGTATTCGGCGACAAGTTCAAGGCCTCGTTTGTCCCCAGCGAATGTGCTCGACGTTTCTGTGGAGGGCCACACCGCCTTGGCGCTTGTTGATACTGGCGCTGCTGTTTCTGTGATGAATGAGAAACTGTGCCAAAAACTTCGCAAAGTGACGACGCCGTTATCCGGATTTTCGCTTCATACAGCTAATGCGCAGCGCATCTCGCCTTTAGCCGCCTGCACAGCCAGGGTCATCATTTACGGTTCCTTATATACTGTTGAATTCGTCGTTCTCTCATCGTGCTCGCATGACATTATTTTAGGTTGGGACTTTCTTTCCCAACATGAGGCCTTCATCGACTGCGCTCGTGCCGAGCTCGAACTTCTTCCGTGCAGTGCTACCTCGCCTGATACGTCATCTTCGTGGGGCAAACTGTCTGTGGCTGACGACATCGAGATTCCTCCGTGCTCATCTGTTCCTGTCCCTGTCTCCTGCCTCACCGCATCTGACGGCGCTGTCGTCTTTACACCATCCGACGTCTTCATCTCTCGACACGGTCTGCCTCTGCCATTCACTCTGCTCACTGTTCAAGACGGCTGCAGCCTCATCCCGATCTCGAACCCTTTTTTGAGCCCCTGCATATTTCTCCGTGGCGAATGCCTTGGCCACATTCAGCCCGTCGACTCTTTGCTCGATCCCGAACGATGCGCCGAATCATGTTCTCTTGCTACTAATTCTCTTACTTTACCCCGCACCTCCACCAAATTGTAGCAGGATTTCCGGGGAAAGGAACTTAGCGACAGATAGCCAAAATGCCGGTCCGAGCTTCGGTCATCCAGCCAGCGATCTCGTGCCGCGCGCTAGCGGAGCGGCGGCTGCCACTGCTCATCTTCCTCTTTACATTAGTAATAATAGTTTGAAATGAATTGCTCTATAGTAGGAAGTGAATCAGCTGCTGATCAGTGAGAGCATCATTGCTTAATTGTATTGTGTTGTAGTGTTGTCCTTCACAGAACACTGGGCTTGAAGGCTGCTGAAATCACATTTGACCATGCCTTGCGCAGATGACGTCGTCGTAGCCTTGTCCTCTTGCGGCATGGCCAAGGTGTGGACCTTGTCACCTGAGGATATGAAGGTTCGTCACAGACTTGATGGGGCTCGAGGGGGGGGGGTAGTACCATGGCTGGTAATACCATTCTGCATGTAGTTTGACCTTGTACAACGTACCATTTTCTGTGAACTCTGAGTTGTGTGCAGTGACGTGTCTAGCACATAGAGCCTTGTAGTTACGTTTCAAAATGAAAACTCCGCTGGCCTTGTATGAAATGTGCAGCCTGTGAGTTATTTGACTGCAGAAGCAATGCAAGTGCTGCTTGTGATGTTTGCCATTACCCTTAATGCAGAGTTCCGACCCACTGTACGAGAGCGAGTCCAAGACCCTGAAGTGCCTGAATGCATTGTGCCTGGCTTGCTGCGCCTATAACCAGCGCACAGTGCTCGTGGTGACTGCAAAGTTCTGGCATGTAAGATCATTTGTGCTGTTCACATCCAAAGCCAGGTATCCTTGCTGTTTCACATGCCCTGGAGTAACACGAGTTAGGGACTCGTGAAGCATTTCGGGAGCAGCAGCGGTACTACTCTTATCACTTAATTTCACTCTTAATTTCACATGATGTGCAAGCGGAGAGCTACTTTTCGGCCTGCTACTTCAGTCAGAAGCATAACATGTAGAATATTTGTGGACTGGGTTAGCTTAACTAGGATGTAGGACTTTGCTGTTTCTTTTTTTCTCTCACAGCACAAAACTTTTTGTGTGTGTGTGTGTTTGTGTTGTCACTGGCACCTGTATCTTAATGAACTGAGATGCCTATGCTTCTCCTGTTTGTGCATGAGGCATGTAATTTCTGTTCAGTATATTGCCACACGCCTAACGCGCCGCGCAGCCTCCACGCTGAATCGAAGACGACGACGAAGCGGCGGTGGGCTCTCGCGGCGCGCTTGTTCTGTTCGGTGTCATGGAAGCTGGCTCTATAATTAAAAGAAGGCTCCCAGTCTTGGGTTCTTCTTGACGCTTACCTTCACGGCTCCTCTGGTCGTGACAATATTCTAGGCCATTTTCTCGTGAGACAGCTGGGCTAGTTTTGGATATGTATAGCTGGTGCATCATTTTGTATCGCTATATGCGGGGAGGATGGACTGTCTATGAGTCTGTGAATGATATTGTGCTACCTATTTCCTGCTGTGGCCAGATCTACGATGCATACGACTTTTCGCTGCTTTGCTCGACGGACAACCGGCCCGGTGAGCGGTGGATGGGCGGAGACTTCATCTCCGCAGATCGTGTGTGTGTCTGGAGCGACAAGGGTCGAGGTTACCTTTACCAGCTGCCAGCCAAGTGAGTTCTTTGCTTCCTGCTGTTAACCCGTAGTTGATTTTCTTCCACGCAAGCTTTCTCACCAATGGTCAGTATTGGGAAGTGTGTAAAACGCTACATAGTATGCATTCGGTTTGATTAAGCCCACGTATTGCACACGGGGTTCATGTGCAGGCCTGTCCCCAGCTTTACGTGACACTGGTGGCTGTACCGTGCCAAGTATGAGCACAAGCAAGTGGTATTATTACACATTGCAGTTGCTGAGCATAGTTAAGGAGAATGTGACCGTGTTAAAGAACCCCAGGTGGCCGAAATTTCCGGAGCCCTTCACTATGGCATCTCTCATAGCCTGAGTCGCTTTGGGACGTTAAACCCCATAAACCAACCATGGTTATGGGAAACCCATGTACATGTTTCCAATATTTGACCACCTCAGAGTTTTGTTGCATTTATATCAAGATTAAGTCAAATGTTATATAGGAGGCCTTATGTTGAAATCTGATTATCTGAAATCAGAACTTTGATCAGATCAAAATTCAAAAGTCTGGTCTACGTTTATTTAACATGACACATCTGAAGCTAATTCTGCCATCTCGCTGCTTGTGCGACCTTACACTTTGCTGCTTGCTCAGGTAATCTTTCTGCCTCTAGGGAAAATGTTTATGCTGAAACGTGTGCTTTACCCATGTGTACTATGAAAGGACTATTCTAGTTGTGTTGCTACTTCTTGGAGTAGTGTACCCTAGTTTCCGGTTTCTAAACATTATACATTTGTTATCTCTGCGTTTTAGTTTTGTTGAGGTTAGTTGATTTTCTTTTTCGCTATTTCTTTAACAAAACTTGGCTGTCATTGTGGTCATCAATTTTTTTTTTTTGCAACCTGTGGTACTCGGGCAAAAGGGGGCAGGCCATAAATTAGTCAGAATTAATTTTTGAACCAAACTCGAAATTCGAATCAAGTGTAGTTTCTAGTTTATAACCTCATCTGATATATTTGGACCAACATTAAAAGAAAGCCATAAGATTCACAAAGATTTGTCGTGCTGATATTGTCGTATAGCTGCACTAGTGTAGCACTGTGGACGGAAAGTTGCTCAAGTTGACTTTTATGCTGGTGCAACTATGTCAAGCACTGAGGAGCGGCACTTTTATTTACTTTGTATATATTTGCATTATTTTGGTGTACTGGTACAGCAGTTAGATTAGGTAAAAAATAATGGTCTTATCAAAAGTAACTGATAATTCTGAGGCTTGTACACTCCTAAACTAACTTTGTTACACATATATGTGTATTCTAGTTCACTGCAAGGTTGGAAATGTCAACTGCAATAACACTTAAAGAAAAAAAACAGTGCTGTGAAAGTATTTAGGCTGAAACATTATTGAAGGGTGAGCAGGTTTTTGCTACTTTATTTAGTAGGTCTGCTAAAGTGCTGGATATCCATCCCGTTTATAACATCCTGTGTAGAATGCCTGGAGTTCTGAGTACTTGATGTGTTCGACTACATGTTCTTGACAAGGCATGCAAGTTGCTCAGGAGTGCACTAATGAAAGATGGTGCCCATGATTGAGTTGGTTATAACCCTTCTATCATTTCTATCTCATGGTGATGTTCTTGTGTGGCCTTTGGGCTAACAGATCTTGGGCTTTCATAACAATCTACACATTCGTTGCATCTTTTTTTATATGTCGACCAAACTACAGTGCTAACAGAGAAAGAAGCATAGGTTTGGCAGCACTGGCTGGCTTGTGTCAGTACAGTTGCAGATATGCAAATGCAAATGAATTAAAAGATAGCTCAGTGTGCTGTGACACATTTTTTTACATGAAAACTGCTTGCGTATCTATTGAATGCAGCCTTGTAAGCTGAAAGCAGGCCATAGACTACTTTAATTGATGCTGCTCTTTAGAATATGCACTTTTGTATCAGGGAAGGAAGGTTATAAAATTGATGAAATTTGCATTCCTGTGCAGTAGTGTATTTTCGCTCTACGCTGAGCAGTTTTACCAATGGGCAACACAGTTGCGAGTGTTGTGGAATGCTTTTTTTCGTGTGAAAAAAAAAAAAATGAAGAAAAAGGAAATGAGAAGCCAACCTCGCCTTGTCTCCTCTCTCCAAACAGCAAACTGAAGGGAAAAGCAATTAGGTTGGTATAGACAACACTGTCCCCTCCGCTCACGCCCTGCACCCCAGTTGCTGTGCTTCCTGTTTGCCATTTTGAGTGCCACGCGCATGCACAGAAACTTCTTCGCCTGCCCAGAATGCACTCTGCTTGCTGTTTTGAGCAAGTTTGCCTCCAACCCTTCCTAGCTGTTGTGCAGTAGTGACTTTTACGGCTCGGGTTTTGCAAGTTCTCTGCACCCTGCCTGAAAGGTGATGCTTTTGAAATTCGTTCCTTCTTGCAAACTGTGTGAAGATTTTTTTTTTTTTTTCTAATTTAGTAATTCCTCAGTTTGAGCAAGCAACACTGAGTCCACCCCCTTGTATCTCATAGGGCTGAAGCAAGATTTCAAGAAAGAAAGCTTTTTACACAAAACGAGGGCTGGGTTCAGATTGCATTATCACTGGAGTAACCTGGTGCAGCGCTCACTCGCAATACTCATGCGTGTAATTTAGTAAGCTTGTACCAAGTTGTATAAAAAATGCATTACATTTTGTTGTGTATTGAAGGTTCAGTGGTAAATAGTATTGCTCTTTTAATCATTAGAAACCCCATGGGGCCAAAATCTCTCGGTCATAAAATTCGTCCATTGGCTGGAGGGAAGTGGCGTTACAAGACTGAATCATTCCCATTGGCTGAAGGGAAGTGACGTCACCAGACGGGAGCGTTCCCATTGGCTGAAGGGAAGTGACATCACCAGACGGGAGCGTTCCCATCGGCTGAAGGGAAGTGACGTCACCAGACGGAAGCGTTCCCATCGGCTGAAGGGAAGTGACGTCACCAGACGGGAGCGTTCCCATCGGCTGAAGGAAAGTGACGTCACCAGACGGGAGTGTTCCCATCGGCTGAAGGGAAGTGACGTCACCAGACGGGAGCGTTCCCATCGGCTGAAGGGAAGTGACGTCACCAGACGGGAGCGTTCTCATCGGCTGAAGGGAAGTGACGTCACCAGACGGGAGCGTTCCCATCGGCTGAAGGGAAGTGACGTCACCAGACGTGAGCGTTCCCATCGGCTGAAGGGAAGTGACATCACCAGACGGGAGCGTTCCCATCGGCTGAAGGGAAGTGACGTCACCAGACGGGAGCGTTCCCATCGGCTGAAGGGAAGTGACGTCACCAGACGGGAGCGTTCCCATCGGCTGAAGGGAAGTGACATCACCAGACGGGAGCGTTCCCATCGGCTGAAGGGAAGTGACGTCACCACATGGGAGCTTTTTCATTGGCTGAATGAAGGGAAGTGACATCACCAGACAGGAAGGAATGCCACATCCAGTAAAGGCGTCAACAGCTGCTTATATTATTGGATTGACAGCACATAATGGACTTAGATGTCCCTGTGAATTTTTTAATGTGCGGCACTGCACTAAACTAGCTCTTCCGTAAACACCTTCCATATCAAGAATTACAAGAATTTCCAATCTTTTTAATTGAAAAAAAAAACACTCTTTCAGACAGGGTGGATGTTGTTGTAAAAGCTGTTGACAAAACATATTGCACTGCTTCGAATAGAAGGCCTGTACTGAGTCTAGCATGGTATGTACATAGGCATTTGCAAGTGCTCGAGCATGTTTGCTTTTCCTTTTAGTTAATACTTGCTCATAACCTGGCACTGTTAAAGATGCCTTGAGGTTTCAGTAACACAGACTCATGTCCGGCTACCAGTTTTTGATGTCATAGCTGAGCTTGTTGAGTAAAATGCATGTGCGTTTTTGTGTTTTCTAGTAATTTGTGCTTTATCTGCTTCACATTTCCAAACAACCGGGACCTGTGAGAACAGCTTTGAACATTCATGCTGTTAATTCGATTAGGTTTTTGAATGGCACAGCTGAGGCTGCTCTCACAGTTCGTGTATTGTTTAAAAAATTGTCAAACTTCAGGAGCCAGCAAGCCTGCTGCTTTCTTGACCAGCATCAAGCAGCAAGTTGAAGTGTCATCACTGAATACTCAAAGCAGTTTTTTGCTTGTTAAAGTCAGTGGCTGTCGTCAGTGCGCCTGGCTGGTCATCCCAAAATTATCTTTGCCCGCTAACTGGCACAGTGGCTCCGGGGGTTTGACAAAAGCTGTGCTTGTCACCTGCAGACTACTATAAAGCTTGCCTCATTGCTTGTGCTGGCCTCAGTGCCATTGCCGACAGCAAGGAGTTCCGAACTGGGCCCAGGTCCGAAGAAAACGCTTTCCTGTTCTGCGTGCTAGGCGTTCCCAATGACGAGGCAAGTCTCTTCCTTATTCCTCACTCATTTGCATTACTACGTCTAGCTAGGATTGTCTGAGATTTGCTTTTTTTTATGCGGGAACCATGTTGTCATCCGCGTTGTAAAAGCCGCAGCTCAGATGCTTCAGGTTTCTATGGCAGATCCTGTTGCTAGCAACATCTTTTCCTTCTACCATGTCGTCATCCACTACACATGGACAACACCTGTGTTTGCTGCATTAAAAATTGGCTCTGTGACCATTACTCGTGCACAGAGCATTGGTGTGGAGTGGGCTGAACATTCTTGTGAAGGGTCTATTACAAGCTAAAGCGTTGCATGGTTAAACATTGCAGTACTTGGCATTGAACCTAAGCGCTCCGTTTGTGGAAGGGATGTGTCACAAGGGCTGAATGACTACATCTCCTCTTCTTTTCTCTTAAAATGGTACACATCATCTGTTCAGCTTTCCTGGTGCATGCCAAAGTACCATGCAAACTGGATTTTCTTTTGCCACCAGTGCTTTGGAGAGACGCTTGCTGCTTGATAAAACTGTTAATGACAAAGATGAGGGTGTTGAGTTGCACCACTGTCGGGGAGGTGTCTTTCTGTGCAAAGGCGCTCTGTTGTGAGATTCTTACCACTTATTGGGAGCTTAAGGTAGTGCATCTAACATTCTTCTGGGAGAATGGTTGGTGGTGTGCTGACCAGAAGGCAGGTACCTGGCAGTTGCCTAAAGTGGTGGTAATTCTTTTGAACTGGCAAATCAAGGAAACAGTTTAGTTACGCACATGCAGGGCATCCCTTGTTCTTTGGGAGCTTCCTGCACTTTGCCTGTGGGTGATACTGCTGCAGTATTGTTGACTAACGTATGCTATTGCATTGTGACAGTCATTACTTGTGTGCTGTGTTTCATTACAGAGGCTTGTGTGCCCCCCTGCCATGGGCTACTTTCTGGGCACACGAGGTGGCTTTCACAAAGTGCTGCTGCGAGGAGACTCAAACGGCCGCGTAGTTCTATGGAATGTTGTGGACGTAGCTGCTTCTGATGTAGCCCGCATGCGCCAGGAGGCAAATGCGGTTGTTCGTGAGTTTTTCTTTTGTTACCTCAAATATGATTGTCACTGTTCTCCTGCAGCCTACTGCATTGTGAGAAGTTATGGCATGACTCTGCATGTGAGCACTTTTTTCACATCTTAATCTTATAGAGACCTTGTTGTGACATTGGATGCTGCAGATTGGGGATGTGCGCTGTCCTTTATTTAGGCATAAGCCTTACTTGCCCCATTGAGGGAAAGCCCTTTTGTGTGTGTTGACGCTCAATGGTACCTATAAAAGATGATGCTCTCATGCAGCCTGGTAGGTGGCGGTTAAATTAAACATTGGTCACACGAGGTTGCTTGGGACAACTTTGGTCACAAAATTCCCACCGGTGGCAGCGCCTGCCATCCCATCGCAGGACAGTGGCGCACCGCTTAACCGCTGAACAACTGCGCCAGGATCGGTATGAGGACTGCCAGGGATATATGAGTCCAGATGTTATGGGAGAAACCTGTTTCTAAAAACATTTCCTGTCAACATCATCAATGCACACAGCCTATTGACATCAGTGTAGAGCTTGACTTCAGTACAGAGAAATGCAGTGTCATTGGATACAGGTATCGCACACTTTACATGCTGACTTAATGAATCAGTTTTAGGCTTTTAACCCTTTCGCTGTCAGGTGTTTCTGCCCGTGACGCACCCCCAGTGTCGCACACTTCCGGGATGATGGTCCCGCCGTTTCAGCGTCAGAATCTGACGATGCGGAACTCGCCTCTTCCTCGGATGAGACACTGTCAGAGTCCCAATCCGAGCTCGGCTCGTATTTAGAATCTGAAGAGCCACCGCTCCAATGCGCAGAGGAAGGTCCCACGCATTCAGCCATATCCGAAAGTAACCGCGCGCAGCGGGGGTGTGCTTTCAGTGGCCCGCAAAACGGAGAGAAATGGGACGCTGTGTAATAAAGATGAGAGAGGGAGATGGAAAAAGGCTAAAACAAAGTTGAGGGGCTTTGCATTTGCTGCTTCCAGCCGCAAGCGACGGTGCACGAGAGAGCGAAAGCAGCGATCGAGTCATGTGTCAGTCTCTGACTCTCGGAGTGGCAACGGGGCGCGCCCTTGAACTTGAAGCGCCGTAGCTCACACGCCGACAGAAGAAAAATAAAAACCTGCAAAACAGCGGCAGATGGCAGAACAACCCTTGGACCCATAACCACACGCGCGCGTCATGATCTGGCGAACGCGCCACTCAGCAAAGAGGGAGGGGTGGGATGGCAGTCGCTCCGTACTCTTCAATACAAGTACCAAAACAGTAAGGGGCGAAAATATGAACTTGTAGGAAGATTCAACAGATGGCGCATCTAGTCCAAGAACGTCAGCTTTGCGCTCAAGCGCGAAATTTTGAACGCACGATAGAGAACGTACCGGTACGTCAGTGACACTGTGGGGGGAAAGCGCAAAAACGTACCGGTACGTCCGTGACAGTGAAAGGGTTAAGAAGACTACAAGCTGTTTTGAAATGGTGTAAACTAACGTAACTCCTGGTGGTACCACATGTGAATTCGTACGAAGCCTTCTCTTGGTGTCCGGCTGCTGACCCGAAAGACGTGGGTTCCGCCCCAGCTGCAGCGGTCGAATTTCGATGGAGCCGAAATTCAAGAGGCCAGTGTAACTGTGCGGTGTCAGTGCTCGTTAAAGAACCCCAGGTGGTCGGAATTTCCAGAGCCCTTCACTACGGCGTCCCTCACAGCCTGAGTCCCTTTGGGACGTTAATTTTTCATAAACCAAACCTAATCCAAACCTTCTCTTTTCATATTAGGACCCCCTTTGGCAAGGGACATCCACAGTGCCTGAATATTTTTATCATTGTATCTAGAGTGAATAATATGAAATGCATAAGCTTTTTTCATTTGTTTCTTCATTACTGCTGTTTAATTAATGCCATAGTTTGTCTGCAATACTGGCAGTGTAGTTGGAAGTGTAACTGTATATTTGTAGGGTAAAGCAAGCATTCAGTATAGTAAACGCTGGTTTTTCGAAGTCTGCCTTGCTGAATTTTTTTTTTTTTTGCTTGTATATAGTTTTGTCATTGCGATTGCCTAGCACGCACAGTGGGAGAAGCTTTCATGTGCTGTAAATTAACCGTGTGCTGTCATCATTTTCTTGCCTGTGTCTCAGAAATGGAACCGTTCCTGAGCCTGGCTCTGCAGGAGGCTTGGGACGAAATGAAGCCTCCACCACCGGGCATCCTAGACAAAATGGTTCGTCGCTGCATCTTTGCTGAGCTTATTGCATTGGATGTTAAGTATTACTCCACTGCTGTAAAGCTGCAAGTTTACGTTAGCAGCCTGTAACTGTTGTGCTGCCCACTTTTTCTGGAAGGGGCAAAGTGATGTAATTGCCATCTCTGAAAATGTGTTGGCAACATTCATATTTCTTCCATTGTCTCCAGGAGGGCACAAGTTGAGCATTTCTTAAACGGAAGCTGAAACGGTTTTTTGAGAATTCGAGGTTATTCAAGAATTCGAATCTATCAAGCTTCTACACAAAGCATCCAAAGTATTTTTGCGCCAGCATTTAAAATGGTGACATAATTGTCTATTAAAACCGTGACGATGTTTAGGCTTCTCCTCACTACGTTGGAGGAGTGCGAGGAAACTCTGCAGTGACGTCATTGTTGCCGAAATTTGAGATGTCCGCTGCTTACACCTGCATGCTGCTGTGCGTCGTCAGATGGCGTCAAACAATGCATCGTGAGCTTCGCCTTCTATGGCGTCGGTTTCCTTCCATGGAATAACCGTTTCTTCGCTGGAAACGTAGCGCCGTCATACGTGACGTCATTATCGGGGTCTCTGCCCGTCACTGTGCACTTCAGAGAAGCTGAATGCCGACGACAACTTTATTCGGTGATTACGCCACCATTTGAAATGCTAGAGCAAAATGATTTCGCAGGCTTTACCAGCACATTTCACACATTCGGCAATCTTAAACTTATCGAATTCTAAAACCGCTTCAGTAGCCCTTTAAAGTGTCCAGTTTTTATTAAACATGTGATGAGTCGGGGCAACATTTTGGTAATTTTAAGAGGCAAGTGTGTGGAAACTGATTTCGATCGACTTTATAGCAGAATAGAAAAATTTGACCACAGAGCATTGAAGAAGTGTCAACTTTTGCAGGAGTACTGCAGTACTGTCACTCGCATGGTAGCAAAGTTACGTTGCCCAGTGCCAGATGGTGCTTGGCTGTACAGCAAAGTTTTTCCTTGTGCAACATTGCTAGGTCGTGCTGAGGTCTTGACTGCAAAGGTTTTCGTGCATCTAGATTGATTGTGATCGAGCAGCGCAGAAAAGACACGGATGAAGAAAAGAACATGATGACACGAGTGCGGCAATACAATCGCATTACATTTGTTGTCGTCTTCTTTTCTTCGTTGCTGTTCTGTCACAATGAACTACCAACAGTCATGGTCTTTTTTTCTTTGTTGCTGTTCTGTCACAATGAACTACCAACAGTCGTGTTCATCTGACATAGATGTAACGAAGTGGACTAGCAACTTTTATTTTGTTTTTTTACTTTCCTAGCAAGTAGTGTGTATGTTGCTGATTGCATTGGAAAACGAAAAACATGTGCATTCCATGCGTGTGCAGGAGCTGCCTGGAGAGAGCCAAGAACTGAAGCTCACTGCCAGTGTGTACCTTCCCCTGCAAGGGCGCCTGGTGGTTGGCAGGGAGGATGGCAGCATAGTGGTGGTGTCAGCCACCCAGGCTGTCATGCTGCAGCTACTCTACGGAAAGCACCACCATGACGGTAAGGAGAGGCCCTTTTTTATGTGTGTGTGTGTGCTCATGTGAGTGTGCCTTCACCCCTTCTTAACACATGCTCTACGCATTGGCAGAAACTAGGCACATACAGCGTGGCATTGGTAACATGTGTCTTGACACTGGGAAAACACCAGCATTTTGTCCTGTAATATACGAGGATTGTCCCACAATTCCTTGGCCTAAGTTTCACACACAAGAATGAAACTTTTGTTAAGAGGTGCAGGCACTCTTCAAAGTGTGGCACCACAACGCATGTGCTGCATGTGCGGATTGTGGTCGCTGTGAGCGGTTAGCAGCAGCCACTGAATATTGCCATATAACGGAAAAGGCCTCACTAGCATCCCTCAGTGCATGGTGGCACTATTGGGAGAGAGGGCATCCCATCTCATGACAGACGGGAAGACATTGCAAAAAATTCTTTGGGAGGGGGGAGGGGTGGGGACGAGCGACGGGAGTACCTATCACCCATCTGCTTGACTTAAGTCTGGTGAGCACCATTTCATTATCCCTTTAAGCCATTCCTTCATTTTTAAAAAAGAAAACTGAGTTGCTAGTCAGTGCCTATCCTTACTAGCGCTGCTTTCTTGTAGTTCTGAGCCAGTGATCCCAAAAGCCAACAGCGCTGAGAGAGTGTGTAGTGCTGCCACAGATGCATTCTGGACACAGAACATACCGCGCCATCTCTTACTCCTTCATTTATGTGTGTGGGCCAGTGCTATGCAGTCTCCCAGAGGGAACGAACAATCCCATCTTGTCCGTGTAGCAGTTGTTGTGCCACTCTTTTCTTCTGCTGGCTGCCTGTGCAGACCACCCACAGCACCAGCTGCTGCATGGCCACGCGGGTCGAGTGACGTGCCTGCTGTATCCAAACCACGTGCACTCGCGCTACGAAATTGCACACCTGGTGTCCGGTGGCGTCGACTTCTCGGTCTGCCTGTGGGACCTGTACGCGGGCACCCTCTTGCATCGGTTTTGTGTCCATGCTGGTGAAGTCACACAGCTACTAGTGCCGCCCAGCAACTGCAGTGTGAGTCTGCCTGGCTTCTTAAACTAGCTTCTCTGACTTCCTGGCTGGAGCAGTGTTTTCATGGCTGCCAAACCTGTCGCCAGCTAGATGAACTGTTGCCTGTGCTTGACGTGTGACTGTTGGCCTCTTTGGTTTATGGTGAAAAAAATTAAACAAATGAAATATAAAAAATAAGGAGATCTTAACAATGGTTGCCAAATTATACTAGGGGTAGCCTTCGCACATAAAGTGCACAATGATCGCTATCCTTAAATGACATCGTTCCGATGTGTAACATAAATCATCAAATAATTTTCTTTGTTTCATTTTTCTTAGTGCCTTCCTTTTTCTCTTTGATTTGCTCACAGTAATATTTCTGGGTGGAATATTCTGGGTGGACCACACAGAAAAGTGGTCTGTGTGTCTTTGAGCGGTATTTTTTCATCAAAAGTTGCATTTGCTGAGAGAGTAGGTTTTATTTACGATCGGAAAATTAGCATCCTTTATTACCCATCTTACAGGAAGCAGCCTTTATGCTGTCTGCGTTTGGGATGCCTCAATCTGCAGACCTGTTCAGATTTCTGATACATCCTGGTGGAAATCAATAGGCATAGAGTGGTTATGCATGGCCTAGTTGGTTTAGTTGTTTCATCACACATGGACACCACAAATAACTTTCCTTGGGTTAGGATCTCAGTGCAGCCAGAACACTGCTGTATTCTTTGCCTGTTTTAATGCAGTGGCATTCGAAGCCCCACAAGGCCAAAACGCCTCGTCTGCCATAAAATTCGGCCGTTGGCTGGAGGGAAGGGAAGTCGTTGGACCGGAGCATTCCCATTGGCTGGAGGGAAATGACACCACAAGATGCTAGCATTCCCATTGGCCGGAAAGAAGGGATGTCACTTCCAGTAAAGGCATCGGCAGCTGCTAATGTCATTGCATTCATCATCATCAGCCTGACTACGCCCACTGCAGGGCAAAGGCCTCTCCCATGTCTCTCCAATTAACCCTGTCCCTTGCCAGTTGCGGCCACCGTATTCCCGCAAATTTCTTAATCTCATCCGCCCATCTAACTTTCTGCCGCCCCTTGCTATGCTTGCCTTCTCTTGGAATCCACCCCGTTACCCTTAAGGACCAGCGGTTATCTTGCCTTCGCATTGCATGCCCTGCCCAAGCCCACTTCTTCCTCTTGATTTCAACTAGGATATCATTAATGCGGGTTTTTTCTCTCACCCACTCTGCCTGCTTCCGATCTCTTAACGTTACACCTATCATTTTTCTTTCCATAGCTCGCTGCGTTGTCCTTAACTTATGCTGAACCCTCTTTGTTAGCCTCCATGTTTCTGCCCCATAGGTGAGTACCGGTAAGATACAGCTGTTGTATACTTTTCTCTTGAGGGATATTGGTAAACTGCTATTCATGATCTGAGAGAACCTGCCCTAAGCGCTCGCTCCACCCCATTCTTATTCTTCTAGTTATTTCCCTCTCATGGTCCAGATCAGCTATCACTACCTGAGTGAAATTAGGTGTCAGTGTGAATTTTTCATTCGGGAGGGCTCAGGTGTTGTTACTACATATTTCCCGCAGAATGCACACGATAGGTGCTCACGGTTTCGTATAGCTGCTGCTTTCCGTCGCAGAACCGTGTGGTGCAGAGCATCTGCAGTGTGGCCAGTGACCACTCGGTGGCACTGGTGAGCCTGAAAGAGCGCAAGTGCGTCATGCTGGCCTCCCGGCACCTGTTCCCCGTGGGCGTGGTCAAGTGGCGGCCCTTCGACGACTTCATGGTGGTTGGCTGCTCAGACGGCTCAGTCTACGTCTGGCAGATGGAGACAGGTGAGCAATGCCTGGTCCATTGAAGGCGGATAGGATGGAAACTGTTGTGTGGGCTGTTCAAGTCTTTTAAAATAGCTTGCAGGGATATAAACTGGAATATTTTCTAGCTAGATAGAGAGATTAGTGTCCCAAAGCAGCAGATATGTCATTTTTATTGAGAACAGAGCATAGGTAAGCTAGAGTATTATGTAAAAGAAAACAATTGACAAGACGGTCGTGAAACCTAATGCGAGGAAGATGCGGTAGCAGTTGGATTTACCCTCGTTGATTAATTCGATGCTTTTATTCCAAGCCGATGCTTTTACTCCAAGCCGAGGCTTTTGACACACTTGACAGGATTTTAGAGTATTATGTAGAGCTAGAGTATTATGTAAAAGAAAAAAGAAAACAATTGACAAGACGGTTGTGAAACCTAATGCCAGGAAGTTGCGGTAGCAGTTGGATTCAGCCTCGTTGATTAATTCGATGCTTTTATTCCAAGCCGATGCTTTTACTCCAAGCCGAGGCTTTTGACACACTTGACAGGATTTTTCCGGAGAGTGGCGGTGGGTGGGTAGGCCCCTCGCTGCAATGGTGGGACAGGGGGGGGGGGGGGGGGGGGGCTGGGCTGTGCATCGAGTGGAACAGACGACGACACGTCGCGTGTCACTTGCTGGGCCAAAGTGAGCCCCCGCGTTTATTCAGCACTGGTTTTATACACGATGTGAACATGCGGGTAACGCCCTTATCACATGGGGGCGTATCTTGCCATGAACACAGAGCGCGCTGCATGCTGAGCAGATTAGATACAGATTACGATACATCCCCCTTCGTAGAGAGAAAAAAAAAAAAAAAACGGACAAGGAGCGCTTTTAGCTCGGGAGAACAAAAAGGAAGTTAAAGAATCACTGCACATCAAAAACAGCAAAGATCAGAGCACTGAATACAGTCACGGCACTTGTTGAAAGTTCTCGTCATACATTAAGCGCCGAGGTGGTCTGCGTTGTCTTGTAGTCCTCCTTGGAGCAGCTGCTTGTTGCGGAACTGTCGGCACAATGCTCGCCGTGCTGTTTGGACTTTGCGCCGCCTCTGGGTCGTGTTGTGTGCTGGCAGGGGCAGCGTATTCTTCAAAATCACCTTCGTCGTCGTGAGGAGGACCCCTAAGGCGAAAAGATTCTCTGGTTGGTAGCAGATGCTCGCGGTTGCGTCGCAAGAGTTGCCCGTCTTCCGTCATGACTATGTATGACCTTGGTTGACCAGACGACCGAAGAACCCGAGCCTTTCTTCTCCATGATGAGCCGTCTTTTATTCTAACCGTTTCGCCGTTGTTGAGTGGTGCGAGTGGCCCTCTTGAGTAGTCTTTTTGCTGGCGTTTGTCAACCCGCCGGCTTTGTCCGACCTGAACGGCTGGTAGAGTTGTTCGCAGCGAGCGTCCCTGCAATATTTCGGCTGGTGACCAGCCGCATTCCAGTGGAGTTGACCTGTAAGCGAGAAGACCAAGCCAAAAGTCTTGTTTAGCTTTAGTTGTTTTCTTCAAGATTCTCTTGACTACTTGTACCCCCTTCTCGGCGAGTCCGTTGGAGCGGGGAAAATACGGGCTTGAGGTCACGTGTTTGAAATCGTACACTTTTGAGAACATGGCAAATTCTCTACTGGAAAACTGAGGCCCGTTATCAGTGCATACCTCGACAGGTATGCCATATCTGGAAAATATGGCACTTGCTGCATCTACAGTACTTTTTGCTGAAGTGTCTGCGAGCTGTTGGACTTCGGGAAAATTGGATAGGGCATCATAAATACACAAGTATGACCGACCTGCGTGGCAAAAAATGTCCATGCCGACGCGGGTACCATGGTTGGTCTGGAACGGGACGCATAATCAAAGGCTCTTGCGGCAACTTGTAAGCGTGCGTTTTACATACAGAACATGCCTGTACAAACGTCTCGATATCAGTGTTCATTCCTGGCCAGAACACCAGGCGCCGTGCCCTTTCTTTGCACTTGTTAATTCCCATGTGGCCTTGATGAATTCTTGCCAACATATCGCGCCTCATACTTGCCGGAATGATAATCTTACAGCCTTTCAAGAGAACCCCTTTTACTTCCGATAGCTCAGCGGCAAAAGGCTTGAGCGGTCCTTCAATTGGTTGCCCGTTCTCCAGGTGCTCTAGCACAGCGGCGAGCTGCTTGTCCTTCCGTGTCTCGGAAGCCAGTTCTTTCCACGTGGTTTCGCTGACAAGAGAATCGACCACACTTACTGCGTGCACTTCGATGTCGTCGCCGTTGTCTGCGTTATCTGCTGCGTCCTTAACGAAAGCCCTGGACAGCATGTCCGCCAATAGAAGCTGTTTTCCTGGAACATAATGCATGGAAATGTCATAGCGTAGCAGACGCAAAAAAAATCGCTGCAGTCTTGGCGGCATGTCACCGATCGCCTTCTGCGAAATGGAGATCAACGGACGATGGTCAGTCTCAACGACAACCTTCCGCCCATACATGAAATGGTGAAATTTTTCGCAGCCGAAAACTATGGCCATTGCTTCCTTTTCAATTTGTGAATAGCGTTGCTGCGTATCTGTAAGCACTCTGGAGGCGTAAGCAACCGGTTTCCATGCACCTTTGTGATACTGGAGCAAGGCAGCACCGATTCCGTTTTGTGACGCATCGCATGATAACTTGGTTTCTTTTTCAGGGTCAAAAACTGATAACAAGGGCTGCTTGCTAAGGCTGTCGCACAGCGCTCTCCACTCTTTTTCGTGATTTGCCGACCATTCGAAAACAGTATCTTTTTTTAGCAAGCTTCTGAGAAGCGTTGTCCTTTCTGCTAGTGCTGGCAAAAACTTTCCGAAATAATTCACGACACCCAGCATGCGTTGAACGGCTAGTTTATCATTAGGGGGTGGCATCTGCAACATGCACTCGACATGGGATGCATTTGGACGGATTCCTTCTTCGTTTATCACGTCGCCCAGGAATTCAATTCGTTGAACGCCAAACTCGCACTTTGCTGGATTGAACGTAAGGCCCGCACGTTCTGCCGCTTCTAGTGCTGATCTGAGACGTTGGTCATGCTCTTGTTGGGAATTGCCCCACACAAGTATGTCATCGACATACACTCTAACGCCAGGAAGCGCGTCAAAAATTTCACTTAGGGTTTGCTGAAATACTTCGGACGCTGATGATATTCCGAAAGGCAGTCGCAAAAATCGATAGCGGCCGAAGGGTGTCGCAAAAGTGCATATCCTAGACGTCTCGTCATCTAAGGGAATTTGGTGAAACCCTGCGTTTGCATCTAGGCGAGAGAATACTCTTGCGCCGGCCAGCTCGGCCTCTATGTCTTCCCGCCTCGGCATCGCGTAGTGCTCGCGCTTGAGGCACTCATTTATTTTCCTGGGGTCCATGCAGACTCGCAGCTTCCCGTCTTTCTTTCGTACGATAACAAGGGGACTTACCCAGTCTGTTGGCTCAGTGACTTTTGCAATTATTCCGGCTTGTTCCATACGTGACAATTCGTCCCGAAGTGGCTCCTCTAAAGCCAGTGGTACTCGACGAGGTCTCTGAACCACTGGCGTGGCGTCCTTGCGAAGCACCATGTGGTATACTCGTTTGACGCAGCCGGTGCCAGTGAAAAGGTTACGAAAGCTGGCAACCACTTCTTCAGAGCTGTTTTGCGACACGCTGTTTACGCGTGAAATCAGTCCCAGGCGTTCACTCGCCTCAAGTCCTAGGATTGCTTGGCGCCCCTTTCGTGCCACGAAAAAGCTCAGCATGGCAATGCAACCATTTAAAGAGACTTCGGCCCGCATGACGCCAATGTGTTTGATTACATCTCCGCCGTAGGAGCGTAAAATCGCACTGCTGGGGTACAGGGGCGGCTGTGGGTTCATTTTGGCGTATAATCCATAAGGCAACAAATTTGCCTGCGATCCAGTGTCAACCTTTAACTGAACTGCCATGTTCTTGATTTGGACTTCCACCGTCCAGTCATGCTTGCCGGACACGTTCCTTGCGGATACGTCGAGAATGTCGAAATCGTCTTGGCCGCTTTGCAACTCGCCAACGACTGCCGTTGCTTTACAACATCTGGCAAAGTGGTTTTTCCGCTGACATCTACGGCACGTTTTCCCAAAAGCAGGGCACCTTCTTGGGGAGTGTTTTCCGCCGCAGTTTCGGCAGTCATAACGTGTCTGTTCTCGGCTTTCGCGGCTCGTGCTAGTCCTGCTGATAGGATGCACTTGGTGTTCCTGGTTCCACATTTCCTTGTGAGTTGCTGATGCTTCAGCTGCTTTACAGGCTTGTTCTGCTTTCTGCAGGGTCAAGTTGTTGTCCCTGAGGAGTTTTTCACGTACCGTGTCGTCATTTATCCCGAACACAATTTGGTCCCTCACCATCGATTCCGCCAAAGCGCCAAAGTTGCAAGCACGTGCTTGATTCTTCAGGTCTCGTAAGAAATGCTCCACTGGTTCGCCAGCAGCTTGGATTCTTCTCCTGAATATGTACCGCTCGTGAACCTCATTGGTCTGTGCAATGCAATACTCATCAAATTTTTTCACCACTGTGGCATAGTCGTCGTTCTTCTCGCCTTCTGCAAACGTGAAGGTGTTAAAGACTTCAATGGCCTCTGCGCCCGCGACGCTCAAAAGCAACGCTGTCTTCTTGGACTCAGTCCGAGGCTTTTCTGCGACCTCTGACGCCGTGAGGAAAATTTCAAACCTTTGTTTGAAGAGCTGCCAGTTCTTGCGAAGGTCGCCTGTTGTAAGGAGCGGCTCCGGTGCTTTGAGGAAATCCATTTTCCGCCACAGGGTCGCTGGTCTTCACGCGTCGTGCAGGAAGTGCATTGCCATGCTAACCACTTCTGTCACCATGCATCGAGTGGAACAGACGACGACACGTCGCGTGTCACTTGCTGGGCCAAAGTGAGCCCCCGCGTTTATTCAGCACTGGTTTTATACACGATGTGAACATGCGGGTAACGCCCTTATCACATGGGGGCGTATCTTGCCATGAACACAGAGCGCGCTGCATGCTGAGCAGATTAGATACAGATTACGATACAGGCTGGGCTGGGCTGGGCTGGGCTGGTAGGTGTAGGTTCTGGCGAGCGTCTGGCCTTCCCATTGTGTCCTTGAACTTGATTTTGCGTCACTTTTTCGTTCCGCTGCTGCTTGGGCTTCCATTCCAGTAGGTGGAGGCATCATGAGGGGTGGAGGTACGTGGTGCTTCTGGAGAGAGGAGGCTTCATTCACAGAGGCTTCACTTGCTGAGGCTTCACACAGATGACGCCGATATTTTCGCCTCGTGCCACTGGTACAGCTATAACGTATTGCAATACAGTACATGTAGTAATGATCACTGCAAATTTCGGTTATTGTGCCCATTCACATGAAGTCTACACAAGCCATGATTAGATCATCACTTTCAGCCGCTGCAGTGGCTCAGTGGTTATGGTGCTCGGCTGCTGACCCGAAAGACGTGGGTTCGATCCCGGCCGCGCGGCAGTTGAATTTCTTTGGAGGAGAAATTCTAGAGGCCCGTGTACTGTGCGATGTCAGTGCACATAAAAGAACCCCAGGTGGTCGAAATTTCCGGAGCCCTCCACTATGGCGTCTCCCATAGCCTTAGTCACTGTGGGACGTTAAACCCCATAAACCAAACCAAACGAAACCAGATCATCACTTTCATATGCAGCACTATTTGGACGAGCAGGTATACTGTTGCTATGCAGGTGAGCAGTGAGACAAGTTCTGCTGAGAGATGAGAATGTAAAGTTTCTCTCTGCATGCCACCAATTCATCCTGCCTGAAGCCGTTTTGCTTGGCAACCTCAGAAACACCAGCCAGATTCAAGCTCTTTCCAATTCACAAGGCCACTGTATCTTCACAGGATTCTTTCAGAGCATGACCAATAGTGCAGTAAATATTTTAAAGGGACACTGAGGAGAAATTGAAGTTGACTTGCATCGACAGAATACCAGCTCCTTTTTACAAAAACGCCATTCATACTGACAACAAAGCTCCTGTAACATAGAAAAGAGCAAGAACCAAAATACAGGTATCGCCGCCACAGGCCAAACTCGCAAGTACAAGCTTCATGGCGTCATAGCACAAAACAGTGTTGCTAGAACCAATAGTTCTAGCAACACTAGGACACGAGAAGCTACGAATCACTGAGGCGCAGCAAATGCATGCGCAAATCTCCTTGACGTCGCCAGATGGCGCCACGTACCCGATAGCTACGCGCGCTCCTGCAGCGCCGGGACCAATCAGCGCTTGCTCTCAGCGGTATGGGGGCTCCCGGTATTCCGCTAACGGTAACAAGGTACACGGTATGCTAAAGGCGTCTATTTGCGAGAACTTCGTTGACGACTTCGAGAACGGGATCCATTGTAACGCTGGCAAAACGCCGGTGCAAATGTAAACGAAGCGACGGCCGCAATAGCCGATAGATGCCTTCAACGTGCGGCCGGCGGTAGCTTTCTTTTCGGCTGCTGCTGGACCGCACTGCTGGCTGCCAGCAATCACGGAGTCTGCGTTACGTCATGGGAATGTCATGTTTCACGTCACTTAGTTCTGTGTCGTCACAGCAGAATCCCAAGTTTGAATCATAGCGGCGGGAAAAACTACTTCAACTTCGAATCCAAATTTCTTAGAAATAAATGCATCTTTCGCTGCCGGCCAAGTGGCAACAAAGCCATGAAATGCCGAACTATCGGATTTTGCTATAAAAAAAATATTAATAGAGCTCTCCTCAGTGTCCCTTTAACAAAAGGGCTCTGTTCTGGTCTGGTGTTTTTGCTTTCATTTTCTTTGATTCATCTAAAGGGTGATCACACAATGGGAAAAGGATGTAACGCCCACCGTGCTGCTTGGATGTGTAAATCAGAGAAGAAATCAAGGACTTCATTCCTGATTTTTTCTAAAAATGCAGCCACCTTTCTCACTCAGAAAAAATGCTGGTAGTA
The DNA here is from genome assembly GCF_055824585.1 of Amblyomma mixtum. NCBI lineage: Eukaryota > Metazoa > Arthropoda > Arachnida > Ixodida > Ixodidae > Amblyomma > Amblyomma mixtum. Next base: position 95,349,884 of record NC_143017.1, on the reverse strand, counting down.
TCCCTTGAGCGTGGTATCACTCCAGCTTATGTAGTTTGTAATTTTCTTTTTAAATTTTCTTTTAATGTGCTTTCCTTTTAAAGTGGGTGCTCCGTAGTGTTCCTGAAGGGTGGCGTGTCACTGTATCACTCCAGCTCACTGTATCACTCCAGCTTATGTAGTTTCTAATTTTCTTTTTAACGTTTCCTTTTAGTGTGCTTTAAGTGGGTGGTCCACTGATTAAAGCCCATTTGCCACTGTTTGCAAGACTGGATAGGGGCTTTACCATGCAGTGCTTGTGGTGAGAAAACGAAATGGGGGTGAACAATATGTGCATATCCTTGTGTTCTGCTTCCCTAGAGAATGTCTCTGACAAGGGCTCTCTCTGTTGCGTGGTGCGGCTCTGTTGACTTTGCAGGCCACCTGGACCGGGTGCTTCAGGGCCTCGCGGCAGAGGAGGTTCTCAGTGCCTGCGATGAGCACACGGGACACCCGGGTGAGCGCATGACAAACCCTGCGGTGCACCTCTTCCGAGGCTTGCGCCACCGCAATATGGCTGCCATCCGGCACGCTGCCCAGAGGGGCCTCCACCACCTGCAGCAGCACCACCCGCCTTCGCATCACCACGGCCACAGTGGACCCGGCCACCACCAGGTCAGGATTACAGGTGGCGAAAAAGGGCCCTTAACACAGATCAGTTTTTGAGAAATGCCAGCGAGAAACAGCAGGACAGGTCTGGTCTTGTTCCTTGCTTAGTCTTTCCCGCTGTGCATTTCTTAAAACGACACCACACCACATCATCCAGCTTTCAGTACGTCTGCACTGCATTACACCACGTCATCCAGCTTTCAGTAGGTCCGCACTGCGTTATACAGTCGAATCCCACTTTAACGACATTAACGGGCCCCCGAAAAATTGTGTTGCAGAGGAAGATTCGTAGTCGTGAAATCGGGCCAGAAAATCGATAGATTGGACTAAATACATGAACAGTGTTTACTTTCCAAACGGCTGTGAGCTTCGGTTGTCCTTCATTTCAAAGTCGACACTGCAGCGCAATTTTCTTGGTACTCCGGAAATCTCGGACGCACCCGCTACATTTGTTATCAAAAGTAATATTTTTTCAACGCACATTTTAAAAGTGTCCCTAGGGCTTTTGCCCTGCAAGAACCCGTACTGAGAATGCACTGCCTGGAGACATTTCCACACGGGCTAGTCACGCATGCGCCCGTGTCTCCGCACTTTGAGTAGCGGCCACATGCACCTCGAAATCAGTGCTCTAGATGATGTGCCAGAAATGAGTTTGCTCCGATTCTTTGACGTTTTGCAACATGCGGTACAAACATACCAGTGGAGTGTTGTTCTTTTGAGACTCCACCTAGAACCACCAAGTGCCCAGATGCACCATATAGGAAAAAAAAAAAGTTATTATGATGCTTGCCTGCAGTGCAAAAGCAAGAGCACACCCTAGTGAGCGCAGGCATCTTGCAATGATGTGCTGCCCACGAGCATGCTGGGCGACAGCAGATCGTTGTGCGTTGCTTGCTCGGTGTGACTAGGTGTAACGTGCTCCACGGTGAAGCCTCGGAAAAAGTGCTTCGGAACTAGCCACCGCTTATCATAAACCGCTCAACGTTTTCACCGGTTTTCATCGACATGATAGCTTCACGCCGAAATGAACGCTGCTGAACTGATTTTCGTTGAAACTTACAGTTCTGTGAAACTTACAAAAAAACTGAAAGCCTACTTGCATCAACAACCACGGTTTTGCAAGCACGGATTCTGAGACGCCGGCAAAACCATCACTAGCATTCGTGCGCCGCATCGCATCTTAAGCGCACATTAATTCCGATTCCACAGAGAATGTCAGCTGCGCTATTGAAAGTGCAAATGTTTTTGGCAGCTGTTTTTGGTAAAACCTTATGAGATACAGGCATGTGTGGATGCGTAAAGGAAAAAAAAAAAAAGCAAATCGACCGCTTAGTAAAAAAAAATTAGTTGAAAATTGCTCGTTATGGAGGGAAATAATTGCATTGCTTTGGGTAATTTGCTGACGGGAGATTGGAAATACTTTGTTGCGACAGAAATTTTGCTGCCATGGTGTTCGTTGTAGCGAGGTTTGACTAGAGCAATAACATGAAAGGGGAAAGCTTTTCCTTTGCACAACAAACACATTCGCATTTTACCTGAAAACATCAAATAAAAGTGCATGTGGTAGAAGCACCTGGTTGCATGGAGAACAAGCCTCCTGACTGCCCTTTGCCCAATGAAAAATGTGGCAAAACCGGCTGCACACTTGCTTCAAGTTTCGAAGCATCTACAGCCTGTTTAAAAATGTTACTGAAGGCCCAGCGTCAAAACCTGCCTCTACAAAAGGTGCAGAAAATGCATGGAGATGCTAATTGTCTTCCTGGCTACCGGATGCTGACTGCATCCAAGTATTACAAGGCCCCTCAAAGTGCCTGTAGTGGTACTTTATTCTGCCCTGCCAGAAAGCTGAGCTTCTCATCCCATAAATTCTTGCTTCATGCTCCAAGCATTGGGAAAGAAGCACTGAAAAGCTCTGCGACAGCAGCTGGCTGACGGGCTTCCTTTTGAGATTACGACATTTTTAGGGCCAATAAATGCTGCGAATGAAGACATCTACGTTGACATGCTGGCCTATAAAAATATTGTACAGGTGGACAAGGGAGTGAGTGCTGCCTAGAAAAGGATGCCCTTCATAGATATATGTTCCATTTAGGCATGGTCAACACGGGCATGCTCCACCTGAGCATTCTCCACCTGAGCATGCTCCACCAAGACATGGTCCACATGGGCATGCTCCAATAGGTGTTGCCGTGAGGAGGGGATTGTGATGTAGCTTCTGGTCACACTGTTGTGTCCGCAGGAAAGACGAAACCTAAGTTTTTCTTTTTTTGAGTCTAGCTCATGCTTCTTTGCAGCATGCCATGGGCCACGAAGTGGGCGACAGTGCTCATGCCAGATCCCGGGCACATCCACTCATGATCCAAGGGCTGAGGACCAACCCTGTTGATCAGGACAGCCACGTGCTCTTCTTCGACATTGAAGCGCTCATCGGTGGGCACCTGTGCATCCCGAAGCTTGCGTACAGCTGGCTCACAGTTCAGAGAAGAACGCAACCACTTTGGATAACTTGTTTTGCCTCTGATGCGCTGGCTTGTTTGTCCTTGCTTGGATGCAGAATGCTTTTGCCCATTAGCTGTCATGCATGGCATTCACCTCCTGGCCTTCTGTGCAGCTGGTTTTTTTCCCATAAGCACAGATTCCCATATTTTGTTCTAAATGAGCACAGCACAAGCACAAAATGGAGAGTTGGTTTATCCTAAAACTCTATACCTGCTTCTTCAGTTCTGGTGGGTGGAGGTAGAAGCTAATTAGTTTTACTTGCTTTTTGAAAATTTTAAAAGTCAAATGAATTGATTAGTTTGAATGCAGTGTATACGTGGCAGTTAGCTCTGAGATGATGCCTTCTTATGACACCTTTGAATATTAGTGTGGGGAATGCACTAATGTCGAAAAGCACAGTAAAATTTGGCTTATGTTTCAGATAAGTCTCAGTATTTTTTATTGATATTGCATGCGTCCTGCCGCATACATGGAGCTAGAGCTTGACATATGCTGTAATTTTGGCATGCTCCTTTTAAAGATGCAAGGATGCATATTGCACTTAATTTTAACTATAAGCCAAGCATTGTTAACTGGTGAAGTTCGCTGCTTTATTCTTGCTTACATCAGTGGTTAAGCAGATGCAGCGTGAAGACTTTTAATGCGAAAGCATTTTTTGTCTCATGAGCGGTGTCACTGGAAGCTGTGGACAGGCGCTGTGGGTGGAAGTTGTGACAAAGCGTGTCCACACAAACTCAATAAAAATAATGAAGTCTGGTAAATGCACAGACAGATGTCTCAGAAACGTATCTTCGAGATAAGCACTGAGGCGCGTATGCGAGTGATTATGAGCATCTAAATTACAGATGTACGTTTCTGGTAAATTTCCTCTATGCTTGGAGCGCAGTCGTAGCGCCATCGTGCGGCACCCACTGAAAGCCTCCCTCGCAATGTGCGGCACTGGTCCAGTAGATGGCGCGCGCGTAGGCGAGATGGCGGACACGCAGGAGGGAGGAAGGACGCGCAGTAATTGAGAGAAATGCTTTCGTATTACTGTACCTAAGCAGATTTAAGTGCACCCCTGTAGTTTTATTTTGTTTGCTCCGTTTGACATGCGTCCATGCTTGCTTGAAAAAGCATTAGTGTGGCCTGCGTATCTCATCAGTCAACGAGCTTAGGTTGCCTTCTACTGCTTGCTTCTGGTTTGTCTCTTGTAGTGTTTTTTTTTTTGTAGCTCCCTTTCTGACCTGACTTTCTTGTTCTTCTGTCTCCTGCACCATCTGCTGTGTGCATGTGCTTGCATGAAGGCATCCTGCACTCTCTCAAGAGCAAACAACGCAGAGATGCCTCCTTTGCTCGGGTGGCCAAGCTTACCTCTCGAGATATGTCAGAGCTGCTGGCTGAATTCAAAGGTGCGAGTCTTGTCTGGGGGCTGCTGATGCATTGGTGCTGTTTTCTTATTAATTGTGTCTGTGGTGTGCATCATGTTTGCACTTTTGTTGGCTGGGGGTCTTTTGCTTCTTCTAGGTGTAGATAGGGGAAAGGAGCCTAACTTCAGTGTGCACAGAAATATTAGTTTCAAACACGTGGTGGAGCGAAGCCTAGGACTTTAGTACACCTTCGTCCTAAAAAATTTGGCTAAAGGCCATGCTTTATTGATAACTGCTAGATTTTTCTGAAAATGTTGTGTACAACACAGAAATCCTTCTCTTCATGAAAACAGTAAGCTCGTCCCAGTGCTCTAGATATACATAGATGCAGATTACCTGCATTACAGAGCCCTTGCAGACGATTTATAAAAGTTAACAGTTGTGCATAGATATTCCAGCTGCTTGAATAATTGTGTGTGTAGCTACTCATCATGCAAACCACAAAACATAACTGATTTCCGCAGAAAAACTGTGAAGGTTTAAGAAAAAAATGCAACACCGACGTACCTTAAAGCAATTGCTCCCTTTTTCACTTGCATTTTGAAGATTGGTCAGGGATATTCTCTTATCTTTCAGTCCAGTTTCAAGTTCACTTATCATGTTCAGTTTGGTGCCAGTTTCTAGGAATTGGGCTCATAACAGTTACGTTTTCTACTACCAGATTTTGTGGTTCTTGTGTCCAGACCTTCATGGTTCAGGTTAGCTTCGCTGTGATTGGGATGAGGGTCACTCTTAAGAGAATTCAGTCATGTACATCTGCCCATTGTGCATTCAGTGAAGGACCCTGAAACCCTAATGCGGGCCAACTGCTCTGGAATGGATGCTGTTCACGTTTAAGGTGTTAAAGATACTTCACATCATATGGTACTTTGTCACTCTGACTATCACAAATGTAAAAAGACGCAAAGCAGAGAATTCAACACCCTCTTCACTAAAGCTGCTGCGTGCCACTGGGCTGGTTCTAGTAAGTGAAGTATTGGCCACTGGCCATAAGCCAACCTTTGCCCTTGGGCTGATTCTGATAAGCTCAACTTTGATAATCCAAGTGCATTTGGTTATGGGCTGATTTTCACGAGCTTACTTTCGTGTGAGCTAAGTATTGCGCATATATACTATAAATTAAGTATTGTCCATGGGCCGGTTCTGATAACCTTGCCCTAATAATCAAAGTGCTATTGGCCATGGGCTGAATTGGCGCAATAATATGACATATTTATTATTAAATATGTCGTATAAGGGGTGCAGGACAAGCATGCTCTTTTGTTTGGTGTATATGGCAAACAGCCTTTAGGACAAGGGGAAAAAACTGTGAAAGTAAAAAGAAGTTTTATACTGGCCCTTTAGTCATGTATGATTGCTTGCCTTGTCCATTTCGTGAAACACATTCATTATTTATTCAATCCTAGCATAAGTTGTGCTGTTTGCGGGTGTACCCGAGCAACATACATTCTCTTACCTCAGTGTCTTAGACCCATGTACTGCGAAGGCACAGGGGAAGGTCAATATTTATTGAATTTGTTTTGAATTCTATGCTGAACCAGTTCCACCATAAATGCTAGTGAACCATACGTGAGCACAGTTTTCAAGTAGCGAAATAAATGCCCCACGAGAACTGAAGAGTTTTTGGGGCACGTTGGAGACATTGCCTGTGCTCCAAGTTTCCCAGCACAGGAGGGCCTCTGATGTCCTTGGGACTCTGCATTGCTTTCAGTGCAACTGCTGTCTGAAGAGTACTCGGGAATGTCGCCCGGCACACTGGAGTCCCAGGGGCTCATCAACCAGTCCGAGTACCAGAAGTACTTGACCTTATCTTCGTCACCGGAGACACACAAGAAGCTCTCAGGTGCATAGCAGATGCTGGTCCCTGTGAAACTGAATCCACTGCATCGTAATTCTGAGGGAATGGTATACTTGTATGAACAAGAGGAGCTCATACTAGCTGGATTGCTTAAAACTGCAATGTGCGAGCTGCCGCTGTGTGGGGAAGTAGCGATGGCAACTGAGAGGGATGGCGTTAGCGAAGGCCTCAATTTACTTGCACAGAGAGCTTCTGAGGTGACAGAAGCTGGCGGAGTGGGTGAAAGAACAAACGTGGGTTAATGACATCCTAGTTGAAATAAAGAGGAAGAAGTGGGCTTGGGCAGGGCATGTAATGCGAAGACAAGACAACCGCTGGTCCTTAAGGGTAACGGAGTGGATTCCAAGAGAAGGCAAGCGTAGCAGGGGGCGGCAGAAAGTTGGGTGGGCGGATGAGATCAAGAAGTTTGCAGGAATACGTTGGCCGCAACTGGCAAAGGACAGGGTTAATTGGAGAGACATGGGAGAGGCCTTTGCCCTGCAGTGGGCGTAGGCAGGCTGATGGTGATGATGATGATGGTTTGTAAAGCCTGCTATGTTTTCATTTGTATGTACGAGTTATTTGGATGCAGTTATTATTTTAAAAGTGGAGACTGACAAGAAACACACTAAGAAATGATCAGCTGCTTGCTTAAACTAATCTAATCTTGGGCTTGCATTGCTTTGTATTAGCATCCAGCTAACTAACCTGCTGCTATGCTTGTCAATTAAGGCAGCCTTTTGCTCATTTTTACCTGCTTTTGTTTCAACCTAATTGGAAGAGGAAGCGTTGAGGAGTGCAGGTGGTTCCTAGTTTAAACTTTCACACTGAAGTGAATTTATTCACATCTGTGACAACTCTCCATCACTCGTACTAAACAGAAAGGAGTAAAAAGCCAGTCAGCTGTCTTCCAGTGCACACCCTTTTGTAAAGGGGAGTTTGATAGAGGACAGCTTACTCCTTTTTCTTACTCCCATATAGACATGTTCTTGTTTAGAGTGTAGATTGCTGTTGGTTGAGTTTGAGGACCCGCAGCTTCTCAGTTTCATTCTGTCGTTTCACACACCATTAGTCTAAACATAGTTTAAAAGTAGGCGTACTTGGCATTTGTAAGCAGCATGCAGTCTGCTTACAAATTTCATTCCTGGCTTTAGCCTCTTGTTTGTTACATATCTGATGTTTTCACAAGCTTGGCCATCACAGATAATCACTGCCTCTCATGGGGAAGGGGTGACAACTCACTCAATCTGTTCTTGTTTGAAACTCATATATTGCTGATGGAGCTAAAGAAACATTATTAGCAAACTGAAATGAAGCTTAACTATTTATATCTAATTCTTTTCTTGAGGTGCGCACCAGCAACTGGTGTTTGCCGTGTGCTGAATGGCTTCACGAGTTAGCATTGACTCACTGAAGTCTGTATTCATTACTTTTTCGCACACTGCTCAGAACTGTGTCAGTCAAAACCATGTTGCTACATTTGCTGTCTGTTCCTTGTCAGTCTTTAAACAGTTGCTTGATATGTGTGTTTGCTAACCATATCTGTGTATGAACAAGTGTTAACAAATTCCTTTCTCTTTTCACAAAGTGTCTTAGTTATGTCTAATATGTTTTGCATGTTTTGAATGTTGGTGGTGCAGTTTAATCTTTGTACATCCTATGTTTCACTCTAAGATGTCACTTATATTTATGCTGGATTACTACACCGGTCAAGTTCCAGTAGATGTTTTTGTCTTGCCACGTTTTGCTTTAGAGATTGCCTGTGTATATAAACAGTCCAGCTTATTTCTATATTAGAAAAGTTTGACGTTTTTTGAGGATAACTTCTTAGTTGTAGCTTTGAGTTGATGAAAAAAAAAAAAGCTTCTAATTCTCTGTTTGTGCCATTTAGGGTTCATTGCGAAGGTAAAAGACACCGCAGAAACGGCAGCATCGAAAATTCAAGCCAAGGCAGAAAGCGTCGGCATCAAGACGTCTCAGACAGATTCTTCAGGGGGCAGCAAAGTATGGAACTCTCTTTCGATTTTTCTTTTCGAGTGCAATCTTATCCTGAAGGTCGCGTTGCCATCGTCTTCTCAGAAACCTCACACGTCAATCAATCCATCAATCTTTTATTTCAGTTTGTACATGCAAACTGGGGATGGTGAGAAAAAAAGGAGTGAATGATACACCGCTTGACAGTCCTCACCATCCTTGCAAGTCAGCAGTTGGCACGAGGCAAAAACAACCACTGCTAAAAAGTGAATACAAGTGCGCTTATGGGGAACAAGGTTGACCGAAACAGATCTAGTGATTGGCAGCAATAATTGTTGGCAAAAGACAGTGAGGCTATAACACAGAAGTGGCACAGTACACGCAGACACTTGGCATCTCTGTGGCACAGATTGCTGAATAAAGCTTTTCCGGATGGCAGACAAAGACAAAATATTCACTTGGTCACTGAATGAGGTATTGAGGAACTATGGCACAATATACCTTAACATACAGAATTCATAGTTAGTCCTTCATTTTGGTAGTGCAAACTGACACTGCAATCTGATGTCGTATGATGAGTGGCGACAGGTAATTGGTACAGTTTGAGAAATAAATGAATCACTCTTTTTTATCACTGTTTTATGAAAACCTGCAATTCTGTCGTCAAATAATTTGTTTGCAGGTACAGTATTATTATGCGGGTAAATGTGTCTAGTCGGCGAATCACACGATCCGTTGACAATTGCACGAAGCATTTTCTTTTGCAGTGTTTGCAGTTATAGGACATTAGATACCGTTGTGTTGCCCCAGACGAGGAAACAATAGCTTGGGTGGGTATAGAAAAATGCGTAATACAATGTAATTTTAGTTTTGATAGGTAAAGTATGCCTGTTACGCAGCGCAATTTCAACGATTCTAGAAAGTGTTGATGTAAGGTTATTAACATGTGCATCCCATGTCATCGTACTGCTAAACATTACAGCCAATGATTTAAAGGTGTCCACATACCCGATCACGCTGCCACTGAGGTTTGAAATTTCATTGAAATGCGTGCTCGCTGTTATTGCAACTGGGGGTATGCTCGTTTCAAAGTTTCGTTTGCTTGAACGCACGTTGCATATGGCTTGCCTGATTAACTTCACAGTTGTGTTAGGTTTTCTTTTCAGGACTTGCATGCCTTTCTCTGAGCTTCTCCACTATGCACTGCTTGTGTTTAAACAAAATGCTTCTTCTAGAATTGTTTCTTTTTTCGCCTATGTTCCATGTTAAGCCTCATTGATATGTTTGTTCCCTGTTCATAAGCTCAAAATCGTGGGCATTAAAAAGGTCCAATAGAGTTGCACTATTATTTTCCTGGTTAATATGTTCCCGGGTAACACGATTTCCCGGCTACTGCGTTTGCGATTCCCAAAATTCTAGTCTTATAATGCCTTTAGTGGCCAACCGCAGATGTGCAAACGTACAGATTAGCGGAATATGGGGGCACGCGACTTGATCTGGAATGCAACGACGAAACCCGCCGCGGTGGCTTTCTTGCAGTGCTTTCATGCACGGGGGCGAAGGAGAAAAAAAAATGGTCACGAGCAGGTTATTTCTGCGGGAACGCGGCATGAATAGGAGAAACGCATTGGCTTCTTCGCGGAGCCTAAACGCTAAGGGACGAAGCATTTGAGGACTACAACGACGCGCTAACATTCGAGTGGGCCGGGTCCGGGGAACGCAGCACGAAAGGTTCAAACGCTGCGACAGTCAGCCGCAGCCGCGGCTTCCCCGCATTGCTTAGGTGCAAGTGGGCGAAGCATTAAAAAAAAAAGAAATGGAAGATTTTGGTTACTTTTGTCATTGACATCGGGGGACCGGGTGTGTTGGGAAGGGCATTCCGCGCTTAAGACAACGCAAATGCGGGTCGAATTCTGCGAGCACTAGTTAAGGAGCTGTTCAAACCTTGTGGTGAAAATGCTAAATTATCAGAAAATGTCTTTGTACCGCATTCAGCAGTTAGTTTCTGAAATTCAGGTGGGTTGGTCATGCGTTTTCCTAAGTAATACTTTTTTCCTCTTATTTTCAAAATGTGCATGAACGAGGTTTCACTTTGTATGCTAACTTAGTCTCGTCATACCTTAGTAGGCATGTGGTTTTTGCAAACATCCTGTGTGGATGTATATTAGTGGAGTCTGCTTGCTTGCTGCATGCAATCAATTGACTTTTATTAGTGAACATTGTTAGAATGCTTGTGTGATGTCTTCTTCTTGTTTTTGTTTGTTTGTTTGTAGTTCCCGAATTTTCTACGTTTGTGTGTCTCTTGTTATGCCTTAGTGCATGCACTCCTAGTGAAAAGTGTAGGATATATGTCCCACCCCAGTTTCTTGCAGTTTCTCTCCCAGTTTCTCTCATGCTGCACCTGATTTCTTTTGCGTTTTTATGTGGGTTTTTTTTTTTCATGTTGCTGCACATTAGCGCTTGTTACTGCCATATTCACACTTGCTGCTTAACAATTATCTTGGGATGACTCTTCTTCCAGGGATCATATCTTCTTTCCTGGGGTTTTTTTTTTTTCCCCCTTTTATCTTCATTTGTACTCTGCAAATAAGTATGCAGGGGTGACATCAGTTACGCTATTTCCTGAGGGCTCATAGTCTCCATTGATACAGCACCAGTCATGTGCTGACTGGACCACAGTCAGTGCAGGGACAAGTATAGATCCATTAACAATAAGTGAATGACATGAAACGTTACGAGAGTGTGCATTTTGTGATTGCATACAGGCATGACCTTAAAACAGTAAAGGCATGAGATGAAGTGAATTTCAGTTAAATGCAATCCCTGCTGCTTGCAGTAAACTACCGAATTCACATCCTCTATAATAGGACATCAAAATGCAAGTGTGGTCATAGCATTACACAGCCATGCCCACGAGTGTCTGTCGCTCCGTTAGTAGCGTCCAAACTGCACAGATAATGCGATTAGTGGTCACATGCTGTTTCATTCATGCTTTGTTTCATTCTGGCTGTGAGTGTAATGTGGTGGCCTGTTTGAAGAGTCCGCCAGCATGCTTTGCTTAAAGTCGACACCTCTAGTACAAGGACCTGTCAGCAGAGCTTGTTGGCAGAACGCATCATCACAGCGTGTCCACACGAGAACGGGGCTTCTGACATTGAAACACCGCCTTGGCTACACCCCTGGTTGCGGATGTATACTGATGTTAGACAATGCTGACTTGCAAAAAAAAAAAAAATGTTGCTGGTGTCATCTAAGTGTCTCATGATAAGTGTTAGTGACAACAATGACTTGCAAAAAAAAAGTTGGTGATGTTCACATGCAAATGCTTTCGCATTTCTGCAATGCATCAGACTAGCTTTATCACGCTTGCATCTGCGAACTGTAAGTTGAATGCTGTCAGGTGCTGTTCATTCTGTAGTAGCCTTTTTTATGGCTGGTTATTTGCCGCAGCACAGAAGTGTTGTGAAATTTCAGCACAAATAGCACTGCTTGGTGGTAAATTTGCAGCTTAATTATTTTTTCAGGGCTTAATTTAGTTGCATCTCAAAATTGCAAGGCATGAAGGACTGAAACTGTGCGTCACAGCTGCATAACTCATCACTTTGTTTTCAGTGTGTACTTAGAGCTGAGGTATGCCGATTAGCTCCCCAAAAGCTGCTGCCGCAAATGAAAGAATGGGGCTTACACACACGTTAACTCATTTTTTTAGCTTCTGAAGCTCTATCTGACATCTGCAAGGCATTTATCACCATAATTCGTTGGTATATCAACAGCTATTCAGCCGAATCTTGTTGCCACGCAACCCTCTCTACATGGCTACAGAGATTCTGTTTCCAAGTTTGAAATTAGAGCTCCACATCTTCAAGTAAACATGGCAGGCAGGTTTCATTCAGTACTGCGAGCCAATGCCCTTCACTGCACCACTGCACTGCCGCAGATATTGCAGTGTGGCACAGATATGAAAGTGTAGCTGAAAGTAATCATTTCAGAACAGGAGCCCTGCTTTTGTGAACTAGAGTGACTTTGGCACTTTCACAAAAGGGCTTTGCCATGGCTAGTGAAGGACAGATTTGAAATCATTACTGATCATGGTAACGTGCGAGTTAACCCACTCCCAAGCCCCAAATTTTTAGCAAGGCCCCTCCCTGGATTGACATCTCAGCCAAAATCGGGAGGAAGAAATGGGCTTGGGCAGGGCATGTAATGTGAAGGCAGGATCATTGATGGTCGTTAAGCGTAGCGGACTGGATTCCGAGAGAAGGCAAGCACAACAGAGGGCGGCAGAAAGTTAGGTGAGATTAAGAAGTTTGCAGAGATAGGGTGGCCGCAGCTGGCACAGGACAGGGTTAATTGGAGAGATATGGGAGAGGCCTTTGCCCTGCAGTGGGTGTAGTCAGGATGATGATGATGATGATGGTGGATCATGTCTTGCCCTGTTTGGCCCTCAGCCAGGAGAGGCAAGGAGTGTGACGGGAGCAGCAGCTGGGGCCAAGATGAAGCACCTGAGCCTGGCCGAGACCAACCTGACCATGGAGATTGCCCAGTTGCTGCTCTCCCTCCTGCATGCCTGGGGCCTCGACAATGACCTGGACAAGGTAAAGGCTGCTGCAGGGAGGGCTCAGTTTTCCTCCCCCTTTATGTTTATCAGATAAACGTTTACTCTCTCTCTCATTTTTTCTGATGAATCAGTAAATAGAAGCAGTAATGCATGCATATTTGAAATTTTTAATATAGTTTGAGTATAGCACTTTGCTATTCAGTGCAATTCACACCATACTTTTGCCGGTGGAATGTGCAAAAATTGTGAATTCAATTGCTCATTCGAACTTGTGGCCAAGTGTTGTGGCCTTCCCGAATGACACTTGCCGGTTCAGTTCAGTTTTTTGTTTGAATTGTTGTTGCACGTAGTTTGCATTTTGTTACGGATGTCACACTTGTTGCAGCAATAAACTTGCTCGTTCAGCTCTCTCCCAAACTTGCGAAGTTTATTGCCAGTTCACAGCAAAAGCAACTGCTGGGTTTACTAGATGGGCCTGATCGCATGCATAAAGGCTAACTAGTTGACATCTGTTGTGAGGTGCCACTGTTTTCAGTGCAGATGCCTTTTACTCGTAGATCAAAACTAAGTGCAGCACAGCGTCTCGCTAGTACTGAGGGCCGTGACGCATTCAACCTGCTGTGAACATTCCAGTGCAGAAAGCGAGTGTGTGCAAGTGCTGCTGTTCAAGTCTGATATTGTTCCCATCTTCACTGTAGAAGATGGCACATGCAGAAGCATAGCCTCTGTAAAACCTGGGCCACAGAGCAGGGGTTCTCACAATTTTTGACCGAAGGAACACGTGCCAGAGAGCTTCCTGTCATTATAGGGCATCATCCTTTGTGCTCTTTTTTTTGCTGTTTCTTTCACGTCTACGAATATTTGTTTGTTTTTTCGCCGCGGTGGCTCAGTGGTTATGGTGCTCGGCTGCTGACCCGAAAGACACGGGTTCGATCCCGTCCACGGCGGCCAAATTTCTTTGGAGGAGAAATTCTAGAGGCCCGTGTGCTGTGCGATGTCAGTGCACGTTAAAGAACCCCAGGTGGTCGAAATTTCCGGAGCCCTCCACTACGGCGTCTCTCATAGCCTTAGTCGCTTTGGGACGTTAAACGCCATAAACCAACCATTTGTTTGTTTTCTTGCTTTCAGCAATAAGTTTTTTATTCAGTGCACATCTCTCACTCATGCTCAGGCCTCTAACCCCGAGATAAAAACACAAAAAACTAGTCACAAGGCATAGTACGTTCCCCTGCATTCGCGCACTGGACTGTCTGGGCTGCGCTTAGAGTCAAACTGGCTCCTCTTTCAGCTTTCATTGGCTCTCTGCTGCTCCCCGCTACGGCATCAGCGTGGAGTCGGCATTTTTCTAATTTCGACAGGTACTGCCTTTCCAGCGCAAATTGGCTTGCTGGTGGCAAAACTTCACTGTGGCTCCGTCAACGGCAAAAACGCCCAAGAGATGCTCACTTTTTTTTTTGTCTTGGCTGGGCTTGGCTTGGCTAGTTTAGCAATGCAGCCCACACTTTCATTCACGTCGCATGCACGTAACAAGTGCTGCCTTGTGCGCCATGCCTCTTCCACACCATCTTGCCAGCGCTCTAAACATACGTGCACTGGTGCAGCTGGGCGCAGCACTGTCTTGGCACTCTGCCAAGTTCACCGGGCGAGCCACCATCACTGGCGCTCCCATCAAAATGTAAACAAGTGGTGCCGTTACTGGCACACAGCATTTTGCCGTGCTGCCAAAGTGTGTGCTGTGGCTGGCACCGACAGCATGAAACTAAGGAACGAGCTAAGAAGAGCTGACGCTCTGAATGAAATGAGTTTCAACAAGCCGGCTACTGTGTCTGTTTCGCACACACCCAGAACAAGTGTCCCCAGAAGAAGTGTCCCCAGAAAGGGAGCCAATTCAGTGTGGATGCTCGCGGAACACACAAAAGCAGCCGGCAGAACTCCTTGGTTCTGGGGAACCCAGTTTGAGAACCCCTGCCGTAGAGGATGGGCAGATAGTAGTGGAGTGGGGGGCTTGCATGAAAAAGCATGCACTTTCATAGTGTTTCATAGAGGCTGCTTTCATTCTACATGATTTTTGCATATTGGTCTTGAAATGGTTAGACTCTGTGCAGAAAAATAAAAATAATGACAGCCGCGGTGGCTCAGTGGTTATGGTGCTCGGCTGCTGACCCGAAAGACGCGGGTGCGATCCCGGCCGCGGCGGTTGAATTTCTTTGGAGGAGAAATTCTTGAGGCCCGTGTACTGTGCGATGTCAGTGCACGTTAAAGAACCCCAGGTGGTCGAAATTTCCGGAGCCCTTCACTACGGCGTCTCTCATAGCCTTAGTCGCTTTGGGACGTTAAACCCCATAAAACCAAACCAAACCAGAAAAAAATTCATGGGGCCACTTCGTTGACCTAAAGTGCGGTGAGGCGAAAGCATTTAGTGCAGTGTGGTTGTGTCACTGATGTGTGGGTAAGATGTTAATTAAGTACACAATTGTTTGTGAGTCTAAAATGCTGGAGACCCTGGAGGGCATTTGAGAGGCCTCCGTCGGATTCGACGCCTTTCTGCAAACACTCTCCAGCATCCTAGACAAGGAGAACTACATATGCGTTGGCAGGAAGTAGCGTAGCCATTAGCACGCTCGGCTGCGGAACGGAAGGAGGATGGTGGTTCAGATCCCATCGTGCACAAAGATTTTTTTTCTGGTCTGACTAGAAAAAACTCAGGGGTGGAAGTGCTGCGCCAATTGTGCCATGCTGCGCCAATTTGATCTCCTGTGCCAAGCTGCGCCTAAACGGCAATTTACGCCTATTGCAAGTATACAGAACCAAATTTAGCCGAGTGTTATTGTCGGCGGGGCAACACTGGGCGCTCGCGACGAAACGGGCGCAACCGCATTCGCATTGACAGTTGGGTTCGCTCGTGGTGGTCGGCGCGGCTGTCTCGAAAGGCTTGTACAGCCATGAGTAAAAGTACGGTTAACTATTGTCTGGTAATGTAACTTGAGCACGGCCGGTATTGTGCGGACAAGATACCAGGTTTACTAGCATAATTAATGCACTTTTTTCGTACTTTAGGGCTCCAAAAAGAGATATGGAGATTTCGCGAAACGCGTCCTAAAAAAACTCCATGAAGATCATAACGCGCATATATGTCCTACATTGTCGCGCAAACGTCGACCCTCCACTTGCACCCCTCGCTGTCGACGCAACCCCTGTCTCCGCTGGATGGTATGACGCCACGTGCGCAGCTCTGAGCAATAAATGTGCAATGATACAATCGCAGAGCCAGCAGTCAGGAGCCAGTGGAGATAAACGGCGCTAAAATGGCGTCCTCGCGATGGGCCCGGGTGACTAGCGGCTAACAGAATCGCCAGCGGTTCTGTTGTTTAGGAATTCGGGCACCTTGTCCTGGAAAGCAACTGCCAGCGCGAGTGGGCCGGGTAAACTGCGCGCAAATATAATTTTCTTTACCAGAGCTAATTGAACAAACGAATTACGAACTTCTTACACATGGAGCTGCCAGGGAATGGACACCGGGCTTACTACCCGTCGTGCTCGCACCTCGCACCCAGTTGACGTTGCTTTGGCTTGGCCTGGACAGTTAATCTTCACAGCGGCGCGGCCGGCATCCCCTCGCTGCTCGCACCGCTCGCACCTTTCACAGCCGTACACCGCAACGTGTTCGTGCCGGTCTTCCACAGCCTGTCTTGCGTGCACGCTGGTGCATTTTTTTTTTCATATATGCTTGGGTAATAAATTCTGGGTGCGCATTTACACGAGGGCGCAAATTATGCGAGTAAATAGGGTAAGTTAGCCCCCTCCTTGTCTGTTTGGCTGCGGCAATTTTCCGAATTTTAAAATCCACCGGTTGGTGAGCATTGATTCTTTTTTTCTTTTTCCGGTCCTGATATAGTATATTCAAGATTCTGCTGCACTCTTTTGGTGGTTTTGACAAACTGTCCCCATTATGTTGTTGCTTTCTTCTTTTTTTTCTGAACTAAAATTAGTAATAGCTAATGTGTTTGTAGTAGCTGCCACATGTCTAATTTTTTATGAACTTTAGAAAATATCTTTAGAATAATTGCAATCTTTTTAATTAATTCTGGCCTGTGGGATCCGTGATCAATATTTATGCAGATTTTGGACTAGTTGCAAACAAAATTGCTTTCAGTCGCATTTAAATGTTGCCAATCTGCTCCAAAAGTGCTCCGAAATATCCTGCAAATTGCTCCAAACCTGCTCCAAAATGGGACTTTTGCTGCTCCAAACCTGCTCCAAAATAAGACTTTTGCTGCTCCTGTGCTTGCTCCAAAAAGTTGGAGCCTGCTTCCACCCCTGAAAGCGTGACACCTCTGCTGACAACCTTCTATTGACAACGATGAGGCATGAAAGGTTTTCGCCTTAAAAAGTTGCAAGAGGCCACGAAGTTTCTTGGCACGAGCAAGTCTTGTACAGCGCTGAATCTCCGCACTTCTTATCATGTCTTCCCTGGCACAGATCGTCCTAATGAGCCACTGAATGAAGAAAATGGGCAGAAGTCTAAAAAAAACACGCAGTGGAGTTCTGTCTTGGCATTGCTTCAGTAGCCAACTCAACATTATCCATTGTTTACTCAGTGATGTGCTGTAACTTCTCTAACCGCTGTATGTGTCTGTCGACAGGGTTGAAGGTGTAATGCAGCTGACTCTCTCTTTGTGGCAGGTTTGCGAAGGGAAGCTTGGCCTGCTGTGCCCCATGCGGCCCATCTGCTTTGGCCTGTTGTCACGAGGCAGCCACATGAGCCTGCTGCTGCCCACCCACACGTACCGCATTCTGCCCTGCCAGGAAACGGCCGCAGTCAGGTAGGGGCCGTGGGCACCTGTACAGACGACCCCTGGTCTCTTCCTCCCGAAGGTTCTGGAAAGTTCTGGAAACCCTGGGAGAAAAAAAAAATGAAAAATTGAAAATTGGCTTTTGGGGAAAGGAAATGGTGCAGTAATTGTCTCATCTCAGTGGACATCACGGCCGGGTTCAAACCCTGGAACTGGGACTCATTAGCTGAGTGCCATAACAACTGAGTAAAACCCTGGAACTGGGACTCATTAGCTGAGTGCCTAACAACTGAGTCAAACCCTGGGACTGGGACTCATTAGCTGAGTGCCCTGACAACTGAGTCAAACCCTGAAACTGGGACTCATTAGCTGAGTGCCCTAACAACTGAGTGAAACCCTGGAACTGGGACTCATTAGCTTAGTGCCCTAACAACTGAGTCAAACCCTGGAACTGGGACTCATTAGCTTAGTGCCCTAACAACTGAGTCAAACCCTGGAACTGGGACTTATTAGCTTAGTGCCCTAACAACTGAGTCAAACCCTGAAACTGGGACTCATTAGCTGAGTGCCCTGACAACTGAGTCAAACCCTGGAACTGGGACTTATTAGCTTAGTGCCCTAACAACTGAGTCAAACCCTGGAACTGGGACTCATTAGCTGAGTGCCCTAACAACTGAGTCAAACCCTGGAACTGGGACTTATTAGCTTAGTGCCCTAACAACTGAGTCAAACCCTGAAACTGGGACTCATTAGCTGAGTGCCCTGACAACTGAGTCAAACCCTGGAACTGGGACTTATTAGCTTAGTGCCCTAACAACTGAGTCAAACCCTGGAACTGGGACTCATTAGCTGAGTGCCCTAACAACTGAGTCAAACCCTAGAACTGGGACTCATTAGCTGAGTGCCCTAACAACTGCGTGAAACCTTGGAACTGGGACTCATTAGCTGAGTGCCCTAACAACTGAGTCAAACCTTGGAACTGGGACTCATTAGCTGAGTGCCCTAACAACTGAGTCAAACCCTGGAACTGGGACTTATTAGCTTAGTGCCCTAACAACTGAGTCAAACCCTGGAACTGGGACTCATTAGCTGAGTGCCCTAACAACTGAGTCAAACCCTGGAACTGGGACTCATTAGCTGAGTGCCCTAACAACTGAGTCAAACCTTGGAACTGGGACTCATTAGCTGAGTGCCCTGACAACTGAGTCAAACCCTGGAACTGGAACTTATTAGCTTAGTGCCCTAACAACTGAGTCAAACCCTGGAACTGGGACTCATTAGCTGAGTGCCCTAACAACTGAGTCAAACCCTAGAACTGGGACTCATTAGCTGAGTGCCATAACAACTGCGTGAAACCTTGGAACTGGGACTCATTAGCTGAGTGCCCTAACAACTGAGTCAAACCTTGGAACTGGGACTCATTAGCTGAGTGCCCTAACAACTGAGTCGAACCCTCGAACTGGGACTCATTAGCTGAGTGCCCTAACAGCTGAGTCAAACCCCAGAACTGGGACTCATTAGCTGAGTGCCCTAACAACTGAGTCAAACCCTCGAACTGGGACTCATTAGCTGAGTGCCCTAACAGCTGAGTCAAACCTTGGAACTGGGACTCATTAGCCGAGTGCCCTAACAACTGAGTCAAACCCTGGAACTGGAACTCATTAGCTGAGGGCCCTAACAACCGAGTCAAACCTTGAACTGGGACTCATTAGCTGAGTGCCCTAACAACTGAGTCAAACCCTCGAACTGGGACTCATTAGCCGAGTGCCCTAACAACTGAGTCAAACCCTCGAACTGGGACTCATTAGCCGAGTGCCCTAACAACTGAGTCAAACCCTCGAACTGGGACTCATTAGCCGAGTGCCCTAACAACTGAGCCACCGCGGCCAGTTCCCGGGAGTCCTTTATTTTTTTATGCCCTGACTTGCATGTTCACAGTTTTAATTGCAACATACTGAATGCCAGCGCAAAAATGCGCCATTTAGAATTCTCAAAAGCGTCGCTGGCATGTTTTAAAATTATTGGTCCCGCTGTGATGTGAGCACCTGAAATGTAGTTTCAGAAGATGCAGCAGGAGCCAGAAAATTCGTGGAAACCCAAGGCGTATGCCATCCCAGTTAAGTGCTGAATCATACACAACTGATATCTTTTCAGAGCATTTTCAAGTTGAAGAAGCCGATATTTGTGAATTGTAATGGACATTTTACTAAGACCAATTTGGAAGGAGGAAAAGTGAGAACTTCATTTCATCAAGCTAAATATAGGGACCGCTTTAGAGCATGTGCTTTAGAATGTCATAGAAATCCGCAGCCACACTGCTACTGCTGTTCTCTTGTGTTAGTTAGTGTTTCTGTCCAGCCCCTTATAATGAACATGACTGTAAAGCATTGTTCGCTTGTTGTAACCAGATGTTCGCACTAAGTGGACTGAACGTAATATTCATGAAAACCGCAACATGGACTTTCGCCGTGCAGTGTCTGCGTGTTGAATGCGAGTCTCTATTGGCCTGGACAAGCACATTCTCGTGCATCGCAATCAGCAGGATGATTGGCACTGTGCGTGTGAAATTCATCCAAAATTCTCTGCATTGTACACTTTGCACTCGGCCAGGAAATTTGACTAATTCGTATCATCTCGAAATTCGTATTAACCCTATCATATTATTTAGATTATACTGTATTTTAATCATTATTTCTGTGTTCAGGATTTTTCACAATTTTAAAATCTAGCTTGAACGACCCTAGCACTATGTATAGTGCTCACAAAGAATTGCACCTTTCATACCCCTTGAAGCAACATGTTAATTAAAGCAGTTTTTTTCTCCAAAAATGACTTATATTTTGAAAAAAGTTCTCTTGCGTATTCAGAATCTTGCCTGAGGAAATTCAAGATTGTTGTTGCCACGTGAAAGGTTATGCCATTCTTTCGTGCTTCTGCTTGTTGTGTGGGCAAGGTCTCTGTAATAAAAAAAAAATCATCATCATCAGCCTGACCTCGTCCACTGCAGGGCAAAAGTCTCCCATGTCTGTCCAATTAACCCTGTCATTTGCCAGTTGCGGCCACCGTATCCCCACAAACTTCTTAACCTCATTCGCCCACCTGACTTTCTGCCGTCCCCTGCTACGCTTGCCTTCTCTTGGAATCCACTCCGTTACCCTTAAAGGGAGACTGAAGCACTTTTTCTGAAAATCGGGCTGGCAGCGCCATCCTATAGTTTTTCATGCTGTATACTGGAATATCGCATCCAAATAAGGCAAAAACAAGCGCGAATTGCCTTTTTCAGCCGAAATATGCGGCCTGTGCCGCGAGGCACACCGCGCGGCGCGCCGCCGCCCGTGATTGGTCAAGAGAGGTCGTGACGTCACTTTGAGGACTGGAGAAGCTGCCGATGCGGATCCGGCGCTGCGTTGAGGGCAGATCGCAGCTTTCCGTGTCGTTGTAAAAGCGAATACGGCGAGTATTTTTTTTTACTGACCACCGAACAAAAGGATACTACAGTTTGCTCATTCCACATATCGCCTGAAACCAAAAAAGACACAAGCAAAAAATTCTATGCCTAGCACAAGCATACGCCAGCGTCAAAGACGCGATGCAGACCATGCGTAAAAGGTGCCAGCACAACCTCGGCTCGTATTCTCGGAAAGGAAGGGGTGCGAACAATACTCAAGTCAATTACCACCACCGGACGCCTCCTGGCTCGCCCGGAAGAGCGTCATCCTAAAGAAAAGGCCCAAAACACTGTGTACAAAAAATCCTGTTCTCAGTACCCGGCGTCGCAGGTTGGGGCAAGAAAGTATTTCAAGGAAACGATGAAGAAGCACAAAGTTGGTGTCAAAATTAGCGAAGCGCAGTGGCCAAGCACTGCGAGGCATGTGACCACAAGATAGTGACGCAATCATGGTGTGCTGGAAACCAAGCCAAATACGCGCACAAATACGCGCACAAATACGCTTCACTCCTGGCGCGTTCAGCAGATGCCAGAAAATATTAATCGCTGCCTCGGAAACGTTCGCCCTTCCTAGATTTGCAGTTTAGGTTCAGTGAAGTAGTTGCCAACTATATGTGTGTTTAAAAGCCAAGCTAGCTGCAACTCGCCCGCTGCCACAACTTGATGAAGAAACCGAGTAAGGTTGCGGCGTTTTTTTGCAAAAACTCGGTTGGCATTCATTTCTCTCATAAATTTGCATCCGAAATCAACGTCGAACGCTTTCATTTTAATTGCTTAGCTAGGATTAAACGAGATGCCGCATATGAAGAGCTTCGATGCTTGCTTGCTTTGCTTTATTGTGCTTTGCTCTGCTTGCTTGCTTGCTTGCTTACTTGCTTGGACACGTCGAACCGAGTATAAAATCACTAACCGAGCCTTGCTGAGCACGTCTCAGGTGGTCTGGCCGCACCTAAGCTGAGGAGAGCGACACATGCTTAAGCCTCTATAAGGTTTCTTCAGGGGCTAAGTGAGCATGTTTCTACTTTTAAAAGAGGCGCTTCTTCGAAATGGTGACACGCCTCTTATGCGCGAGGAAATCAATGGAACTGTGTCATGGTTCAGCCGCGGCTTTTCGACAGAAATCTCCAAAGATCACACTAGGACAAGCTCTGCCTGTAGCCGCTCTTACGAAAGTGTTTCGAGCAGAGTAAGCTTGCTTTTGTCGGCTTGAATTCTTCGTCACAGCAGCGAGCGGTTGCGCTGCGAGCTTGTGATCTTGCGGAAAACAGTGGAAGACGACACAGTCGCGGCCGTAGTTGTTCGTGGACACGAACGCAGAGTAGTGCCTGTTGAATCTGATTCGCAAGGTCGGCTGACACGCTTTGTACGTCACAACGCACGCAGTACGAGGAACAACGCATGCAGCACGAGAAACAACGCGTGCTGAAAGCGCGCTCGGGTGCGCCGAAGCATCCCCGGCTCCTCAACATGACGTCACGCTGGCCGACATGGACGAGGTTTCCCTCTCCGCTGTTCCCCTCTCCTGCGCTCGCGCGGGGCGCGGGAAATTTAAACATCGCATTTTTAATTGGTGATTGCGCCACTGTTTTAGCCAAAATCGAAAAAATAATTTCACAGACGTGATCAGCAATGACAGTACTTCAAAACCCTAGAAGGTTAGCTGATTCGAAAACCGCCTCAGTATCCCTTTAAGGACCACCGATTGTCTTGCCTTCGCATTACATGCCTTGCCCAAGCCCATTTCTTCCTCTTGATTTCGACTAGGATGTCATTAGCCCACATTTGTTCTCTCAAGCACTTCCCCCGCTTCCGATCTGTTAACGTTACACCTATCATTTTTCTTTCCATAGCTCGCTGCTTTGCCCTTAAAAAAAAAAAGCTCCTTTTATATCTGGAGAAACAGCGCATTGATGCTTTATTGCTGTTTTTGTAATCCAGACGGGCATGTGGTTAAGGGGATGCTGAAGGTGTCATTATTGCCTCAACACAGAGGAGAATTCCCTGCGAGTGACTAAATTCTGCAAGTCTTCATTGTACATTGTTCATTGTACATGTATTTGACCGTTGAGAGCAGTAGCTGTAGGCAGAGGTGGACAGAGTGAGCCAGAGCCCAAACGATCATAGTCGCTCATGTCCCATGCCATTGTCTTCAAGTTCCCTTGGTATAGTTTCGAGCTGCATTTTTGGATTTCGTAATGACCACCTTAAGAAGGTTTGATTTTGCCTTGCACTCTAGTTCACTTGGTTTTTGTGTGCGAAGTAAGCCAACAGTCAATGAAACAGGAAAGTGTAAAGGAAGGCCACCTTTTTTTTATGATGTTGTTGATTCAAGTGTTGATTCAAGTGACAATGGTTCCCCATTGTCGCCTATCTTGCAGCAACAAGGGCGAGTCCCGCAAGGTGATAATCCCAGTGCCCAAGGAGCAGATCGAGGAAGAGGAGCGAGCGCGACGCTTCTCTTCTCGGGGTCACTGGGAGCTCTCGACAGCCGTCACAACCAACCACCTGCTGTCGGTGATTGCCCTGGCCAACACGCTCATGTCCATGAACAGCGCCACCTTTGTGCCCGAGCAGGAGAAGCGGCGGAAGCTGCACAGGCAAGTGCCACAGCGGCTTTGCTTTCAGCCGGTGAGCTGTTGAGCAGCACGTGAAGTTTCATCAAAGACGTCACCATGGAAAGTATATTCTTTTGCTGGTTGTACACAGCGATTCTTTTAAAGGGGCTCTGGAGCAGCTTGTGGGGAGAGTGCATAAATTCGCTCAATCACTACATTCTCTCATCGTGAACACCTGAGCCAAATAATACACTTCTACACGCAGCAGAGAGCTCACAGTGGCCCGCGAAAGTTGGCGAGTCCTTTTCAGTGACCTTTTCACGCTCGCGCCCTGCTTCGTTGCGCACTCCTGTGCAGTTCTGTTCAAGAGATGGCTAGTGTGACTGGATGCTTTCAGGTATCAGGCAGCTCCCATGGCTGTGGCCAGTTAGCAACGTCGCTCCAGCAGGTCAGGAAGCTCCCCTCCGCCTCCCCCGGGGAATTCCCGCTGTGGGGCTGTCGGTGGAGTGCCCACCTTTGGGCATGCAAAAAGTGACGAGAGGAGAGGGAAAGGCACGAAGACACTGAATTTCACTGAAAGAGTGAACTGCACTCGTGGAAGTCGCTGTGCCGTGCATGAGCACATGCCCCATCATCCCTTGCAGGCGCTTGAGCCGTGCGGACAGCCGTGCCTTCATGATGGCCCCCGAGGCAGGGGGTGGCAGTGGTGGCCAGGGGATGGACAGCAGTGGGGCCCTGGCTGTGATCCAGGAGGTGCTGTCGCAGCAGCAGGCTCACGTCAAGCAGGGCTGGAGCTTGCTGGCTGCGCTGCACTGCGTCCTGCTGCCCGACCTGGTGCGCACGCCCGACTTCAAGCGGCCCCAGGTGGAGATGCTCGCACGCCGCTGGCAGGATCGCTGCCTGGAGGTTGGTGCTTTTCCCCCCTCTCTTTCAGCTTTTTATCTCCTTGACCGCACGAAAGGCAGTCTTATCACTGGTGGTTGTTGTGGCTTCCCTGTCTACACATTCATTCTGGTCCAGTAGCGCAGTGCACACACACAGAATGGTGGTTGTTGGCTATAAGGGTTTCTGACCCTTAGACGTCAGTGAAAGGGAGTCCCAAGACGTCCAAGAAATGGAACCACCCACCCTGCCTCCATCGCCTCCATTACAAATGCTGACCTCTTTAAAATTGTTGTTACTGATTATTATTTTAAGGACTCATTACGCGGAAAAAAAAAAAAAGTTTCGGATCTTCTTGTAAGTCGAAATTTCATATCTTATGTACGCCCGTTCGTCCGCCCGCTCACCCCCTTGTTCATTCATCTGCCCATTCTTACGTCTAGAATCAACCAAAACCCACGTGGTCGATAAGTTGTGTCCCCCACATCACCACCGTTAATTTAAAAAGGAAGGGCAGGCCACCCTCATGCGTGCGTACCTTTGACAGACTAATAGGCACGTATGTGCAGAGTACACTTGTTCGTTGACTTGGGGCTTAAAAGCTCTGAGGCCGCTTTTTCAATTGACCCAGTGTCGCAGCATTTGTTATCGTCAAGCAGAGATGGCCAGATATTGGTGATGCACATGTTGTCTGTGGCAAATGAAAAAAATTGACAGGGGCTTAACACAGTTAAACCGAGTAGACCTGCAAAAGCAGGTGTTCATTCTTCAATTGGAGGGGGCACTTAAACTCCGCCTTAGGGGTGTGGCATGATGTATTTAGTGGGTTAATGCCCATGTAAGCTGAGTTGGTAACTACTACTTATGATTCATAGATGGCGACGAGTCCTCATATACCACTATACCAGCGCAGTGGCGCAGCGGTTGAGCGATGCGCCACTGCACTGGCAGGTGGCTTGTTTCTATCCCAGCCACCCGTCGAGATTTTGCGACCCATGTTGCTCTTCCCGAGCAACCTCTCGTGCAGATGGCACGACGCTCGTCCGACCTTACCCGAGTTACTACCCGAGCTTACCCAAGCAACTCGTGTAAGCTCGGGTAGTAAGCTCGGGTTGCTAGGGTCTTTAAGGAAAATAAAGTGAAGTGAAGTGAAGTGAAGATCGTACATGCCGTTGTTGCTGATACGCTTGCGTTTAAGCATTTGGTTTAGCTCGTGCTGGCTCCCTGGCCGGCACGGCGCCGTCATGAGCTGTGAAACCCAGCGCCTGTGCGAGGGTGTTGCCCTCTGGGTGTGTAGGCGGCAGCGGCACAGCGCCATCTGTTGGAGCGCAGCTGAAGCGGTTGCTAGGCAACGGCGACTCAAGGTTGTTTCGTAGCCGCACCGTCACGAGCATACGCGACGAGCCGAGCTGGGCTCCAGTAATGTTGAACAAAAACGCCTGAAAGGTGTGCCTGCTCATGGAGTTGGAAACTATGCCGCAAAAGGAGTGAGATAAGAGACATACTGCTACGCTGCTGGGGGGCCTTTGAAGTGCTCAGAGCTGGGTGGAAAGCAAAAATCAGAAAAAAAAAAAAAAAAATAATAGCAGCTGTTGTTGGGGATACAGTGAGAAAAAAAAAGAAAGACAGTGGAAAAAGAAAACTAGCCCAATGTCATTTTCAAGTTAAACAACGTGAGCCTGTTTCATGCTCTTAGTCTTCAGCTCAGCTCATGCATAGTACAATGAATGTTCTGTTAGCAATTGTCCTCTCACTGCAAGGCTATTTTATGTATTGTTTTCATCTAACATATATTCGGGTCCATCTTGCACGCTGACATACCTTTTGGGGGGGGGCATACCTCTGTTTAGGCAAACAAATTTTCTGTCTCTTAAAATTCGGCTTAAACTGAGTCCGCTATAACTAGCAGCTTTCTTCTGGCCTGCTTAGAGTATTCAGGTGGAAGAAAATTCATTTTGAATAGAAACAGTGAGTGGCAGCCAAAAAGGGCTGAAGCATGACAGATTCAGAACAATTTCAGCTCATGAATTTACATTTAGTTGTCTGTTGTTGTGATAGACTGCAGCATATGTGCTACTCAGCAGTCTGCAGCCAGAAAATTCGTGTTTCTTTTCTTTTATTCTTGATGAAATTGGAATTTGCTGTTCGCTTCTTCTGTCGTCCTTATCTGTCTGAGATTAGATTCAGGATTGTAGTGCAGGGAAAACCCCATGGATTGTAACCCTGACAAAGAAGGCTGGTTGTCGTCCAGGTGCGTGAGGCAGCACAGGCGCTGCTACTCGCGGAACTTCGGCGCATTGGCCCCAAAGGGCGCAAGATGGTCGTGGACGAGTGGGCCGTCTACCTGCCCAACTACGGCGAGGCCTTTCTTGCACCGCACAACGTCCCAGGCGGGCCCAGCGCCTCAGCACCACAGGTGGGACAGGCCGGACAGCAGGCGGGAAATGCTGGGGCTGCCAGCCCAAGCAGCGTGAATATTGAGGTGGGTATCACAGTGGTGACCTCTCTTTCTTCTCTCTTACAGCAGGTCACTTCTCAGGCCCTTAGGAAGGCTCTTTAGTTTGCGTTATCTTCTAAAAAATCTGGCTGATGATGATGATTGACAAAAAGTCTGCCCAAAACCTAGCTAGTAGTGCTGAATTCAAACTCCGGCAATTCTGCCACTTTAAAAAGAAGGAAAGCAGTAACGGTAGCTGCAAATATAAGTCGATTGGTAATGTCAAAAATTTGATATACACTGGATGCATGGGGCATTTGAGAACACGATGCTGACTTTAGGTAGAGAACAGTACCTCAGGCAAAAATACTGCACATACTCATGTAAGGGCCGCTCCCGTGTAAGGGGTGGCCCTTACTCCTCTGTTTCATTCCTTGAATTCTCCTTCCTTTTTTTGTTTATTTGTCTTCCTGTACTTCTCTTCCTCATTCTAGCGCTGTTTTTTGCAGCTAACACGTTGTTCTTGTTTCAGTGCTTGCAAAGATCATGCGTCTTTTCATAACGGGTGTGCTGAACTTCACATCTGGTATTATTGCTTGCGCCTCATAGTATCCCTGCTGTTTGGCCTCCAGGGTAGTGTTGCAAGCTATCAAGTGGGTGCTGCGGCAGCCAGCCGTGCTTCTTCGGGAGCCAGCACGCCTTCTGGGGCCCAACCCAAGGCGGACGCACAGTCGATTCGAACTAGCGATGGACAGAACTCATCGGAGGAAGAGGATGAAGAAGAGAGGGAAGGTGAGGCTGTCCACCAAACTTGCATGTTGTCAGATTTTTTGTTTTTTTGTTTTGCGTGAAGTGCATGAAGTTTTTTTGTGTTCAAGTGATGCATGTAATCATATGCATCGGTAGGATACTTCTATTGGATGACATCCTGTGAATGAGAACCTCTTAGTAGATTTTAGCCGAAATTATGCTAGCAGTTGTGCCCTCTAGCCAGCTGCTCAGGCTGTCCAGGAGAGATAATGTTTCAGAAAGGGATTAACTAGCCTGGTCAAACAGTCCTTGTACTGGTCCTTACTTATCTTGAACAGCAAACTTATACCCCTGTCAAGCGGGCAAGTTAAGTGCACTTACGGAGAGTGTCACTCGCTGCAAGTACACTTTGCCACATCTAAATGACGCAAGTAGAGTGTCACTCGCGGAAGAGTGCACTCCGCTAGGAGTGCGTTCACGGACCACACTTTTCTGGCCGAGTGCGTAGCCTCGCCACCAGCGACTTCAAAGGCAAAACATGTATAGTGCATAAAAAGTACTTACAACTTTATTTTACATGCTATAACACTGCTTTCAGAAAAAAAATTTGTTCGTTATAGCTACAGGCGAAGCAACAAAACAAAGGAAACGTGGTCACATGCAACATCACTGCCTGCCGCCATCTTGTTTGTTGTGGAAATTCTAGATAGTCTTGGCTGGTCTTGGCTTTTCTTCTATTTCTGTTTTTTTTTCATCGTTGAAAACTGTTTAACCTCGTTTTATTTGCGCTATCACGTTAAATAATTATTATGAGTCCTTTTTCTTTTCCATCGTCCTCTTCAGCAATTCCGCTCATTTTCTGTCACCATTTTTTTTTTACTACAAGTGCACTTTGCTTTCCCATTTAGCACTGCATAGCCTAAAGTGTCACTCAGAATGCCAAAGCGCACTCCCTGTAAGTGCACTTAACGTATTAGCTTACTTGAACAGCAACGTAAGTTAACGAGAAACTGAATGAGAGGGCAGTGTGGTGGCACTGAGCACCTGAGCACCTCACCGTTGCCTGCAGGTGGGGAGGGGGTCTCCAAGCATGCCTGGAGTGCTGCCGAGGGCCGCCGTAAGCAGTCGACAGCCATTGTTCTTCTGGGCGTGATCGGGGCGGAGTACGGCCACGAGATTGAACAGAGCAAGCGGAAGGGCGCCGACGACCAGAAGAAGAAGTCTGTCGTGGACGGATTTGGCCCCACCAACTACTCCCTCGCATGGCACACCAGTGAGTGTTTCTCGCTTTTGGACAGGTTGAGGAGGGGGAGTCCCACCATTTTTTTCATTCAGGCACTGGAGGAAAGAAACATATAGACAAGCTCTGGGGCCATTTGCTTCACTTAGATGAGTTCAAGATTAAGCAGAAACATATGTCATGGTCCCTAGCCATCTCCTGGTTTGCGCCTGCCCCCCAAAAAACTGTAGGTATCTTCTAGGCCCATCTTGTTCCCCAAGGTATTGACGCCTTTTACAATGAGTCGCCCACTTCAGAGCAAATTTATGGTTATTTGCGCATTGTCTTGTGCATTGTTTGGTTTGCACCATCGTGTGCAAGAAGTGCACATAAAAAGTAGCATCTAGCACACAAACTATCAGCACCTATAAACTAATATTGCTTGCTCTCAATGAGACGCTTTACCTTTCATTCAAAAACTAAATGCTCACATTGCTGGGCTACTTAATAACTGAGTTGTGTGTTTCGCTTTTATCCGATACAAAGGCACCTGAAGGCACACCTTGTCTTCAGTACTGTGGAAATGCCTTGACGAAGTGGTACAAGGTGCTAAGATATGTGTTCATTCTGTAAATGTGCCTTCCTCAATATTTTTCATTTTTACAATTCTTCAGTCCTCTTCCTTTTTCAAGGCCAGTCTTTAAGCTGCAAACGCAATGACGGGCACAGCTCCCCGTAGCCACCGGTCTGCAGTATGCCACGTACCCTTCTGGGTGAAAAACGCAAATGCCTATGCAGCAAACTTCATGCGCTTCTTTCTGCATACGCAAGCAGTGAAAATCCCTATGCAACATTTTCTGAATGCCTTGCAAAATGCATATGCTTGGTGCATACGGTACCCTGAGGTGAAGCCACCGAAAACAGACACTACAGTAGACTCCCATTAAAGGGACACTGAGGAGAAATCGAAGTTGGCTTGTATCGACAGAATACCAGCTCCTGATTACAAAAACGCCACTCATACTGACAACAAAGCTCTTGTAACGTAGAAAAGAGCAAGAACCAAAATACAGGTATCGCCGCCACAGGCCAAACTCGCAAGTACAAGCGTGATGAGATCATAGAACAAAACAGTGTTGCTAGAACGAATGGTTCTAGCAACACCAGGAACCGAGAAACCATGCATCACTGAGGCGCAGCCAATGCATGCGCAAATCTCCTTGACGTCGCCAGATGGCGCCACGTGCCCGGCTGCTACGCGCGCTCCTGAAGCATCGGGACAAATCAGCGCCTGTTTTCCGGCGGTAGGCGGGCTCCCGGTATTCCGCTAGCGGTAACAAGGTACACGATATGCTAAAGGTGTCTATTTGCGAGAACTTCGTTGACGACTTCGAGAACGAGATCCATCGTAACGCTGGCAAAACGCCAGTGCAAACGTAATTGAAGCGACTGTAGCGACGGCCGCAATAGCCGATAGATGCCTTCAACGTGCGGCCGGCGGTAGCTTTCTTTTCGGCTGCTGCTAGGCCGCACTGCTGGCAGCCAGAAATCACGGAGTCTGCGTTACGTCATGTGCACGTCATGTTTCACATCTCTTAGTCCTCTGTCGTCATAGACGAATCCCAAGTTTGAATCAGAGCGGCGGGAAAAACTTTTTCAACTTCGAATCCAAATTTCTTAGAAATAAATGCATCTTTCGCTGCCGGCCAAGTGGCAACAAAGCCATGACATGCCGAACTATCGGATTTTACTATAAAAAAAATATTAATAGTGCTCTCCTCAGTGTCCCTTTAAGGTGAACTCTGCTAGCATGATTCTCCGATAAGGTGAACAGTATTATGTACAGCGTTTGGTTGGTTTCCCATAGACTAAGTATAAAAAAATTCCTTAATAGGAATTATTTCATGCGTTCTTTGGTTAAGACGAACCTTTACGGTGTACAGAGCCTCTGTGAGGCACTTTCGAGGAAAGCTAGAAAAAAAAATTTAAAAGAAAACTTCATCGCCAGAAAACATACCATGCAAGAGAGCTTTCTCATATTTTATATTATCTTGCAAGGTAACTTTCCCGCGCCTTCACGCGATTGTGCGGGAAAGCTACCTTGCAGGTCTGGCTAGGCCAGGTAGGGGTCGGCCTATGCAATCTGACATAGGCAGACCACAGCATCATGCGCGCATTGCCTCTGGAAACCTGGTAGTTGATTTGGAATCTGCACAGTTAAATGGGAGCTGAATTTTTAACCAATGCGGCATTGTAGCTCTACAAGCAGAACCTAGATATATAGGACTTGAAGGATATGGCTCAAAAGTTCGATATGTCGATAATTGGATATATCAAAAATGGCAATAGATAGGCTTTTTCTGTAACCTAGAAACAACCTAGAAGAAAATGCGCCTCACTGGGTTTCTAAAGAGGGAATACTTATTGCTCATTCTTTGTGATCTAAGGGAGATTGGACAGACCGAAAGCCCGACATGCTACACACTGCCACTGAACATGCCCAGCAATGAAGAAAGCATGACAAATTTGCTTGATAGCGAGTAACTCCACTCTTACAGGAGACTCTACTGTGTGGAACAAGTTGTAGCTTGAGAATCCCTAGGGTTTCCCTTGATATGTGCAAAATGCAGTAGGTTAGAGAACAAAACATAAGTTGGCAAACTTATTTGCCGACTGAAATATACAAGTAACCAGCCCCTGGTCTCTGCTACAGCTAGAAACAATATGAGAGGGAACACGGGAGCGCATGGCCGCCGCACTTTTGCGAACCGCTCTCGCCGAAAGGTGGTGAGAATCGGCATCAAAAGCACATGCCCAGTAAGCATGGCCGGCTGCTCTTTCCGTGCATGCCTCTGGTGCCACCCATTCTCGTCATCTGTCAGCAGCAGTGCTTTGCGAAGCACGGAGGCCACGCGCTCCTGTGTTCCCTCTCATATTGCTTCTAGCTGTACTTGCTTGACTATGCTGTACACACATTGTGAGTAGCTTGGAGCCTGTCATGGGCTGTCATCTGGTGGTCAGAAAGATGAAATGTTCGCACACATTTGTTGCTCTTTCACACTGTTGGATAATTTCATCGTCATCAGTGGCCTGGTTCCACTTATTGCAGGACAAAAGCCTCTCCCATTGATCTCCACTTAATTGTTTTGCACCAGCTGTAGCCACCCTTTCTCTACCAATTTCCTAATCTCATACCCGACCTGGCTCTCTGCTGTCCCCTCTTTCATTGCAGGTCACACCCAAAGCCTAACGTGTGTTTTCTTTGAACTCAACTTGTAGATATGTAACAAATAACAGGGAAGAGGTTGTGCGACCTTGCTTTGGCACCCTTTCAGATTGATAACCTGCCACCCTTTCTCGGCAGTACTGTGGTCACTGTGTAGTCCCCATAGACATTCTGATGCACCTTTGCATATGCTTCCTCCACACCCCGATTACGCAGTGCCTGCATGACTGCTGATGATCCAAATGAATCAAATGCTCTTTGTAAACTCAGATAAAAAATGAACTTCCTCAAATGCATGACATCTACTTGCGATACGTAATGCTGATGACATTGACACACAAATGATAGATGTTATGGTCGGATACAACGCAAGAACGAAGCAGCTTTTCCCCATCAAAGAACCCCCTTCCAGCCACTGGCTTCAGCTGATTCTCATATGCCCGCTAGCATGACATTGCAGGGAGGGAACTACCGTAAATACTCGTTTAAGGACCGCGTTTTATTTCCATGTTTTTGACGGGGTGCGGTCCCAAGTAAGGGCCGCACCCCAGTCAGAAAGATACCTCGATTATGCGTCCCTTTTTTATGCTGCAACAGGCATTTTTATGACAAATTAGCGCAGTCCCAGCAAATCCTTAAAATACATAATGCATCGAAAGTATCCATGGTAGGACGCGCGTGCCCAATGACCAACGTGAATTAGTAACCGCAAAATGTGCAATAGGTTGTTAGATCAGTTTACTGGCAAACGTTGCACGATTCTAAGATCATCATCATCATCAGCCTAACTACGCCCACTGCAGGCAAAGGCCTCTGCTCTAAAGGTCCTCTCCTCTAAAGATCCTCTAAAGGATATCCTGTAAAGCTCTGGCGCTTGACTGACCGACCGTGGAGAAGGGTTTGGAGCGGCTCACCACGCTTGCGGCCCGCGGCCATCATTATGAGGTGGCGTTCGCCTGGCCTGCTTTTCCACGCGCTTCACTGTTGAACGCCTTGCAAAAATCAGTTATATGTCATTTTAATGTGAGGTTGTTGTGTGATAGTGAACTGGTAACAAGGTTAGACCTTTTGTAGTTAACCGCAACTAGATTCAAAGCACTTTGATGTGGAGCTTACTAGGCCTAGCGACTCCTGGCGAATGGCACCTCACCGCAAAGAAACGCGCCACTAGCGTGGGTGCACCCCAGTCCAGTTTTTTGTGCAGCGTCACGTTTTGTACAAACAGTGCAAACACAAAGCACACAAGAAGAGTTAGCAGTGCTGTGGCACTGCATGTTCGCAGTTCCAGGCGGAGTCTGGTGCACTGGGCGACTCGCGTGGTCGCATGCATGCAGTTATCAGCTCCCAGTTTAACGTACCACTTGGGCAGACTGGTGCACATATAAACGAGTATGTACAGTATCCCCGACCATGGAAAGAGGGGCTATCCCCTTTCATCTGCCACTTTCCGCATTCTCTTGCTAGCAGGCTGATGAGAATCGGCCGACACCATTGGCTGGAAGAGAGTCCTCTGACGGGGAAAAGCCGCTTCGTTCTTGAGTTGTATCCGACTATAGATACCGCAGGTAGCCAGTAACTTACATTGTCAAGCACTTGCACGCACTTTGTTGCATGTTTGGTGGACCCTTCACAACAAGATTGCATGGACAACACCATCTTTGCTCGCATGATCATACCACTTTTGCATGTAAGCCGCTGTGGTGTCTCAGTGGTTATGGCAATCATCTGCTGACCCGAAAGATGCAGGTTCGATCCCGGCCGCGGCAGTCGAATTTCGATGGAGGCGATATTGTAGAGGCCTGTGTACTGTGCGATGTCAGTGCATGTTTAAGAACCCCAGGTGGTTGAAATTTCTGGAACCCTCCACTGCGGCATCTCTCATAGCCTGAGTCGCTTTGGGACGTCAAACACTCATAGACCAAACCACTTTTGGCATGCTTTCTGGCCTTCTGCTTTGCACGGTTACCAACATGCTGGTGCACTGCTAAAAAGTGCTTCTTTGTCTCTCACAGTGAATAGCAAGCCAGCAGACAGCACAAAAGTTTTGGGCTAAGGCACATAGTAGGCCGCACTTTTTTTTCCAGATTCTAGGGCCAAGTTTTGGGGTGCGGCCCATACACACGATGTGCGAAAAAAAAAATTTAAGTAAAAGCACCAATCAGGGAATGAGCGGCATTTATTTTACATTCAATCATCACTCACGGAGGCTTCCAACTCTGAGCTGGTGCTGTGCTGTGGTGCATGCTCATCCCACGAGAAGTCGCGCAGCATGTCCGCTGTCAACGCGTAGCAGTTATTCCGCACCTCCATGATATAGCAGAGCAGCTCTTCTTCCAGTTCGGGAAACTTGCATGACTTGCCTCGGAGAGCCTGCTTTTTGCAGCTTGTGTTTCTCAATGCATCCTTTTGGTTGCACCATCATCTGACGCACTTCTCGGCCACATCGAATTTCCTGCCTGCCCGGCAGCATGCTCGCCGTGTTCAAGAGCAAACTCCCAGCCATGTAGCTATTAAGGTGCTTGCCCATCATGCTAAAATTGCAGCACTCGGCGGCAGCACACAAAAGCCACAACTACGGTGAACTAACACACTACCAGAACTACCGTGCCTTTGACAGCCACAAAAAGGATGGATGGATGGATGATAATGGCATTACCCTCTGTATTGGGCGTACACTGCCTTGCCTATAATTTCCCCCTTGTTAAATTTTTTTTTTTCCTTTCCTTCTATTTCACTTTTAAAATGTCTAGTTTGGCTATCTTTTCCTCTCCAAATTTACCCCTCCCATGACTTCCTCCACCAATCCTCTGACATCCCCTTCGTTTATTTCAGGCTTTTCTCATCCACTCGCCCGTCCTCCTCAGCAATCCCAGCACTCTCTCTATGTCTGTTGCTTCTCCCTCGGTGAGGGGGGGGGGGGGGGGGGGGGCGGCAAAAACCAAGTGTTCTGTGGTCTCCATTTTCGTTCTACAGGCAGCACACAGAATATCCACTTCTTCATATTTGGACCTGTGCGTTTTTGTTCTCAAAGCCCCTGTCCTAGCTTCAAAAAGCAGTGAACTGCCCCGCGAGTTACTAAACAATCGCTCTTTCTTAATGCCCTGTTTTCATGTCCTATATATATCTAGCGCTGATTTTTCCTGCATTCTTTCTTTCCACATCTTTCTTTCTGTCTCCTTTACCTCCGCTTTCATACTAGTATTCTGCTGAGCCCTATCTCTCACCTGTGGGTACTTCGTTCTTAGCTTTCAGGTTCTCTTCGTTCATTTTGTGTTTATACATTTCATGTATGCTGGAGCTGGTGATAATGATGCCATTATGGATAGCGGGAGCTCGCGGCAGAGAAAAAAGTTGACGACGATGATGATGATGAGCCGTGGCCTAGGGCGCCATCCGTGGACGGCACCTGGAAGCTCCTGTGTGCGTGCTTGGCCTCCATGATTAAGCGCACCGTTGCTCGCAGCTGGAGGTGATCGCAGAGGTCATGGCACGTGCATTTAGAAGGCTATTCCCACTTGGGTCGTGGAAAGTTTGGGTGTGGCCCTTACACGGATCTTCTTTTTTTAATATTTCCTTCGGGAAAACGGGGTCCAGCCCGTTCATGGGTGCGGCCCTTACATGCGTTTATACGGTATTTGTTAGGGCCACAAGAGTTTTTATTTGATCACTTCACTCATGCATCTCCTTTTGATTACCCGGATTGGCTTGAATCAACCAACCAGTCAGTCTGGAATTCAATGTCAGGGTGCATAAAATATGAGCGCAACGTAGTCTGAGATTGTGAATATAGCGCACTGGTGAATTACTACAAGGACAGAGACATTATTTGCTGTGGTTTTGGCCCGATGTGCTTGAAGTTACATTTAGGAAGGCTTGGTTGTGGGCTAGTCTGTGTGGCTTTGGGAGAGTAGATTTTCTCTATGCCATTTTCGCGATACTATGCCAAACTAACCTGCAGTCATGCCTTCCTAAATATGTTCTGAGAGCTTGTGTTCCACAGTTTGGAAACTTCATCACAGGGAGCAATGTGTGCAGGCTTCTTGACTAAGTTCTCACCTCTTGAGTATTGTAGAAAATTTGGAACTGAACTTGCATGCTCGCGTGCACAGGTCATGGCTTACTCATTGTCCCGATGTCTGGCTCTGCACTAATGTTCTAAGCTTCCAAACAAAAACTGTGCACATTGCTCAAAAGCCAGTTTAATTGCTCTGCGGTGTTCAGCTAGGCTCTGGCCAAAGTAAGACTGAAAGCCAAGCCCTCTGAGCTGCTATCAGAAATTGAAAAATTGGTGTCCCTACACCTTTAACAAAAACACTTGTGTTGCCTGCTTGTTGTGCAGATTGCTTGTGAGCTTGTGCCAGAGCCCGACAACCTGCTTTTGTGTCAACAGGTCAGGCGCTGGCATACCTGCTGCTGACACCAGCGTCGCCGGCCCTGCCTGCGCACACTTCACTGCGCCGAGCAGCCATTGACCTGATTGGTCGGGGCTTCACGGTGTGGCAGCCTTACATGGACGTTTCTCGCGTGTTGCTTGGCCTGCTTGAGCTCTGCTGCGATTCGGACAAGCTCGTGCCCAGGTCTGGTCCCTCTTCTCTTTCCTTGCATCACCTGTTAGCGAGGACTGGCTTGTCTGCACCCTGCCGTCCGGTAGCTTACCAAACTAGGCACGCGTTGATGCCTTCTCCTCATGGCACGTTGAAGAAAATTGTCCAGACTGCAGTATAGTCGTGTAAATATATCTTGTAAAAACTATGCACTTGATGCAAAAGTGTTTTCCCCGCATTGATCAAACTATAACGTAGAACGTCGTTGGTCCAATCGGTAATGCATCAGGAAATGCCGTGCACAAAAAAATGGAATACTAGGAAAGGACAAGACAAATAGTGCGCTTCATCCTGTTCTTTTCTAGGGTTTGATTTTTTTGTGTGTAGTCTTTCCTAATGAATTGATCAAGCTAGCTGTCTGAACATTTCATTATAAAAGGTCTCTAAATATCAATCACATTCACATAGCAGTGACATATGCTTTTTGAATTTGGACGTCTAGAGCTGGTCCAGATCGGGTAGATATGCAGGTGTAGTAGGGTTTTTTTTTCCTTTTTTTTTGTGCACTTCCTTTCATTTGGAATAGCATTTATACTGCATTAAAGATTCAGAATCGCACTTGAAAGCAATATTGTCTTGATACTCATTGATCAAGTTTGAAAGGTAGCTTGCTCTATATCAGAGTACTGAAATCATCACGCCTTCAGGATTTTGGTGGGAGCACATGATATCACCTGTTTATGTTTAGCATGAAGACAGAGTTATAAAAATCTTAAGGAACTGGGAAAAAATGCTAATTTACTCTATTTTATGATGACCATATTTCTCTCCAACCTGTGGTGTTGCTGTTAGGACGAAACGCAGTTGTAGGCTTATCGTGTGTCTTTATGTTCCTAAAGGAAGGAAATGTTCGAAACAATCGTTGACTTGAAAAATTTTAACACGGCATGCAGATATTTTAACCTAGTGTTTGGTGTGTGATAGTTTTGAATGCATAAAGCCCAAAACAACACACATGCACACACGCACGCGCACGAACACACACACACACATGCACGCACGCTTGGGAACAGTAGTCGCAGCGCCTATTACCATGATTAAGTAGGCCTGCACCATTCTAGTCTTCACATTTCTCTAGGTTGCTATGAAGCAGGGCAAAGTGCATGCTTTTCATTGCTCATTCACTAGTTGCACAGGCAAGGACATAGTTTAACCATGCTTTCTCATCTCGTAGTCAAATGTTTTTAGAAAAGCAGACTGCCATTATGCTGCCAGCGGTACTGCTGGCAAAAGTGGTTGTTGGTACCCGTGAGAGGTATCACTAGTATTATTTTACAAATAGTATTTCTAATACTGTTTAACAGCTCTCAGTCGTAATTTCAATAATACTTGCACATCTCTGTTAATGTCACCACTGCACGCTGCCTAGACGATGTCGCAGTTGTTGTGTCCATAGAGTTGCATGAAGTCACTGGCAGCATAGTGGCAGCCTGCCTTTCTAAAAACATTTGAGTAGATGATGATGAGGAAGCATCTTTAAACTGTGCAAAAAATTGCGTATAGTTGCTAACCAAAAAAAACTAAGATGTTTGAAGTTTTTTCAGAAAAATTAAAGTCATATTTATAAAGTGTATTACTATATTAACTCCATGCAACTGCCATCCACTATTCGGAGAGCTGGGGTGTTTTAACACAGCATGCCGCAGTTGTTGACTCTGGCTTGACTTTCTTTGCCAGTTTAAAATACAAATTCCTGCAAAACTGCAAGTTCTACACTCTGTAGTGTTATCACAGGGAAAAATACAAGAATATGCCGATATTTATTTTATACTTGTCTCTGGCTGTAGACTGTCCCTTTAATTTCTTCATCCTCATGAGGCATTTAATTTTGCGTTATAGTTTCACTTAGACAACTAACAAGGCTTTTCTAAGTACATCTGTGAGATGCTGTTAAGAAGTTGGTGCTTGTGTGGTAGTTTTCGGTGTGTTGTCTTTACTGCTCTCGTGTATGGGGATTACAGTATTTGGTTTTCTGCATATTTTTTAGACTAGTTTCTTGCAAACAGGTTAGCACTGAAGGCATTTTGAGGGTCCCTCGATAGTTTTAATGTTCCTGGAACTTGCCCAAAGTTTCATGTTGCGACAGAGGATCAGCCACTTTGAGAAGCACCACCATTGGTTAGAAGGTAGCAAGCTGATACTTTTCCATGAAAGAATCCTCAGTTTCATTTTAGTTTATCTTTGCTGCAGCAAAGCTAAAACTTGTTGCTGAGGAACACATTTGCAATGTTGAGCTAGCTTTTATCGGGTACGCGAACCCTGTCAAGCCCATCTTGAGGCTTTTTGCCTGCGGTCCTTCAGCACCATTGATGTTGAAAATAAATTTGATTGATTGATTGATTGATTGATTGATTGATTGATTGATTGATTGATTGATTGATTGATCGATCGATCGATCGATCGATCGATCGATCGATCGATCGATCGATCGATCGGATTGCATGAAAGCGTTTAAAATGCGAAATATATTCATTACCTGAGGGGACATTAAAGACAAAAACAAACTGAAACAAGAAAAAAATGGATAGAAAATTCCTGTTCTTAAGGCGAGGTACTGAGTGCAAGAAATTCAGGCGACAATCTTCAGCCCTAAGGTATAAAAAGCCTGTGCTGTGTGCCATTCTTTCAGTTGCCATTTAGTCTGTGGCCCATAACATTAAATTTTGATTGCCATTGTTTTTTTGGGGGCGGCAATGTCAAATGTCAAGTGAGCATCGTCAGTGTCAAGTGGACAATGTCAGATCTAGCGTCCTGTCATTTTAGTAGGTGCGACATGTGCATGGGTGCATATTTGTTTGCAAATGACCTTGTGTCACTCTTCAAAAGACAGTAGTAGATTTTTATCAAGTACTTCCTCATGCTTCACATTAATTTTTAAAAGGACACATCTTGACACCTGAAGTGGACATATTTTACACAAGTGATTAACACAGTGTCACTGCAGTGCTCTTGCGTCTGGTCTCTAATCAGTGAACCTACATTTTTGTTCCAGTAGAGGACCGTAAGCATATGTGCTCTTTTTTTATCCTAAAGTACATAACACTGTTCATAGTTGTACTGTGCTAGAGTAACTCTATTTGGTACTTTGATACTTCTGCTTCAAGAACTTATATTTAAGGTGCTGGTGAAATGTCAGTGAATAGCAGTACCTTTAATGTCTTCATTTTTCTTCTTTCTGCACTGAATGTTGAGAACCTTTATGGGGTCCTGAAGCTGACCAAGGCTCTGAACTTACCGTAGTTGCAAACCGTGGCACATGCACTTAGCTGAAGATTATAACTGGTACCCAAAACTGCCGTGGCCACATTGACCACTAATGAAATCTCTTTATAGCGAACAAGTAAAAAATTGTAGAATAGATTGCTATAGCCGAAATTCTTAATATAAAATTTCATCAGAAACGCGTGCAACAGCGGCACAATTTAGTCATTGAAGAGACAGCAATTCTGGCGATCCTTACTAGAGAAATGGAGAGACGTTCTCCCAGGATTTGGAAGCGTTTCGAAGACACCTGCGGCTATTCCGAAGGCCGCAAAAAACCGAGCGCCAGTTAGGTTGGCTCCCCCGCACAGCAATGCAAGCGCAGGTTAAGCACGGTCTACTGTGGCTTCCCCACATCACAGCCGTGTCGCGTTTGAAGCGGTACATCAGAGCGAAAGCTATCAAAGTTTTCACTACCTCCGCCACAGCCGACCTGAGCACTGGATTTTCACTGCAAGCTTACAACAAATGGTGCTGCTTCCATAGCGCTGTCAACGGATGCCAGAGGCGTGAAGGCGTGCTGACTGCCAGACTGCGAACCCTACACGCCACTGTTAGAGAGTGCGAGATGAAAGTGCAAACCTTGGCACAAACACTTGCCGCACCACTACCAGTCACTTGTGCAGTGTGGTGAAGCCTGCCATCTGAACGGGCACAGTTTGGCACTGGGAAGGTCGATATAGCCGTTTCATGGCCAACCGCTTTCGATATATAAAGTAGAAATTGCATGGGTTTGTCAAAAATATGTCATGCCAATAATTCATAATGTCCGTGTTCTTTTTATCCAGGTTTGACTGTACTCAGACGCAGATACTCAGCTATTGCAAACCTTCGCTAGCAGTACACACTGGATAGAAAAAAAGACCTGTAGATTACTCACAATTTATACATAAAGTGCCGCCTGTAAACAGTCTGTGTGAGAAGTGTAATGACTTGCTTTAGTTTGGTGGTCTGCAAAAGCTGAGTATAGGCTCAAAATCTCTGCAAAAGGTCCTGCTCAGTGGTTTCAGCCATTAGTCTAGTGGAAAATAACTTTTTTCTGGGCTAGTTAGGGCTCCTTTCTCGTAGGTAAAAAAATTAGTGCAACATGAAGGTGTCTGTCTTTCTTTCTTGTGAACATCTTTGAAATTGAATTGAAAGTTGGTTTTTGAGAAAAAGATATGGCACAGTGATTGTCTCACATATCTCAGTGGACACACGAACCATGCCACACTATAAGGAAGGGATAAAGGAGGAAGTGAAAGAAGAAAGGAAGAAAGAGATGTCGTAGTAGAGGGCTTTGGAATAATTTTGACCACCTGGGGATCTTTGTGCATTGATATCGCACAGCACACGGACATCATTTGCATTCGCCTCCATCAAAACGCAGCCTCCACGGTCGACTTCAAACCTGGGCACTCCGGCTCGGTAGCCGAGCGCCCTAACCACTGAGCCACTGTGGCGGGTGTGAACGTCTTTATGTTGCGCAAATTTTTTACATACAAGAAATTAGTCTAATGCTTGCCACCCAAGGTTCATGTTCTGAAAGTTCTTACCTGCACGGCAGTGGTGCTTCATCACTTCTCCCAATGCCTGTACTTGTTGTGCACAGTTTGTGGCTTAATTCTTCCTTGCTGCAGTTAATTTCAAATTCATGAAATTACAAATTATTAAGTGAGCTACCAAAGCAATTGATCCTACGTCTAATGTAGTTAATAGAGAGTTATAGCATATTATTACCGTGATTACGTTACCGTTTACCGTGTTACTGGATGCCGGACTTTCCGGCTAGCGCTGCGCACTCTAGAAGACATTTTAGCATACCGTCTCTCCCATAACAAGTTACCATAAAGCGAAAATGAATGATGATGATGGCAGATGCCCCAACATTAATTACAAACAAAAATACGCATGCATTGCAAGCATTTCTTTGCAGTGAGATGCTACATGCTCCTTAATCATCGTTTTCTCCGCATATAAAGACGTGCACACTACTTTTCTGCTAACAGCCGGCTCAGCGGCTTTAATGATACCATGACCAGTGCACAAGTTTACAATACAGAACGCACTAATGTTGTGTACGCTGCGCTTACTGCGTTGCGAACGCTGTAAAAAATGCAGCTACAACACCTCCTGTTTGTTTGCCGGGCGCAGCGTCGCTTCTTTGGATGTTTGAATGCATGATTTGGACATAAACATAGTGGCGCCATCTGGTGACAGTAAGTCAAAGCCCTTGAACTCTGGACTGGAGAAACTTTTTCTTTCTGAATTTAGTGGTTAATATGACAAGCATTACCAGAATGTTTCTGTTTTTCAAGGAAGAAAACTGACAATAGAGGAAAACGTTAAAGCTGGCACAAAAACTAGTGTTGTCGTTGGTGCTTTGGCTACATACGCAGATAGTTAGGCTGAACTGGTGGAAAATCGCTGAATTATCTCAACAGCATGGGCCAGTTGTCACTTCAACCTCGACGTATGAGTGAGAGCATGCGGATTAAGAGCGAATGCCTTCATTTAGAGCGGGAAATGACGCTGAAGAGTGCGGAGCGATGCTGTATTTGGTCCGAAGCGGCCGTGCAGGGTGCCGCCATGTATGTTTACGAGTGAACGCTAGCTCTCTCAGCAGTGCTAAAAGCCATTCCATAAAGTGCTAGCGGCCCGGTAATCGGCGCGCATGCGCAGATCTCGCTAGCAGAGCCCGGTAAACAGTAATGGAAACACAGTAACGATATGCTATAACTCTCTAATGTGTGCTAGTTACCACCTAAAGTGACCAGGCAATGCAGTAAGTTTCTTAACCATGTAGGAGAGCACTTATGGCAGCCCTTAAGTTCGAGATCAGTGTAAGGTAAGGAGAACCCTTGCCCTCACCTTTTGAGACCGCTTTGGTCTTTAGGGGTGCCATTAGGGCTCTGCTGCGTAGTGGAGAAGCAAACCCCGATGCCTGGTTACATTTGGCAAAAACTGTACATCTTCCGAGTTCAACTTATAAGCCAACAGTTAAATGTGGGAAACATCTCAGTGATAAGTAACCTCTGATTGCAAATTGCATGCATAAGTTGGCCTGCTTGATCTGAGGTGCTTTTTTTTTATATTTAAAGAAAAAGGGTGTCATAAGTCTTCACGTATGGCACTGAAAAGGCAGAGACTTGGGCCCTAGACTTCATGAAACACTGTTGGCATTGCTTGCAGCATGTCGTACGGCCTGCCGCTGACACCGGCGGCAGATTCGTGCCGCACAGCGCGGCATGCGCTGTCCCTGATTGCCACAGCGCGTCCGCCAGCGTTCATCACGACGCTGGCACGCGAGGTGCACCGCTACAACACGCTCGCCCAGAATGCACAGTCACTGAACATCTCGCTGCACCAGACGGTGCTGAGCCGCGCACGCCCCGAGATCCTGCGCATTGTCGAGCTGCTGATCGACAAGATGCAGACGGAGGTGGCAGACCTGCTTGTTGAGGTGAGTCTTGCGTTTAGTCCTATTTAAGTGACATAGTGCACCACTCTCAGTGCATTGCTGGTGTGATGTTACAGAGCTTTCACACACAGTTTGTAATATGCATTCAATGTTCAGTCGCACAGTATGCGCTTTTTAATGTGCTATGTTGAGACATCGATGAGACAAACTGGCCTTGCACGAATATTCGATAATTTTATATATTTGGTTGAATAGTTAAGTATTTTGCATTTGTCCAGAATGTTTGGTATACAAAATCTCAAAGTGTTGGTCTGAAGCGAATAGCGTGTCCGGAATGCTCGCTTTGTGTCATTTCGGTTCGATGCACATCCTGCAGGGTAGCATTGCAGCGTGTGGGCAGCTAAAAGCGATAGCCACGCAATGACAAAATTGCAATCACAATTAAGACCAGCATTCGGAGGCAAGTGACGATGAGAGGCAGTAGAACCGTGCAGCTTCCATGCCTACCACTCATGTACGACCCGCTTGACTAAGTGCTAAATCGAACTGCCAATGGTCTTGTACTTTCGGATCCTGACATGACGCACGTTCCGGACATTACCAAAAGCACTGGAAGTTTGCTGTCCTGGTACCTACTGCTTTCGCCAGGAAAGCGACCCTCAGCATGAGCAAGCCGCGCGTACAGCACACAGTTTGAATTTTGATTAGCAGAACTGACCTGTATATGAACTGATTTTTTTTTTACACGCGGAAATCCATGAATCGTGGCGGGAACATGCACCAACACAAAGCACATAATACCCTCAGCTCCGCGTGCAAGTTAACTCTCAATTTCGGACGGCCATTTTTGCTAAAGGTCAGCATAGCTTCAGTGAGGGCGACTAGGGTTCAGAGTATTCTACTCTCTTTTTTTTTTTCTATGTAGTGGCCTTGTGCGCCAAAGGTTTTTGAAATATTTGCTTGGAAATTATTCAAAGAGAAT
Source organism: Amblyomma mixtum (assembly GCF_055824585.1). Classification (NCBI taxonomy): domain Eukaryota; kingdom Metazoa; phylum Arthropoda; class Arachnida; order Ixodida; family Ixodidae; genus Amblyomma; species Amblyomma mixtum. The sequence continues at coordinate 95,305,423 of NC_143017.1, read as the reverse complement.
CCCTGTTTGCTTTGAATTCTCTTCGAACCGAATAATCAACATTTTCACAAGCCTACAATAAACACATTTGGTGTCCTGAGAATGCTACTTTTCAGGGCCAGTGTAATCCTTTTTATTTGCATTCCACCTGACATTATATATGCAAGGCAACCATGTGAAACGTGTTGCTGTACTTTTTTACAGGGTGTCGGGCTTAGCTTAGGTTTTAACCACATATATTCGCATAGTGAACGGTTTTCTGTAAGAAAAGTTGTCGCTAATTTGGGAAGTGCACTTATTACACAGGGTAAATTTATCAAATTTTCAGAGATTTTAACGACTGATGAAGGCATTGCACCTATTATGTGAGTAAATGGGGTTTTTCACGATGTAGGAAAGGAAAGTATGCGAGCATGCACCATAACTGCTCAACTCAAGGTCAGCTCCTGAATTTCTTTCTGGTGAAGCGTCTCTTGTACTCTGAGGGGATGATGTCTGTAACCTTCCACTACTTGCAGAAGTTTGCTTCATCAAGCTTCAGCATAATGAAAGGGTGATGCATAACCAAGGGTAATGTGTGGCCTGTGTGGCATTCCTTATTTTTTGCACTTTTATGGGTACTTTTTTTTTCTTGTGTAATTCAAATAAGTTTGCGCATGTGTCTGCATGGGCATATATGCTTGCAAATGAGTGAGTGAGTGAGAAAGGATAGTGAGGGGTAGTGGAAAGCCTGGGGGTCTCTTAATCGCAGCATTTTCAGTGGTTTGTGTGCACTTTGAATGTGGTGTATTGTTTCCTACGCGTAATCAGCCATGTTTCTGTGTGCTTTTCCCACTTTTTCGGCTTTTACGACACAGGTGATGGACATTGTGCTCCACTGCCTTGACCCGACACAGCTCAAGTTGCGCGGCCTCAATGAACTCTTTCCTGCCATCTGCAGGTATGCATCAAGTTTGTATCTCCCATACTTTAAAAGTAAATTGCTGCAGGATTTTTTAAAATTTATTTTAGCTCATACCGTAAGCCAGACAGGGAGTTGAGGTAGAGCAGCTGCACCTTAGCAAGGCACACATGGTTGACGTTAATGGTGAGTGCATTTTTATGTGCCAGAACAGGCAGACTGTAAGGCAGGTGAATTTCGGCCACCTTTAACAATTAGTACTGGTCTCAGGAGTCTTGGGCGACCTCTGTCAACTTACTGCCTACTTTAGTTCGTAACGTATAAGACCTTTCCAGAGGTTGATCTGCTACACTCAAACCACTAAGAAGTGGCAATGAAAACAACATCACAGATAGCATAGCTGTGTGTGTGCTGGGATTTTGGTGCTCATTAACTTTGAGTACAGTTTGATAGGCAAGGCTTTTAACTTTCTGCGGCGGAAAATTTTAAATTCCGCAAAGTGAAGTGAGAACAAAGAATCTTCACTATTTCGCAGGAAGCCTCCCTTGCGTTAACGCATGTGGCATTTCACGCGTCAGTGGCCCAAGGTCATAGAAAAGTTGACTTTTCCTCACGGCTCATAAGTCTAGTGAGTGAGCATGCTGTAGGTATCTGAAAGAACTGCAAATAAAAGGTCGATGCTGTATTCATACTTTGGTTCCAAATATAACGTGACATGGTTTCTAAATCTCATGATTCAAGAGTTAAAAAAATGCATTATATTTGCGCAGATACGGTGATATTTGTTTCAACAGGTGCCAGAACCGTAGCACTTGAAGCGCTAGCTTGCTTGCACAAATGGGGGGAGTGTGTGTGTGTGTCACCATCATCATCATCATCATCACCAGCATGACTACGCCCACTGCAGAGCAAAGGCCTCACCCATGTGTCTCCAATTAACCCTGTCCTTCGCCAGTTGTGGCCACCGTATCCCCGCAAACTTCTTAATCTCATCCGCCCACCTAACTTTCTGCCGCCCCCTGCTACGTTTGCCTTCTCTTGGAATCCACTTCGTTACCCTTAAGGACCAGCGGTTATTGTGCCTTCGCATCACATGCCCTGCCCAAGCCCATTTCTTCCTCTTGATTTTGATTAGGATGTCATTAACCCGAGGTTGATCGCTGACTCACTCTCGCTTCGGTCTCTTAAAGTTGCACCTATCATTTTTCTTTCCATATCTCGCTGAGTTGTCCTTAACTTAAGCTGAATGTTTTTTGTTAGCCTCCATGTTTCTGCCTCATAGGTGAGTGCCAGTAAGATGTGTCTGTTGTATACTTTTCCTTGGATACTGGTAAACTGCCTTCATGTTCTGAGAGAACCTGCCATATGTGCTCCACCCTATTCTTATTCTTCTAGTTACTTCCCTCTCACGACCTAGATCAGCGGCCACTGCCTGCCCTTAGTGAATTTATTTCCTTACCATTGCTGTTCTCTTGCGAGACTGTTGAACATTACTTTGGTTTTCTCCTTGTTAATTTTAAGGCGTACAATTCTGCTGTGCCTGTCGATAATTCATTGATCATGCTTTGCAGCTCGTCTCCTGAGTGTGTCAGGGCACCAACAAACTTCGTTGGACACCGGATTATATGTCATATATATACGTCACCATAAGCACAGTATCATCAAAAAAAGAGTGTTGCTGCTAATGCACAGTTTCATGAAAAATGGTAAAATTTGCAATTTTGCCAAATTTGCGAAATTGCGCGAAGCTAGTGGCCTGACCATGTCCTGCAGTGAGCTTTGTGTGAGGATGTCTTGGTTGCCAGATTCCACATTTGCATGAATAAGTGGCAGTGTAATATGCAAGGAGACTGAGGGTGATAAGGTTTTGTTTTATTTTTATAAGTCAGCGCTTCATGCAGTCTTCCTCATTTTCCTGGGAGCTGTCCTTTGTGGTAGAGTGCTCTGCGACATGCTGCATGTGCCCCTTGCACTTCTCACCAGGTTTAACAATGTCAGCTACTGCGGGGCAACACGGCGCATTGCTGTTGGGGCCAAGAGTGGAAACCTGACGCTGTACGAATTGAGGGCCTCCAAGTCACAGGTAAGTCTTTTGTTTTTATCTGGACGGTTTGCTTGTCTTGTGGCCAAGTTTTGCGACGACCCTTCCGTGTTTTTAACAGTGTGAACAAGTTGTTACTATCAGGAGACAGGAAAACAAAAGAGCTTTTACATAATGTGTACCCAGTCGATGATTGCAGATATTTGTGCAGTGCCATATTTGCTCACATAATGGACACAGTTTTTGACCAAAAAGTTTGATACTAATTTGGGAGACATGTTTTTTATGAGAAGACACATGGCCAAGAAGCACACGTGTGTGGGAGAGAAGAAATGTGTGTGGCATAGGCAATTCAAAAATACGGGTCTATGTTTTCGAAATGGAAAGTAAACAGTGCTTTGCTGACCATACATTTCTGTATTGCCATTGACACGTGTGTTTGGAGTTTGTGTGTGTTCTCTCACCCTTTTGTTCACGGCTATATAGAGCAGTTGCAGGTAGTGAATGTCCCATCATCTCCCTCCTGTGTGCTGTCCTTTGGCACTTCAGATAGCAATGCACCAGCTTTGCCAACTAAGTTTTTTACTAGGTCTGGGCAAGATTTGATCCAAGCTAGCTCTTCATGTCAGATATCCATTCTTCTCATTCCAAAAGCTTCCGCTACAGAGGAGATTTTTTTTTTCTCAGCTGTGCTTTGCTGCCTTGCTGAGTCAGTTAAGCTAACGCATGTGAATTGTGAGGCATTGTGCTGCTTACACCACAAAAAGGTGTGGTATTAATGAGAACTTAAGCACCCTTTCTATTAAGTTGCAAGCAGAGTGTGTGGTGTGTGTGTAGGGGTGTCTAGGTCCATGACCTTTGTCAGAGATGAGAGGTGACAGCAACTGCGGGGCATTTAAATTCTTATTGTGGTATTTAACGATCAACCTAACTGAAGGACTAGACAGGATGCAGGTCCTAAAACTGTTTCTTTTTTTAAATTTCTGGCTTAGTTGGGTTCATAGTTGTCACAAAAGTGTGCTTTTTTTTATCTAGAGTCAAGATGTGTAGTTAGATTTTCAATACATAAAATAGATAATGAGTTATACGGAGGTTTTTTGGTTTTAATTGGGCTCTTCGTTTCAGGTCGTTAGCCAAAAAAATGTTTATAAATTATAAGATATTTATGAGAACTGCACCACTCAAAATGTACTTTGAGCAGTGATGCTATTCTTACGTTTGCCTCAGTATAAATATGTTGGTAAAAAAATATATGAAAATGGTTTGCTGGTAATTTAGGAAAGCAACAAATTAAATTTAATGCATAATGTAAGAGCCAGTGAAGATAGCACCACCGCATAGCTCCACTCCTCCTGAATAAATTGGTACCAAGCTCGTTTCTATTGTCCAAGGCAAACCAGAGAAAAGGCCCATCAGGCAGAGAGACTGTATTTGTAAAATCAGGCATGGAGATAAAGGAGAGTTGAAGCCTATGTGCACTTACCGAGTCTTGGGAAATCAAGTCGGGGGAAAATGGCTCTAGTGTTGGCTATGCTGCTCCGACGCCATCTTAGAAGGTATCAAACAAAAGGGCGCAAAACGAGCTTTTAAACGATAGTAGCGATTTGATGATGTGAAGTGGAATGTCATTTCGAAGCTTGCGCTTCATTTCTGAGCCGTGCAACTCTCAAAATAGTAATTTTTTCTCAATTTAGGGATTGTTGTGAGCATGGATATTTTTCAGAGATATAGTAGAAAGTGTAGTTAGTACGAAAAGCTGCTTTTCGAAAAATGAGTCTCTCGCGATTTTTTGCGATCTCAAGACCCGCATCCCTTCTTAACTTGGTCTGGTAACTGACTCCCTGTAGACAAATGTTTTAGGGTTCATTCTTTCAGCTAGCTACGATTACCTTACTTCGCCATGACTTCTTGTTAGGGCCGCCACGGTGGCTCAGTGGTTAGGCGCTCGACTGCTGACCCAAAAGACACGGGTTCAATCCCGGCTGCAGCGGTCGAATTTCGATGGAGGCGAAATTCTAGAGAGCCATGTACTGTTCAATGTCAGTGCGCGTTAACGAACCCCAGGTGGTCGAAATTTCCGGAGGCCTTCACTACGGTGTCCCTCATAGCCTGAGTTGCTTTGGGACATTAAACCCCAGTAAACCAAACCAAACCAAAGTTCTTGTTTGGAGTGCTTTGCCACTGTCAGTGTGTTATTGTGGTCTTATTGCTCCCTTATTTCTAGGAATGCTGTGCTATACTTTTCTCTGTGTTTGTAGCATCCTTTTGTTCAAAAAAAGATTGAGCAATTCCACGATTCATCAGGTTTTTATTTGACAAATCCAAGTATTTCAATGTTACAATTTCTAACCGTTGTGAGGCCTTGTACGCAATTTTGTAGATGTCATTAGAAATTAAGAATTGGTGTTTCGCATTGCAAAAGTAAAGAGCCTTCTTGAGACCTGGATATTCTGTTTAGGCAGAAAAATTTTTTTTAAAATGGTTTTCAATTACTACTATGTGTGGGTTTTCTCTCCATTTCCAATACAAGGACAATTTGCGTCTCTCCTGGCAGCGGGATCGTTTTGACATGGTGGTGTTCCAAACAGCATAGTGAGTGTGCAGTCGTGGCACTAAACATTTTCTTGCCCCGTGTGCTTCAGGTGATAACAGCCCACTCGACATCGGTGGTGGCCTGCACATTCTCCCCTGACGGAAAATACCTGGCCACCTATTCCAGCGGGGAGAGCAAGCTGTGCTTTTGGCAGGTGAGGATGCCTTTTAGGCCAGTATGAGAGGTGAATGGCACACTGAGTAGATGTATTTCGCTTGAAGTGTAACTATGTCCACAGAGGATATGAGTAGTTGTAGCCCTTAGCAGTCGCTGCATTTTAAGGATGCTTGGAGGTTACGAAGAAAGGAGTGGTATGGTAACAGTAGTTGCAACTGCGATTCCGAATGCAGATTCATGAGGTGAAGTTTGTTTCCTGACAAAGTCGGCTTACTTGAAAATATTAATACATTTGTAATGAAACTTGAGATTCTAACTAAGCAGTTTATGATGTCTTTTTCTTTCGTTTCACTGCACAAAATTGATATATTAGGATCTTATAGCATTCATTTCCAAATTCACCCTTTCCTTTAGTGTAACCACACTCAGTGTGCCAAGACAAAAATCACTGACTATGATACTCCTAATGTGAAATTTGGGCACAGCTGTTGAGGCTTGGCGCTGCCACCGCTGAGCCTGCTCGAGCAGCCCAGCACTTTTTTTTTCCCATGCAAGCGAGGTTGGCCACCGCGGTGGCTCAGTGGTTATGGTGCTCGGCTACTGACCCGAAAGACGCGGGTTCGATCCCGGCCGCAGCGGCTGGAATTTCTTTGGAGAAGAAATTCTAGAGGCCCGTGTACTGTGCGATGTCAGTGCACGTTACAGAACCCCAGGTGGTCGAAATTTCCGGAGCCCTCCACTACGGCGTCTCTCATAGCCTTAGTCGCTTTGGGACGTTAAGCCCCATAAACCATAACCATAAACCACAAACGAGGTTGCGAGGCGCAGGTGGCTTGCTTGTTTGTCTGTTTGCTCCTCTCCTTGATGTCACCAGCACCATCAAGCATGCAGAGAAAGCATAGAGGTGTAGGTGCGCTACAACAGATGGCGCTTCTAGAAATCGGTCGGCAACTATGGAGCTCATACCAAGTGTTGTTGTGACCGGTTCTGACTCCGCTTTCCTCCTCGCTCTCTTTTCGCTGTCGCCGTCTTTCTTCGTACGCTGCGCTCAGCGCTCTGTTACGTCAAGGCTCGCTGCTCAACCTGGGGAACGGTGCCTGGGTAATGGGTGTGCCTGGGGTACGGGTGCCTGGGGTACGGGTGCCTGGGGTACGGGTGCCTGGGGTACGGGTGCCTGGGGAACGGGTGTGCCTGGGGAACGAGGGGAAAGGGGGGGGGGGTTGTGCTCTAAAACACTGGCAAGCTTAGTTTTCTGTTATAAGCCACATTGTGGTGAGACTGGATACTTTTCCCAAGGTTTTCTCAAGCAATAAATTAGTGAGGAATACAGGCGTTACATCCACCACACAAACTGGGCACATGCATGCGGAAGCACAGCTACATACAAGACAGTGGCTAACAAGTGAAAGTAGAGTGAACGGACGCCACACACAAGCTCTGCACATGCATATGGGAGCATAGCTGCCCTCAAGAATGACTTAGTAAGTGAAAACAAATGAATGGCTGACACGCAAAACACATGCACGTCGGAGATCAACTTAACTACAAGACAGTGGCTCAGCAGGTAAAAGCAGGGCAATGCCTCGAAAAGGGATTACAGTGAACGCAGCGTTTAATTTCATGTACTTTCATATGGTCACTTGCATCCACTACAGTAAAACCCCTTTGGTATGTTCCCTATTTATATCTTTGAAATCATGGGCAGCACAAACGTTCCATAGAGTTACACAAGGTACTTTTCTTCAGATTAATATGTTTTCAGATCGCGCACTTTCCCGGCTACCATGTTGAGAATTTTTGCAAATTCTGGTCATAAACACATGTCCAAGAGAAGGCAAGCGTAGCAGGGGACGGCAGAAAGTTTGGTGGGCGGATGAGATTAAGATGTTTGCGGGAATACTGTGGCCACAACTGGCAAAGGACAGGGTTAATTGGAGAGACATGGGAGAGGCCTTTGCCCTGCAGTGGGCGTGGTCAGGTTGATGATGATCAATACATGTAGGCCGAACCTGGATCAACTTGACTTGAAAAGCTCAAGTACGGCAGCAGTCACCCACTGTGGTGGCTTTTCTGCAGTTATAGGTGCAAAAGGGCAAAGCATCCAAAAAAAAAAAAAAGTGTGCTAGCATATGAATTGGCTGTTCCTGGGGGAAGCAACACGAAGAGGAGAAAGAGAATCCTGGCGACTTCCTCACAGTGCCTAGGTGCAAGGGGGCAAAGCATCTGTGAACTACAACACTGCACTAACATGCTTGTGGGCTGAGTCTGGAGAATGTAGCATGAAGATCAAAAACATACTATAATCATCCTCCGCAGCAATTTCCCTACAGCATACTAGTGAAAAGGGTGAAGCATCCGTAAACAAAGAGGAAGATATCCTGGTTACTTTTGCCATTGCTGTCAACTGATTGGATGTTTCTTCCGCGCTGAGGACAACGCAGATGCGGGCTGAATTCTGCTAACACTAGAAAATTCGCTGTTCAGACCGTGTGGGAAGGAGTATTAATCAACATTTTTGTGAAGTCGGATGGTCAGTCAGTGCTTTTGTATATTGTTTAACAGTCACATTTCTCAGAATTTGGTGGTTTGGATCATATGCTTTCTCTGATAATGCTTTTTTTAAAGCGAAAGCTTTACTACTTGCACTTTCAGCCTTTGCCGTGGCGCGGCGGTGCCACCACCACCGGTGCCTAACGCCTGCAACCGGTGCTTTGTGACGTCACGCCGAAGAGAAGGGCGACCGACTCGCGCCGTCGCAAGCCGTGGCGGTGCCACCACGGCGTGGCCTCCGCGATCGAAGCGCGCTTTTGAGCAACGGCGCGCGCCGCCGCCGGAGCAGATCGCGGTGGCCACGACCACGGGCGCCTAACTCCTGCGCTCTCCGCTAGGAGCGCGATTTTGGCGCTGAAGAGATTTAGGCTCGACTCACGTCGCTAGAAAGCAGTAGCTGTGCCAACCACCAGCGCCTTAACATTGCTTCGCGGCGATGACGCCTACCACTAGGGAGGCTCGTCGTAATGCGCGTAAAAGAGAGCGGCGAGCTACAGAGACAGAGGAAGAGCGTGAAACAAGACTCACTAAGCGACGTGCCCAGTATGCAGCTCGGCGAGAACGTGCGAGCTACATAGATTAGCCAAGTGATCACCACAGCAGCACCAAGGTATACAACAAGTTTCACACAAGCACCACAACAGCACGACTATCATGTGAGCGGGGGCGTAGCCATGGATATTGCTTTCGCAATTTCCCGGCTTAACCAAGTTGAGCCACAGTCATTTTTTCTTTTTTTTTTCAAATTTTGGAAAACTTATCAATGAGTTTCTGCTGTATGCACAAGGTGGAAGACAGCCTAGGATCATAGCAGCTCATTACGGCTCAGACTTATGTCCACGCATTCGTAGTTGCAGTAAGTTAATCGTTCAGCCCAATATATAAGATGAAATGAGCCATGCTAGACTTATGAAAGAGCCTTCTAGCCAATCAGTGTGGATGCTTGGTTAGCTCGTAATGCACATGGACAAGGCCAGCTGCAGACTTTGATTTGTGCATGCCTGACTCTCGCTTTATGCAAACCTGATACTCACACAGCTGGTTTGTCATATTTTAAACATTTTGGATGGATATAGTACTAGATTTTCAAACAAGCAACAGCAATAAGCAATAGGAAGCAGCAACACTCCTCATGGCTCTTGAAGGTTGTGTTTGAGGGTACGATCACTCTGGTTGGCATTGCATTATGGTGTCATGTGCTCGTGTGCACTTTACATGACACATTATAAAGCCCCTTTAGCGTGACACCAACAAGAGTAGTGAAGACATGACAAAAGCATTGTTGTTAATCTGTCGGGTTAAAGTGGCAGCATTGAATGACAACAGAACAGCTGGTATTGGATACTAATGTTTCACCATTCCATGATTGATGACATGCACCTGGCCGCTTTGTGAGCAGTCTTAAGAGTGTGGTCAGCCTTGCATTTTTTTCCCACTGTAAAATTTTTTGCGCACAGTTGAGCCCCTTATAAGAGACATGTACCAGAGAGCAGTTTTGTCTCTTACATGAAAGGTCTCTTATAAGCAAAGTTTTGTATTTTCATTAATTACTGATCTGCGCCTACTTTGATGTCACACAAGTGACCCAAGTATTTTACACAAGATGGCTAGAGGCATGTTGCATTAGTTCATCACTTGCAGAGGTAGCTGTTTAATTTTGTGTGCTTTAAATATGGCGTTCCTGAGAACAGTGCAGGTCTTCCACTGCCCTGCAGCTTCACATGTTGGCAATCTTTCTTGCACTGATTTGCTGCTGAAAAGTGCAGCCAGTCCTTGGTAGCTTCAAGTCACAAAAACAGAGATATATTTCGATAAACGGAGTTGCGAGATAAGCGAACTACTGAAATTTTCAGTATGCTGTTCGTGGATTTGTAAAAAAATTGACCAACGATTACGGTGTTCCCGATTGTGGAATTTGAACGCAGCTTGATTTTGTGATACACTGAGGCAAAAAACTTGTATGACGATTAAGCTACCCTTAACCCTTAATCTGCCACTCCCGAGATAACTCGGGCTACCACATATGCACACCCCCTGCCTATCCCGAGTTAACTCGTTTTGGCTTTTTAACTCACCCCCTGCCGCTCCCGATAATACTCGTGTAAAAAAAACTACGCAAACATGTAGCGCCATCTATGGAGAGACTCGAAAAATTCATAGATCTTGTAGGGTAAATTTTAAACAACAGATGGCGCGCATGTTTCCACATGCGAGTGACTTCGTTTTGGTCTACGCACAGCAGCCATGATGCTCTGTGCCACACTCATCCGCGCCTTGACGGACGAAGAAATTCAAAATTGCTTGTGAATTTGGAGCTCAATGATAATGAGAACGAAGAAGGCGCCCACCTAAGTGCTTTGTCGAGTGATGACAGCTATTAAGTCCCCCTGCCATCGAAAAATCCGCGTAAGAGGAGGAAATCCGACAGGCCAGATTGGTGCTGGAAGATTTGATTCATTACAACTAATATCTATAAGATTATCCAGAATAAACATGTCTACATGTCCTGCAGAGCATTTTAGTGCGTTACTAGCAAAAAATTTTCAGGAAACTAACATGCAAAAAAACCCGGCAGGGTGTGTGCAGATGTGAGTGAAAAAACCTGGCAGTGAAAGGGTTAAGAGCACAATGCAAAGCATTGCTGCTTTGTTGTGCAAGGCCTCTGAACTATCGCACTGAATGAACGCTTCTCAGTGGTGTACAGTGGTGCTGTGAAACCCTTGCCTGGTTGCGGCGTACTCTCCCGCGTTTTGCTGCTCTCTGGGAGAATGCGTTGCAATGTGCTTGTCTCATTGCTTCAAGAAGAAACTCCAAAACCACAAAGAATGCACCTTCATTTGGAATGGGTCAAGAGCCATGTGGCGCGCATATTCAGAGCTGTGTGTGCCTGTTTCCGTGGTAAACAGCCTCCGTAGATGCCCATGGTGCTGGTTGATGGTTCAGGTGTCAATTCAGCTAAGCCAAGTTGCGACTAGCAGTTTTGTGCTAGATTTTAGTTGATTCGAACACAAACAGCCGTATTCCTGCGCGACAATGAAATGGCCCATAATATTTGTGCAAGGAGTCACCTCATATGGGCAAGACAGTGTGCCGTTTTTGACAAATCCTCCAATGTGTGCCGCCTGAAAATGGTGGGGTTTGTGGGGTACCTGCCTGCTATTGCATTAACTGCAGTCCCTTTTGCACAGGGGGTTGCGGTGCACATTCTAAGTATGATGTCTATCGGGTAACGCTTTTGGAAAGTCATTACACCACGGCTGCCACAAACTGAGCACGACGCCTCTCACCTGCCACCGCCGTACCATCCTTCTCCACTTTCCATCTTAGGCTTTTCTGCCTTTCTTTCTCCCACCAATATCCCTTTCTCCGCCTTCTCGTTCTCGCCCTCCCTTCGTTATTGTCTTACTTTCATCTTTCGCCGTACTCTTCGCTTTGCTGTAGCTCTGTTGGTTACGGTGATGACAGCGCACAAGCAACAAACGGGTGCCTAAGAGCTGCGCTCTAAAATTTAAGCCTTCTGTCTGGTGTTGTTCTGCGGATCAAAATCTGCTGCTCAGTCTAGGCACTGAACTGCAATAAAAGGAGCCCTGTGTAGTGGCACGGTAGCACATGAAGCACAGCCAACAAAAAAGTGCGCCTGCTTTGGGTGCCTGCTTTGGGTGTGCAATGATGTTCATAAGGCGTCCATAGCAATCTGAGATGGGGGGGGGGGTCTTGGAGGCCTGCATCTTCTCGCTTCACCGCCGTCAATTTGCCCTTTGGCCTAGGAAACGGTTTTGCTTTGCCCCTTCCTATGAGTTCTCCAGGGTCTCTGCCATAAATTTGCCAAGCTACAACCAGCAGCGGCAATGACATGCGTCATCTATCAGCACAGCAGTGAGGTGCGCACATTGCAGCGTGCTAGCGGAGGCTTGCTGGTTGGTTGCAGCTTGTTGCTGGTTGGTTGCAGAATGTTTTGCTGGCTGCGCAAGCCATTAGCTGATGGCCCTTTTACCTCATTTTGAGCTTCGTGGCCATAGGAGCGGCGCATAAGCAGGGAAGCCCCCACCATTCGTAGTGCGGACGGACGACTGCACGCTTTCCCCTGCCAGCAGGTTGCAAGCCCTTTCTAATGCAGCATTCGTACTTAAAGAGCTCCTCGCCAACACATTGCAGCTAGCCAGACCACTTTGTCTTACTTGGGGTTGTAATAAATGCCACATGGGTGATTGTACCTTGCAGTCTCCCTCGAGCACACATGCGGTTTGCAAGCAATGGCACCACTTCGGTGCCACATCCATGTAGGTGGGGCGAACCCCGCAATTAACTAGAGTTGAAATGTCGATTATATGCGAGGTCCTTGATCATAATTTAAAGACAACACGTCCTTTATTATCGATTCTGCTTCATGGGAGATAGGGTGGCCAACCAAGTGTGAGGAAAATATCTCCGGTTCCCAATTGTCTGGCACATCCCCATGCCTCCTTAGCGGGGTTCAGCTCTATTTAAATTTAAAAGCACCTAAAAAGTTGTCCTGCTCTTTGCTACAGCCAGTGGCATCACATCATAAGGTAGGAATAAAGTAGTTGCAAACACATTTTGAGTCATATTTAGAAAGGAGTGAAATAGCTAGAAGAATAAGAATGGGGTGGAGCACATTTGGCATGTTCTCTCAGATCATGAATGGAAGTTCACCAGTATCCCTCAAGAGAAAAGTCTACAACAGTGGTATCTTACCGGTACTCACCTATGGGGCAGAAACGTGGGGGTTAATGAAAAGGTTTCAGCCTAAGTTAAGGACAGCGTAGCAAGCTATGGAAAGAAAAATGATAGGTGTAACGTTAACAGTTCAGAAGAGGGCTGATTGCATGAGGGATCAAACACAGATTAATTACATCCTATAGTCGAAATCAAGAGAAAGAAATGGGCTTGGGCAGGGCATGTAATGCGAAGGCAAGATAACCGAATGCTGGTCCTTAAGGGTAACGTAGTGGATTCCAAGAGAAGGCAAGCGTAGCAGGGGGTGGCAGAAACTTAGCTGTGCGGATGAGATTAAGAAATGTGCGGGGATAAGGTGGCTGCAGCTGGCACTGGGCAAGATTAATTGGAGAGATGTGTGAGAGGCCTTTGTCCTGCAGTGGGTGTAGTCAAGCTGTTGCTCCTTCTGATGATGATGAAATGTCAGAATCAGCGAGGGAAAAAAAAACAAAACAAAATGCGATCCTATTTGGTGACAGTGTATGGGGCATTCAAGGTCGATATATATGCACTGACATGCCACTTTGTTACTTAAAACTCAGCAAGATGCTTGACTGCACGTCGCTAACTCTGCGCTGCCTGTGTTCATGCAGACGGCGGCTGGCCTCTTTGGGCTGGGCAATGCGCAGACGCGCTGCGTGCGCACCTACTCGACACCGCCTCTGCCGGAGAGCGTGCGGGCCAACCCGCTCAAGATGGCGCGGCTGGTGTGGGTGACAAGTCGCATCGTCATCCTTATGCTGGCCGACGGCTCCGAGCACCGATTCAACCTCAGTTAATCCACTTTATCCTCTTCGCCATAAGTACATACCCACCCCCACATTCGTTATGTTGGCAGTCACGTTGGGGCCAAGAAACTGGGGTGACGCTTTTTTGTGTTGCTTTGCTGCATCAGCAGTTCCACGTGACTCTTGGGAAAAGGCTTTGCGGGGTGCAGTGAAGGAGACAAAACGGCCCATTTTTCTTGAGCTGCACTTGCCTTGTGTTCTAACGTACTCACTGCTTTCGCATTACATATCGGTTGTTGCATGAAGCCTAGGATGCGATGGAATCCTTTCTAGCCGGGAGGATGCATAGGGAACAAGGATGCCAACTAGTTGTGTTCGAAAATGACATTCCAGCTGCCAGCACGGGGGTCTTGTTCGTGAGTCGTGATTGTGGATAAGGCTGCCATGCTGTGAGGAAGAATGGCATCCTTGGTATTCTCAATGGTTGCTGCACGAAGTGTAATCAATAGAAATGATCACTCATACACTAGTAGTGAGACTTAAGAATCTTGATGCTGGACATAAAACTGCATGCACTGCCTTCGATTTATAGGTAAGTCTGCTGACACTGTGACACAAAATGTGTTGCATTGTGCCGCTAGTTAAGGCCAGCTTATTCTCCCTTGCACATAGCGTGCAAACAGCCCGCTCCTCTTTTTGCGGTGCTTGCATGTTGTATGAATCCCTGCTGCAGTGTCTAAATTGGTAGGCATTACGATTGAGCAAGAATGGCTTCTCCGCATCAAGCACGGGACTCTGTGCACAGAATCAGTGAGCCGTCTAGCATTGCAATTTTTGTGCGGATAATGTGGAGACAGCTCGCAAAGAAAATGTCACATTGTTACACAGTGTTGTTCCTAGTGCCGCAGTTCATGCAGTGCAGTGTTTCCCGTCGCAGCCCTGCTGCTAGTGTAGGTGGTCGCACAGAGTGTTTGTCTTGGGCAGACAAGTATGCTTCAGTCTGGTGAAAGAAATGCATTGCACTGTAGTAATTCGAAACACAGTGCAAGAGTGAGAGCTTTTGATCAAGGTGCAGCCTCACTGTCTCTATGCCACAGACATGCTCATAACAGTGTGTTTCGCAGTCTTTGTAATGTATGGCTGTGTGCCGCTAATAATTCTTTGTGGATCGCTCGTCTCAGTTGTGTTGGCAAAAAGAAAGCAATGGAAAATCTGTTTTTCTAGCTGGTTGACCTGCATAACTTTGTAGGTCACTAAGATTGTTATTCTTTTGTTTTTCTGTTGTCTGTGAAAAGAGTCTGAGGGAAACAAAAAATCTATTCTACAGTAAGTAACTGCTGACGTGTAGCTCGCAATAGCACCACTGTTGAGATAGCTTCAGCTGTCTCGGCAGTGGAATTATTCGCAGTTTTTTGGTACCCTGCAGTTCGAAGTGCATAATGTGCTTCTATCATCCAGTGCAAGGCAAAGTTTATAATTGCTTAAGCAGAAAGTAAGACATTGCTTGCTTGGCATGTTAAGCAAGCACTCCAGAACAAAATTCATAATTTTGGCGTAGTTATTAGCTTTCATGACTATTATAAGCCTTTATTACAGCTCACATCCGAGATTGGCATTGTGCCGGACTTCAGGGTGATAGGTAACTGCGCAAACACAACTAAGGACGTGAAGGGGACACAACAAACCCAACAAGCGCATGCTTCCTGTTATTGTTTGTGTTTGCACATTCAGCGGCATGCTCTCTTAAGGGTGACAGATCTAGGTTTTGAGAATTCCATGTTAAATAACCGGATTTTTTTGCTTTTCATTGTTGGAGGCTCGCAACAGTAGGCTCTGAGCCTACATTTTCGTCCAGCTTGCGTCACAACAGATGAGAGCACTGCATTCCACAGTGCTGGTTGCTTTGTTCTGGACTCCCTCCACTGTCACGTTTTGTCGCAGTGCCCAGATGATCTTGCCATCTTTCTGTGGCTCGGTATGGGAGAATGCTTTTTCCATAGTTTTATTTACAAGAATTGTTGTTTTGCTTCTGTCTAAAGCGCCCTTTTATGCCCCCCCCCCCCCCCCCCCCTGATACACCTGTTTTTGGCGATGTCATGTTCGAAAGATAGTTGTTGCAGAGATAGAATACTGTACAATTGTTTCGTATACATACATATATATACTATATACACACACAGAGGCAGTTTTACCCTGCACCATGTCTGTAATGTTTAGTGATGTTTTCTTTTATTGCACTGCAGTGTGTTTTGCTCTCCTCCCTTTGTAAATGGATGTGCCTATGTTGGTTCCTACTTTTCCCTTGTAAATATTGTCATAGCAAAAGCCTTTCATTGCACAGAAAAGATCACCTTGTAACTTGCCTTCAAGCTGTGCTGAACATGCTTGACAGGCTGCTGTTTGACCTTTTTTTTTTTTTTTTTCACTGAACTATATTCCAGCTGTTATATATTTGGTAATGCGATTTTGTGTTTCTTCTGCTGTCATTCTAAGCTAAAATTTTAAAACATAGGACGCAGAAATGTGGCACTCAAGTCATGCCCTCAAGTTGTGCAGTGCGTGAATGTCCTGGAAACAAGCAATTTCAAGTGCGTATCTTTGATGGTGCGCTTGAATGGTCTGCGCGGGTGTTGCTGGCACCTGTAGATTTTTTTTTATCCTTTTTGTTCTTTTTGCCTTTTTCTGGTAGTGACATGGAAACACATTAACCATTAACATGGACACACTATGCATGTTATCATTGCCCTTCAAGGGTCTGTGCAGAATGTCTGGAATGCATATCACTGCAGGATTTTCAAATGAATTCTTTCTTTCGTTGCATGTGTGTACAGTTGATCCCGTATATATTGAACTCGAAGGGAACCGAAATATATCGATTTGATATATAAAACATGGCAGTAGATGAGCCCGTGTGTAACCTAGAAGCATCAATACGGGGCAACCATGGTAGCGACACACATTCTGCAGCGACATAATCCGGTTAGTTGGACACTATAAACACAATGAGACCTAATTAAAATTACAGTACAGTTGATTTCCATAGTGCTTCCAGCAGTTAAGCAGGCCACATGAGAAGCGCGCCACAAGCCTTTGGTCAGCTAGATTGGGCTTCACCACACGACAACCAGTGCACGGAACGCCGGCTTACTGTATGATAACTGTATCGCGTTTACGCCGGACCGAAGGCTGTCCACAACCACACTCCGTGTTTCCAACATCACGTGATTTTATAATGTATTCACATAACTAGCGCTGCCCGCAGGTGTCCAAGGCTGTGCTGCCAACACAGGTCAATGTGCAAGAAGTAAATGTCACCAGGAGACATGCTACTCGAAGGGGTGTGGCGCGCCGTTCGATAGATTCACTGTTCCATTGAACAGGAGTTCGATAAACACGAACAGTCGTGTTATACTTTAGCAGGGGATTTTTCGAGGGGATGTTCTGACTGTTCAGTATGAACAATATTTAATTTTATATATCTAATATCCAATTATATGTAATATCTAATTCTATATAGATAATATAACAATTCTATATATCCGGGATCGATTGTACATGTCAGTGCTTTGATGTTACAAAGAGCGGTTATTTCTCGCCAAGCTTGAGCAATTTGTGCTGTATTCCCAATTCGTGGTACATCTCAAAGTGAGCGAATTTGTAGAAAAAAGCATTTAAGGTTGCAATTCTGTGAAGCAAACCAAGTGCTTCTTAGAAGTTAAGCTGTGCTTGAGTGTGGGATAGACAGATGAGCTGCCATTGTTTGTGACCGTATTTGGGAGCAATATATAAAATTTGTAAAATTCCATTAGTGTTATGACACATCCATTAGTGTTATGACACACAAGTGGCTGATGCTGAAAACAATTTGTATTTTTTGTGCAAAACGGAACTTCAGATCTTGTTTTCATTTATTTTGTGAGTGCACTGTGAGGCATTTATTTTCTGATGCCCTGCAAATCTTCATTGAAAATTTTCAAGCATCTCTGCTAATTGTTGGGTCACGAATTAATAGAATGGGGCACATGCTGCTGCCTGTACAAGATGAGTGGACCCTTTTCTTCTTGTATTGCTCAAGTTATGTGAGACTCCTTTGTATGTTGCGCATGATCATGTTTTTGTTTTCTGCATGCCCAGCCCATCATATACTGTGCTGATCTTGTGCACTGATGTGTTGTGTGCAAGAAACATGCATCATTTTGCTTGATAGGGTCGTCACTGCAGCATTACCTACTGTGCTTTGCAGGAAAGGAGAGCATAGGATGCAGCCATTATCAAGGTTGTTTTGCGTAAATTGGTGCTTGTTGGTTCGTTTCTTTCAGTCTGTGTCATCAAAATCAAATATCTATATCTTAGCTATTGTAAACTGACAAGCTAGTTAAATGACTGGAAGGCTGCGTGTGTTCTGTTCTCTAGGCATGTGTATTCCTAGAAATCATGGAAATTAAGGTTGATCGTGTTGGAATCGAGTATGAAAAATATATGCCAGTTGTACCGTGTATATATAACAAGGTTTAGTTACAGAACTTTTTATAGGTTTAAGACTGTTGTCCTAGGTTAACAGTTTTATATTGTTGCTTGTTTTTCAACTGTGTATGAGCTGGGCAGCCAGCTCACCTGTAATCAAGCAGCATGCCTTAGGAGGTCAGTTTGTCTAGGACCGTGTAAATTACTGGGTTCTGCTGTCATTTTCCTGGACATCATGCTTTGACAAAGCTCTTTCATATTAGTTGGCTTCTTCTGTACAATACAGAAGCATGAGCAAAGATACTAGGCAATTTTTTTAGCTTTGTAAGCTTTTTTTCTTGTTATATTCCAGCTCCTCCTCCGTACAGGTAACTCCAGGGTTGTTTGTTAGGTGCTTGGATTCCAACAGTCAATTGCTTTCTACTGTACATGGTTTCACTTACTGGTTCATGTGTATTTCATGCTCTGTTTCTGCTCTCCGTGTTTCAGGATCTCATTCTTTCTGTCCTAACTTCTTAGCAAGATGCTGCTTCCGTGAACCATCTGACGTTACGTAACCATGGGACGTTTTTATTATACTCTTTTTTTTCTCCTCAAGACACTTCGAGTGCTGCTGTTAACATCTGGAGGGCAGCTCAGTCTTAGACACCACAGAAAACAGGCTGCAGGAATGACATTTAAGGCAACTTTTGCATGTTTTTATTGCCACCTGTGTGCTTTTCCCTAGTAATTGTGTACGCAGTGTGCTCTTGGTTTTGGCAACCTGTTTACCCCAACCCGTGGCTGCAGGGGACTGTCCAGCCATGCGAACACCCTTTCGTATCTAGTCTAGTGCATAGCGGACTCATGCAAGAAGACGACACGTGTTCAGCTTAGTATATTGTGTATATTGTGCATGCAAGATATAAGGAATGCTTGACAAGTGTTGTTGTTTCATTAGCTATGCGTTACATTGTCAAGGTTCCATGGAAGATTCGTATGTATTATTTGAATTGTGTACAATAATTGACCATGTTTTTCGGGTCAACATGTTGTGTGCATATATAGTTAATAAATGTGTTGACTTGAAGTCCCTCTGGTCCATTTGCATTAGTGGACACATGGCAGACACATATGTGGAAAGTTTTGACGTGAGAGAATTTAGTGTCCTGTGTCGCAGAACGTGAGTAAAAGATCCTGATGGAAGCAAGGAATTATTAAAATTGAGCTGAAAAGAAAAATTGGCCGATCTTGGGTTTGGTGAGAATGAACCCAGGACCTTCATATTCAAGACGAGCATTCTATACTCATGGGCCGCGGAGGCTAATTGGTTCAAGCTGAATAAAGGTGAACCCAGTGAATATATTGTGGTGTTTCATTAGTGAATTACGAGTGTGCTAATTAGAAATTGGGCAACTGAGTAGGCGATGCGAACGGACCTGATAACGTTAATCACGTTTACTGTTAAAGGCGAAGCTTAAGCGTCCCCTAAATTTGTCTGGTCTGTGTAGAGCGCGTGACTGCAAAGAAGCATCGACACATTGAGATGAATTCGTTCATAACTCTAGGTGATAAGTCATTAGGCCCTGTAGCTTTCTTAGCATGTAGAAAGCCTAATGTCGGTGCATTTATCATATGCAAGCACCTTCCCTCAGTAACCCTTTCTTGCCATTTATCAATGCAACAAAGTACCATGAGCATACAGCGTAGAATTGTATAGCTCAACTAGTACACAGAGGAAAAAATTGCCGAAAACTAGCAAAAAGTGTTTTTCTGATTATTGTTTCTTGTTTAGGAACTAATGGGCTGTCTATACTCAAGAGCCCTTCATTTTCATGTTAAACCTAATTTCTTTCCAAAAATGCCCCTTCTAGAGTACAAACAATTAAGGGAAAGAAAATGAGGGGCTTGTTAATATTTAGGTATATAGGAAAGGGCATGGAGAATGTAGGTTTTGTTGAACAAGCTGAAGATGCTGCATGAAATTTAGCAAATATCCTCTGCTTATTCAAGAGAAGTGTTTTTTCAACTGATGATCTTCACGGTTGTTATTCATGACATGACTTACAGGATAGGTTCAAAAAGTAACCTACAGAAGCAAGACTCCAAAACACTTGCTAAACAAGCATTTATTCGACATCATGTATGAAACACTTTCCACGCCAATGACTTTGCAGGGCTCTTGCCATTTCAGACCTTCTACGATGTTTAATTCACAGCAGACAGCCAACAAAATATTTGCAATAGATGAGACAAAAATGTTATTTTGTGAACATTATTTTCTGTACAACCTGCAGTTTTCATATTTGTGAAATATTGAGCAAAAATAGGGCATTTTGTGTCCCACACAAAAATGAGCGCTTGTAGTGCATTGTCTTTTGTTGCAAAAAAAAAAAAAGGATGCAAAAAAATCCCGATTATGGAACATTCTCTGGAATAACCAGATTTTTACCCTATCTACAGTTTCCTGTGCTATGCTGCAAAAAAAAAGTGCATTAATAACTCTCTCAAGCATAAAGGCGTCTCTTTCAGCATTGCAACATACTTTCAATACATTGCAACATTGCAATACTTTCAGCATTGCAACAGTGCAGCTGCCAGCCATCGCCGACGCGCGCACGCTCGCTCTACCGCTACTGTGTGACGTCACGGTTGCTATGCACAGCTGCGCCCCCCACCGGCACGCCGGTTGCTAAGGAGGGGACGTTGCGCCGCTGCGCGGAAAAGAGGCCACAGTTGGCACGATTCCCACGGGCGGACACCGCGAGCATGAGCCATTAAAGGCTTTCGCCTTAAAAAGGAAAATGACCAGCGACGCGCCAGTCGTCGATTGGACTACTGCCGACTGCGCGGACCGACAGCTGCCGTCGACCGCGAGGAGCTCAGAAACCGAAACAACGCGGCCAGGCTATTTTTTGGCCTGGCGACGGTGTCCCTCCGATCGTTGTCACGCCTGCTGTTATGCCCATTTAAGAGGTGCGCGGGTCGCAATGCACCAACCAATAAATAGGCGGGGTTTCTACACGATCGTTGGCCTGCTGTGACAACTCGACTCTCCCTTTCGGGAGCCACATGCGAAGTTCCGCAAGTGGGCTTTCCCGCATATCGTAGTCGCAAAACGAGATGTCGGACCTCACGCTAGCTAGGAGAGCTGTGAGGGCGGCAGGACGAACATCATGGGTGTGGGCATTTAACATATTACGGAAGGATAACACAAAACCGCGCTTTCGCATTGCGATTGTTCGAAGCGGGTCGCCGCGGCCATCTTGTTCGCAACACGTGTGATATGTGGGAAAGCCCACTCGCGGAATTTCGCACGAGGTCGAGCCCAGCGGCGTCGGTATGCGTCACTCCATGTGATAAACGACGAAGAAAGGGAATATGACCTTTGTATTGCATTATTTGCATTTGTTCAGACATTGTGGTTTTGCAACGGTCGAATTTGTGTAAGTCGTCGCGGTACGTGTACGGTCGCTGGCAAGTGTTCAGGCAACTGTTCAGGAATTTTCGAGTATCAATTTCTCGAATACGAACCGAATGTCAAACATACGCGATTCGTACTGGAAATTTCTAATATTTCCACATTGGAAATTTGATGGTGATAAATTTTTATGGCGCAAGGGCATCTGCGGCCAAAGAGCGTCATGGCACAATGTTTTTTCGTTTGCTCAAGGTCAAAGACCCATTTCCCGAGAATTTCACCCTGATTCAGCCGAGCACCAGGCCAGGGGAGCTGAGTTTGCGTCCACATTAGAAAAGAAGGAAATGTTGGGTATTCCCAAGTGCGCAGCCCATATGCGCTGCACTCATGAGAAAGTAGCAGGGCGTGTTCAGATAAGAACGGTAATCGAGGTCCCATAAGCGTTTTTTGTTTTCAATGAAATTTTTATAATATGATGGGCAAATGTGTCCACACTAAGGAATGAAGCTTATTTTTGAAAGAAGCTTCGTAGTTTCCTCGGAAAAAAAATCGCACGTCACAAGAAGTGGAGAATGTCGTTTTTGAAGCCTCATTCCATGCACAAAAAATTTTTCCGCACATCAGCATTTTTTCAGAACCTCTTTACAGCTTGTACAATCCGAAAAAAATGAAAAATGTTTTCTTGCTCTTTCAACCTTCTGAGCAAAAAAATTGCAAACTTCGCTTCTGGAGCTATGCGGTGCAAAAAAGGCACTTTTCAGGGCAGCCTTAGGGCAAGATGCCTAAAGATCTTCCCACTGAATATTTTTCTCAGTATTCAGCTGTTTTTACTCACTTCAGGCACGTTCTGTTGCTCTAGACTTGACAGATAGTTTTCAGTACGGTCTCAAAATTGGCCGAGGTTCAAAAACGCCAAAAAAGTGACAACTTTGACAATTGGGTTTAAAAAAAACATCATCATCGAATTTTGTTAAAATTTGCCTGAATAATCCTTAATAAATGATAATTTTAAGGCACTAAAAAAGTGTTGCATTATATTGTTTTAAAATACAAAAATGAGCACAAAACTGAGTTCATGTTTTTGTTTATTACTGCCTCTTAGAAATAGTAGCTGTAAGAAATTTGATTTAGCACTCATTGAACGTGGTTACATTTTATTTAACCCAATATCCGAACCATTCTCAATGCTTATAGAGCTTCTATTCGCTTGTTAGCGGCGCTCTTAATGCGTGAAAATGGGAATAAATTCGCTATTTTGCCTGATGTCATAAGTATTGGCTGGTAGCAGTAAAACGTTGTTTGTATTCTCTAATTTATTCGTCGTACGGTCTATTGGTATATATAATCGATTCATTAAAGATATTAGATCATTTCTCGGTTCTTAGAAAAATTTTTGTTTAGAAAAGTTAATATTAATGCGTTTCTGAAGTCGGCGTTTCCAAACCTGCGTCCTCTGTGTTGAATGGTTCTACAAGGCACTGTCAGGAAACAAAACGTCGTCTCCTGAGGGGAACGATTTATCTGCAAGGTTTTTAATCATGGGGAGTTTTAATCGGGAGGCAATTAAAAATGGGATGCCAACAAGAAATAAACGGCGACAGTTGATTTCGGTTTTGCGCGGAGTAGATTGTCCAGCACGAAGCACTGATCAGATCACAGTCTCTTCCATTCAGAAGCAGCGGTGGAGGCCAGGTAGGAGCTGCCTTCAGTTGACTGAACCTACTTCCACAGGTGGAGCGTCTGAACTCCAGGCACTTTCTTTGCCAGTTTCCATTGTTCCTTCTTCACTTCGCGAAAGTCTGCAAGCTCCCTCTGTGGCAGCTCCAGAATGATGTTCTTTAGTGTTTCTTGAATTGCGTCTACGAAGCCGGACGCAATTACGTAGACGTAGTGGTGGTCGCATTTCGATGGAGGCGAAATGCTAGAGGCTCGTCTACTGCACGACGTCGGTGCATGTTAAAAAACCTCAGGTGGTCAAAATTATCCATTACCAGCCCGTCTACGCCCACTGCACGGCAAAGGCCCCTCCCATGTCTCGCCCTTTGCCAGCTGCGGGCACCGTATCATCGCAAAAAATCTCATCCGCCCACCTAACTTTCTGCCGCCCTCCGTCGCATTTGCATTTTTTTGCAATCCACTCTGTTACCCTTAACCCTATTAGGCGCTTTGTACACAATTGCGTAAGCGGCAAACTTAGCTTTTTCTGAGAAACTGGAGCACTTAACAGTGATTTCATTATTTCAGTCAAATTGAGCAGCCTTCTTGTTGCAAATAAGTTGCTTTTTTGTACCATGTAGCGAATGCAGTAAATATTTCACCTAAGAGAGCTAGGTAGCACTTTGTCCGCCATTTTTGTGCAGACAGATTTTGCCGCGAGTGAAAACATTGTTTTTGCTCAATTTCGAGCATAATGTGAATCTTTGAAACATAAAGCGATTCAACGATTTCCACGGTGCTTACCTGACACGGGAGAAAATTTCGATGTTATTTCTAACAAATCTGACACTTTGTACAAAATTCTTCACATCGTTGTAAAAACTTACCTGCTAGTCTTTAACGTTCGAAAACTAACAAATTCCCTTTTTTGAGGCCTCAATACACTACTTAGGTGAAAAAGTAATCGATTTCAGTCAAAACAAAAAATGGCGCCTGAAAGGGTTAAGACCAGCGGTTATCTTGCCTTCGCATTACATGCTCTGCCCACGCCCATTCCTAGCCCTTGATTTCGACTAGATGTCATTAAACCGCGTTTGTTCCCTCAACCACTCCGCCAGTTTCCAGTCTCTTAACACCTACCATTTTTTCTTTCCTGCGTTGTTCTTAAGCTGAACCCTCTTCGTTTTTCTCCACGTTTCTGCCCCATAGGCGGGTACCGGTAGGATACCGCTGTTATATACTTTTCCCTTGAGGGATATTGGTAAACTGCCATTCATGATGTGAAAGAACCTGCCGAATGCACGCACACATTCTAATCTGCAAAAACAAGCAAACACTATTTCACAATACGCATTGGTCTAGAATTACTCAGGACCTCCAAACATAAAGCAGTTAGAGGCAGAGCTCCATGCCAGTTTCGGGCAGCTTTGCTACAGCCACCATCTCCTCCGACTGTACCTCACAGGCAGTTGTGGGAGAAGCAAAAGAGAACTGGAAACGAAGCATCAGCAAGACAAAAGGTTTTATTTGTACTAGAAGGAAGAACCAGAAGGAAGTGGAGAACAGAAAAAAAAGTATGTGTTGCATGCACAAAAAGGAAGGTTAACTGTGAAGTAAAAAAAAAAAAGTCGCACAATGCGAGAAAGAAATATTTAATGAAGAAATGACATACACAAGGCCATTTGTCTTTTTTGAACATTTTTGGCAGTTTATGCATATTTTTTTTACATTTTTGAACTTTATGAGTGAAGAGTACAAGACGTCCTGCTAGCCTAGCACAGGAGGAAGCCAGTTTCACCACAAGCGAGGCAAATGGGTGCTTCAAATTTTGAGATGCAAACTTTTTTTTTTTCCCCTTTGCTAATGTAAGTAGCCTAACCTCTAGCTTAAGCCCCGACACTAACTGGATTGGTCCCAAACAAACTTCTACAATACATCCCCTACAGCAACTAGACAAAGAGGTGCAGTCACGGCACATACAAGCACACCTCAAGGAAAACCTCAACATACTTAATCATGCCGCCACGCCTTGGATAGGTCAGTAGCTAACAGATGCACAAACTCCTAATGCAAATAACTACAGCCTCGCTTGTGGATATCAAGCCCTAGATATAACGCGCGGTCTCTGAAAATGCCCACCCTGAAACAACATCCCAATAGTGAATCCGTTCGCCCAACCCTGCAAAATTTCCCCACAAAATTTTGAACCCCTTTTTTTTTTCTTCTAACGTATGAACTCGAAAGGTTACACACTTTGGATCTCCTCCCCGAAAGAGTTGCAGAAAAAGGAACAAAACGAAGAAACTATCGGTGCAGCAGTAGAGCAAGGAAGCACAGTGGGTTGTCGGTGTCCGCCATGTCTCACTCAATGGTGTAAGCCATGTAGAGGAGCCCTTCAGAAGTGGACTGTGGCACGAGGGGATGTCCCGGGGCCAGGACACTGAACCCCAGGAACATGAACGTGCGTACAATGCCAGCTGCACAAAAACAGCACAGAACCACAAAATTAGAAGCCTGAAAAAAAAAAAAAAACATTACGGGCACTTACGGCTACTTACACGCTGCGAATGCGAAAGCATGCACGCGGGACGCTTGGCTGCAACAATGGCTAATACTTCTCAAACGCCGAGGCAAGCTAAGTTGATCTGTTTGCACCGCCCACATCAATCTGATGAACGTGACGATACCCAAACACAGCGCGAGAGACTGGCAGTTTAGTGCACAGCGTGTTGTGCTGCAGTGATGGCACAGTGCTCTAATGAAGTGGCCACTGAAGGTGATCTCTTCACGCCGGCCTGGGTTCAAACTCACTACGGAGAAATTTTATATTTCCTTCTTTCCTCCTGATGTAGGCACTAGATAACGTCATGAGGTCGTGTGGGTTTTTGGACTGTCTGTCGTGGATAACGACAGCACCGGATTCTCCACCTCATGAGCCATATAATGCCTCCGCATTTATACAAAAAACCGTGCAAACAGGACATCCTAGCGGCAGCATAGGCATAGCCACTGGATTGCAGAAAATTTGGCAGGTTATAAAAACATGCTACACACAGCACAGTGCCATTGACATGAGTCATTGAATTGAGTACTTCAAGGAGAAACACTGCCAACACTGCAGCACGACTTGCACACGAACGCGGTAAAGCCACAAGAGAGCAGGGGCAGCAGCCGCTGCAGTTCCAGAACAGCTGCACTGTTGCTAGCCAGGCGAAGTTCTCCTGGCACAAGCAAGACTAACAGAAAAAGAGGAGAGAGAAGCAGGTATACTCTGGAAGCACTATTTAATAAGGGCAAAGCAAAGAGCAAGCAAAAGGAAGGAACAGAATGAGACGCAAGGCAAGATGACTGAAGGCCAAGCGGGCAAAATGCAGGGCAGTTCTTGTGCTGCAGCTCTTGGTCTAGCAAAGAAAAAAATCCAAAGCAGGAGCATCTCCTCTATGCAGAAGTATTGATAAAGAAATAAGCACCCTTGCTCTCTAGGGCTAAGCAGCCCTAGAGATCCACAGCCACACAAGATTGCCAGCACCAGCAGCCAAGCAACAGCAAAGTGACAGCACACTTAACCTGCTTCTCTCTGCTGATGAACACCAGTTTGAACAGGCAAACAAAGACCTCCAAATATATAGTTTTTTTTTCACATGTACTGCCCATCTCCAGGCCACTAAGCACACATTTACATAGAACCCAAGAGACCCGGGAAGTGCAGGAGGAGGAAGAGGCACAAGCAAAGTAGTACCTCTGTCGGTGCGGTCTTTGTTGAAGAAGACCAGGACATGGGTGCAACCCAGTTGTTCCTCGGCAAACTCGAGCAGTGTGACAAAGGCTTCGCGGGAACCCTCCGGCAGCACGCAGGACGGCAGCTGCACGTACAGCCGGCCCTCGCACAGCACTGTTTCCCAGTTCACCTCAGTCTGCTCGGTCAGACGGCAGCGGAACGTCAGCCGCACCGCTTCCTCGCTCCACTGCCGCGCAAACAGCTCTCCTCCCTTCTGCAAGAGGACAGATAACGCCTTAGAGCCAATCGTTTCCGCAGCTGCTCAAAAGAGCTCTGCAAGTGAACACAGTTTGCAACAGCAGACTGCTCCACACCAAAGTTGCACTCACTCGAACATGGGAGTTGTCCACAGGGGGCGCTTTCAGAGACCCCACGCCGCTGCCTCCTGTGCTTGACAGCGACACGTCGGCGGCATGGGGCGCATCAGGAGCACCACAGAGGCCCAGCGCCCAGAGAGATACAGTAGTGAAGCAGCAGCGTCCTGCAACCGGGGAGAACAACAAGGTCAGCATGCACTAACCCTCAGTGCGGGCCTCCAATATCACTGCAGGGAAGGGTATTTCACCCTGTATTAGGAAATGCGAGCTGCTACGACATTAGTTTTGCTGCCACAGCCTAGCTGGAATGGCGATACTGGTTCATTCTCTGCCCAATTTCCAGCACATTCTGCATCCCCCCACCCACTTTTTCCCCCTCTGCATCCAAAGCACAGCATATGTTAGAACACATGCAGGAATAACAGCACTGTGCACTCTGTGCAACAATATGTGGTTCCCCAAGCATGCATACAATGTAGAGCTCACCCCCGCCCCCCAATTCCCCTTGTGAAGTGCACATGCACAGAGCGAAACTAGCATTTGTTAAACTCAAGCCCATTATCACCTCACTTCTGCAGTGAATCCACCTTGTTTCACAAATTATGCTACAGAGGACTTGAGCGAAGGTGTAGCTGACAGCAGCACAGTCTATAAAACGCCGAGTGACGAGGAGGCAAGCAGAGTAGTCTACTACGTACAGTCTACTATTGGAGCAAAGTGATATCTTGTTTGTTTATTGACAGTGCTGTTTGAAAAACCTCAGGGCACCAATACAGCGAATATATCCTGACAAAGTACTGAGAGATGCCTGGCTACACAGCACCGCAATGCATGCACAATGCATGTTCAGTGTGCTCGGTAGAGGTCTAAAGAATGACAGGCAAGGAACACACTGACAACACAATCTCAACACACATGTAGCAGACAATTTTCAAAGCAAACAGTTAACTGCAGATAGCCAAACTACAATATAAAAGAAGAAATATGGTTTGGTTTATTGGGGCTTAACGTCCCGAAGCAACTTAGGCTATGAGGGACGCCGTAGTGAAGGGCCCCGGAAATTTCGACCACCTGGGGTTCTTTAACGTGCACTGACATCGCACAGCACACGGGCCTCTAGAATTTCGCCTTCATCGAAATTCGGCCGCCGCGGCCGGAATCGAACCCGCGTCTTTCGGGTCAGCAGCCGAGTGCCGTAACCACTGAGCCACCGCGGCGGGCAAAAGAAGAAATATCGACTACTCTAAGCCAATAATACTGGACAGAGGTTTAGTACCTTGATCTACTGGTTAGCTTTTTTTTTTTTAATACCCTTTCTCACGTTGAAGCTCCTTGTGCATGCAAATTTAGATGCATTTTCCTGAATATAAAGCATACTCCTAGACTATGTGCAGGCATCTTAGCTTCAAAAGAAATCTGTATATAACCAATGGTGCTCGGCCAGACAATTCCATGGTAGTTTGCCTCAGTTCGCAATAAATATGCAGCAAGCCACAAGCAAAGACCTTTCTTTCGAACTTCGCAGTCCTTTGGTCCATTCATGAAAGTTTTAATCCAAACATTTCAATATATTTGTATGTAGCATTTGTAGCTATACACAAACTCTGCACCAGGAGTCTGTAAGTAGCAAAAGTGCAGTGGAGACAAACAGGAGGTCCAAAATCATCTGGGTGGAAAGGAACTGCAGATAAGGTGCAGCAACATTGCCTATAGACCTACAGCAAATCATTCAGAAAACGGAGCCGAACACAAGAGTTGTGTAAATCCTTTTCATCCAGTCCTTTGCCTACACTTTGTTCAAAGTTCAGGATGCCTTTAGCACCAGCTTAGCACAGGGAAATCCATGCATCCCCATCCATGCGAAGTAAAATGGACTGAATTTAAATTAAATACGAGAAGCTGTGATGATCAAACCGCCTGCAGGCTAATAATTCCAGAATTCTACGAATGGAGTGGAAAAAGAAAGGACAAATGTGCGAGCAGCTAACGCTGGACTAAGAATAAAACAAATATACTGTTTCGGTTGCAGTCAGTGGGAGTGGCCACCTCTGGCTGTTTTCTCCCTTTGCCACCAAAGTGCTCAGCTGTTTTCTACAGTAAAAACAGTGCAACTCTCACACAGCTGTTCTATCTGCACAAAGGCAGCGGAAGTTTAACCAGTACTACAAGCAGCCGAATGAAATTGGACGTTTTGTAACAACTCTGCATTTTAGAGATGACGGATTTCGTCCAGCATGGGACATACTAACTGCCATCACCTTCTTCGGCCTGAAAACAGCGATTTGAGAGTTTCGAGGACTTCCCCGTTACGAATTAATGTCAAGTCCTTAAAGCAATCTTACAAATGAAGCAGCAGCAGCAGTCGCTGTAAAACAAGGCTAAATAATTTCCAGCCAAAGGAAAAATTAAAAATGAAAAATTCCCGCGAACGTCGACGCAGCTGCCATGAAAAATGGCAAAGTGAACGCATCTGATGCAATACACGTAGCGCTTTAAAACCAGACCACACAACACGAGCTTAACAGGACTGCACAATTGTCAAATTCCGCAAAAGTGCCATTTTACAAACGGCTACCGATGCATTCCGGAATATTTGAAATAAAAGTTTCTAAACTGCAAGTAGAGAAAAAGTCACGGCCTTGGAACATGCACGAAGAATAATCCCTATGCACCAGTGCAGCAACTTCGCAGCTACTAATCGCGACAGACGAAGCGGTCGGATAAGCTGCGAGGCGAAAATCTGAGTCGACAACGGAAGCAGCAACGCAGATAGATGCGCACAAGAAGGTTCCAGAACCCTGACGACCTCACGCGTTGCCCTAATTTTACCAAAGTCGGGATTTCATTTTCGAAATGTCTGCATGGACACCAAGCAAATCGACGCGGAATGTACCCACAGAAGATGCAGATATCTGAAGGAAAGTGACGCTGGCATCCAAAACGAACATTGCCCCTCAGCAGTAAAAGGTGGAGGAAGGTTCCAGCCGTTTATGGCATTAAATGTACTGTTTACCTCCTGCAATGAAACTTGCCTAACGAAAACACCGAAACTCAACGCTTCCACCAAATGCGACATAACCACAATTAAAGCTATGCCACCGCAACACCTCGCGGCGCAGCGCAATTGGGTCACAGCATCGGCATACGCAACTGCCTGAAACCCCAACAACGTAAAGAATTAGGCGAGGAGGCGGAGGAGGGCAGCGTCTCGGATATGGCAGCCAACGGGAAGTTCCTCCGAGGTACGGTCACGGGACAACAAAAGACGAGATAGCATCCCGTTTACACTGCCGACCGAAAGAGCACGTAACGCATGTCGCCGAACGATGGTCACGCGCAAACATACCATCGGCGAGGCGTCTGCGGCAAGAATGGGA
This sequence comes from Amblyomma mixtum, assembly GCF_055824585.1. Classification (NCBI taxonomy): domain Eukaryota; kingdom Metazoa; phylum Arthropoda; class Arachnida; order Ixodida; family Ixodidae; genus Amblyomma; species Amblyomma mixtum. The sequence continues at coordinate 95,274,785 of NC_143017.1, read as the reverse complement.
TCACAGTTAAAAACACAAACATTAATTTCGTCCCGTTTCAGAGCGTCGCAGTTTAGAAATGTCTAAGATTGCTCGCAAACACGACGCACAGGCAGTTAAAACTTTTACACGGCGTACGAGGGGTTTATCGATACTTTGCCATAAGCCCAGCTTTTCGAGGAAACCGTCCGCTGATGAGACTGGTTGATCAGAGAGAAATCAAGGTCTGTCACGCTCGCCTCGGAAGTTAGGCTTAGCCTGGCGAAACGAGGAGCAAGTTCACGGGACACTTGCCACGGGCGAGAAAGCACCACAAAGACGAAAACAACGAGTCCTACCTCATGGTGTTGTCCGGACAGCTACTACTAAAATTACTACAAACACCTGGCATGGCGGCCTCTTTACTACTTAAACTTGATAAGGTTAACTCAGCCGTACGATTCATACCGCCCCAAAGGGTGGCGTGGATGCAAACTGCTCACACTCGCCCTTCGCGACCTCCTTTTCAAACCTCTGCAAGAGTGACGTCACTGATAGCGCACGCCGCCTGGTGCTGGAAGATTGCAGTCATTGCCCGCAGTTTCGTTTTCGGGAACAAGCTCTGCACCACTTTGCACTACTCAGCGCAGCTGTGAGGCTGCTTGTTTTTGCTGTGTGTTTTTCGGCGCTGCGAGGCGGCAGAAGCTCCGCTCGTCCGTCCCGTTTCGGCGGAGCATCACACGAGGGCAAGGTTGGGCAATGCAGTTCTCGTTCGTTGACCGGAACACTGGTCGGGGAAAGAGAGCAGTCTCCTCCTCCGCTTCTCGCCTCCCTTCCCTCAAGGGCGGTGAAAAAGAGCAGAAGTAAACAAGCCTCTAGGTCAATTCAGAACAAAGTAGGCGCGTTTGCTCGGTCAAAACCCTTGTCGGTCTCTCGATGGCGCAACTTGTAACGCGCAAGGGCGTTTTTCTCTGCGTAGCGTTTGTTTCAGAAAAGCGACTTTTTTTTGGCGAATGGCTGCTCTGATGCCAATCGAGTGTTGGGGCAACGCTAGTCACTTCAAGGGGTGCTTTGTTCAGTGTTTTATTTACACATTTACATAGTTGCGGAAATCGCACGCATTTCATTCGCGGGTGTCATAATTCCAAAGTGGTGCAGTAACTATACCAAAACATTATATTCTCGTACAGTTTCACTGAAGGCGAGTATTTCTCTTAACGAAAAGAAAAACTCGGGTGCACGTGCGAAATTCATCTCAAACGTTTACAGCGATAACCTGTTGCAACGACAGGCTTCTCAGGCTCTGTGTATACTGTTATTGGTTCACTGCCCAGTACTCTGTCAGTTAATTCATTCGCAGAATGCTCTCGTCCCATGCCGCCTTTGTCCACTGCAGCAATGCGCGGACCCCATATTGACGGCACCACACTTGTCGCAGGTTTTATATGCGCCGAAAATAATTTGGAGGTGCGTTTGAGGAGGTGGTAATGCTGCTGCACTCAGTTCATTGATTTCAAGCAGAAATTCTTGTAGGCGGCGTGAGCGCAATTTCTGGCAGGCTGTCGCAGAGACTCATCCGGGGAACATCCGGGTGTCTTTTTCTTTTTTTGTAATGGGGGCGGGTTAGGAGAGGGGGGGAGGCTCCATTCCCAGCGCCAGGACTTAGTAATGAAGAAAAACTGTACATGCTTGAGGACAAGGTAGGAGGGGAGGACCAGACCTTATTCCACCCTATACCCTCACCCCTGTTGTTCCGGATTCGGCAGTGAAGCATTACAAAACGCGCATCAATCGCTGATCGAGACATCATCATCATCATCATCAAAACGTTTATTTCCACCGAAATGAGACTCCTTTTTGGACCCCCCGGCACGCAGGCCTAAGGGAGCCCTACTTAGGAGCCTCGCAAACTAAGGTCTGGTGAAGACACATTGTCTCTTCACGGCCTCAGCCGCCAGGCGGATGGCTTGTTGCTGCTTAGCGGGGTCCTCGCTCCGCAGCAAGGTCTCCCAGGCTTCTCTATCTTCTATATTTTGCTCGGCGCCCGGGCTTCCAGCACATTCCCATATGACATGGTCGAGAGTGCCCCTCTCCCCGCACGTTATACAATATTGGTCTTTCTCCTCTTTGGAGATTGTTATGTATACCCAGAAGGGGCTTATATGATTCCCCCCTTGCAATCTTCTCCACGCAATTGCCTCCTCTTTTGCGAGGGAACGGTCGGGCGGCGGATAGACCCTCCTGCTCAGCTTATAATGTTCCGTGATCTCGTGGTATGAAATTAGGCTATCTTTCATGTCTATGCGGGAGGGCTGCTCTGCGGCCGCCCGGTGATAGAGAGCTCGGGCAAGCTCGTGTGCAGCCTCATTTCCTGCAATAGACTCATGCGCTGGGATCCATATTATCTCTATGTTACGTTCTATCGGCCTCGCCTCGAGGACGTGTTTGGCCTCTTCCGAGATTCTTCCTTTCGCGAAGTTTCTTACTGCAGTTTTGCTGTCACTTAAAATCGTCGTGGCCTTGGTACCGACGCAAGCGAGCGCTATCGCCAACTCTTCCGCCGCATTGGCAGCTCTCGTGCGGCTCGAAGCCGCTACCGTTGGTACTTCTGCCCCGTCGACCACAGCGGATACAGCCGCCCCGTGCTGTCCGCACGCCGCGTCTACGTACGCCACCTGGTCTGCCGGTCGCTCCTTCATCTTCCTCTCGTAGGCCTTAGCCCTATGTTCTCGCCTTTCCTTGTTATACACGGGGTGCATGTTCCGCGGCATAGGTGGGACGCATATCTTGGCCCTGATTCCTGCCGGGATGTTTACCATCTTGTGCGTGCTACTTTCTGGCCGGATTCCTACCCATTCGAGTATTGTCCTGCCCGTTTCAGACTGGCCGAGCCGTTCTAATTGGGATATCCTAACCCCCTCTGCCAGCTCAACCCATCTGTTGTGTACCCCCATTTTTTCAAGCCGCTCCGTCGACGTAGATATCGGAAGTCCCAGAGCTCGCTTGGCGCATTTCCTCAATATTCTATCTACCTTCTCTATTTCTGCCTTGTTCATGTTTAGGTACGGCGTCGCGTAGCAGATCCGACTTATTACGTACGCCTGCGACATTCTCAGGAGATTCCTTTCTTTTAGTCCTCGCCCTTTTACCGCTACCCTCCTGAATATGCCTACCACTTGGTCTGCATATGTGGCTAATTTCTTTATGGTATTGGTGTTGTTGCCTTTCTTGTTGATAAACATGCCTAGGATCCTCATTTCCTCGACCCTGGGCACCTCCAGGCCTCCCACCACCACTTTAATTTCTACGTCTCTCTTGTTCCTGCTGTCGCTATTGTACACGAAGAGCTCCGACTTCTGCGGTGAGCACGCCAGGCCTCTTTCGGCCGCGTACTTCACCACTACGTCTGCTGCCCTTTGAAGACTCCACTCAATTTCCGCTTCGCTTGATCGAGACGGCATTCTAACCGTCGACGTCACGATGTTATGCAACAGGCGCTCTTTATTTTCTTCTTTATTGTTGAATCAATGCCACACATAGAACCCAACGCGAGGTGTTCTCGCGCGCTCACGAGCCAACCACAGACGTCTGCAAGCTGGCAAACAGTGGTCGCAGCTTTGCGCCATAGTGCATATCATGTTTGCACAAGATGGCACGCAACCTGCTTATGGAATTGAAACGGAATGGGAAAGGTAGCCACAGTGTGGTAAAGGTAAGTAAAGCTGCAAATGTTTAAGTTCATCAGTGCGCCACTGATGGATACGAACAACACCGGGCGCAAAAACCGCACATACATTTTCCGAGCGCCGTATCTGTATGTGCGATCTTTGCGTTCGGTGTTGTTTGTTCCCATGAGTAGCGCAGTAATGAATTGAAATGCAGTATGATGTCATTTGAATGTGGTGTCGCTGACATGGCAACGACGGTGACGTTGCTGACGGATATGCATAGTTTTACTGCTTTAACAGCGTACACTCTTAAAAAAAAAAATGTATTGAAAACGTAGTAACGGCTGCTGTTATATCTTTTTTTTTTAACAGTTTCGACCTTTGTACTACCTTCTTACGACCTCGTTACTATCTCCATGAAAAAGGAGGTAGCAAAAAGGTATAGTAATTACTGCTGTTAGTATACCTTTTTTGACCGTTACTACATTTGTACTACCTCGTTACTACCTCACTGGAAGCGGAGGTTGTAAATGCAGCTGCTAGTATCACACCATTCGGAACGAAAGTCGGAGAATAGAATATAATTGGAGGTACATATGTCGATGGCTCGAATCCCTGCCGGGAACTAGTCTTCAGTCTGACTAAGAGGAGTATGGTATTTGCAACTAGAACTCGTATGCCTCACTCGCAGTAGTGTACGACAAAACGGCTGCGTCACAATTTTGATACGAAAATTGGGAAAAACTGCCGCCACATAGACGTCTGCCGCCTGCCGGTGGTGCGCTCCGCGCACTCCAGCTCACGCAAGGTATATTTTTGCAAAGCAAAGTGGTGCACCGATGGGGCAATACTTAGGTGTTATCAACCATAGATTGGGGGCTAGTTCACCAAATAAAGAAGCGCCATGTACAACATTAGTTGCAGTTGCTGCTATCTAGATGGTTTATGGTTTATTGGGGTTTAACGTCCCGAAGCAACTGAGGCTATGAGGGACGCCGTAGTGAAGGGCTCCGGAAATTTCGACCACCCGGGGTTCTTCAAGGTGCACTGACATCGCACGGCACACGGGCCTCTAGAATTTCGCCTCCATCGAAATTCGACCGCAGCGGCCGGGATCGAACCCGCGTCTTTCGGGTCAGCAGCCGAGCACCGTAACCACTGAGTCACCGCGGCGGGGCTCTGCTGCTATCTAGAGGTAAACGTTGTTAAAGGTAGTTTCTGTACCTTCGAAGGTAGTAAATGAAATAAAAGGTAAGCGCTGTTACTGCCTTCTAGAGGTAGTTAATGCTATTAGAGGTAATCCCTGTCACTACCTTCAGAGCTAGTAAATGTTGCTAAAGGTAGTTCCTGTAACTGAAGGTAGTATCTGAGAATTAAAGCAGTTGCTGCAACTACTTTCTGAGGTAGTAAAAGGTACTAAAGGTAGTTGCTGTTGCTACTTTCAGATGTAGTAAATGGTACAAAGGGTAGTTGCTCTTACTACATTGAGCAGTTGCAGATACTACTCTAAGGGTAGTAAATGTTACTAAAAGTAGTTCCTGTTGCTACCACTCAGCGGTAGTAACTGTTATTACCTTGCAGTTACTACCTAGGCATATATGTGACAAATGGTTACTACCCTGAAGGTTAGTGACTATACGACTGCCTGTTCTTTTTAGAGTGCAGTCCTTTTTGTGCAAAAACCTGCTGTCTAGTCTTTCTGTGTGAGTTAAGCCTCCACTTCAAGGCACCCTCCGAGCCTGGAAGATGCATGCCTCCTGCGGGGCACCCACCGGTAAAAATGTATCCCCACCAACGAGCCTCGATCCCCCCGTCGTAAGCCCACAGCGATAGAAAATTCAAAGACGTAGTAGGAAAACGATCAATGTAAAAATGAAACGTGTACAACGCGTATCGCTAACACAGATTTTTCGGGTCACGTCGTATGGTCGCCTGTGTATTTTCTTTCTTCATTATCCTGGCTAAAACACAGCTGCTGTGACCGCCCGATACAAATTTGTGTCAATCCACATCGTCACCACCACTACACAGTGGGTAAGGCATAGTTTCGAGCAGTGAATGCATCGCCCGTTCATTTTTTGCTTACAGTTGCTTACAGTTCTACTTCCGCCCCGGGATAGCCTCGATCTCTTTTTTTTCTTTTCCATTCGCCGGCCTGATTTGTTCAGTCATGAAAGCCCTTTTTTTTTTTCATTCTTTCATTCAGCTATTGACCGCCTTGAGCGAGATAAGTTGTAGCAAAGAGCAGCGCTACGGTTCGAGCTGCTTCGCTCATAGCTTCTTTGAACAGAAGATGGCGCCGGACAGTGCTGACAGCGGCTGGAAACTAATAGGAGCTAACGGTCATAGTTCATGAACAAAAGCACGGGGATAAGACTGCAAAGTGTCTGCTGCTGGTGGTTCCTACTTGAACCCCGTCTGAAGCGACATTTTCGTTCCTTCGGCGACGTCACAGGGGCTTGCCGTGCGATGTAGAAGTCGAAGGAGGAAAGTTTCCAGGAAGGCTGCAATAATAACGCCCTATACTTGTGTTTTTTCGCGTGAAATTTGTCTTATCGACAAGACCGGTTGTTAGCCGGATATCTCTTGCATGTGGCGTCACTTGACTTGTCCGATCTGTTATGTGGCGCCGTCAGTTTCCTGCCCCCGGAAGACGCGACGCGAGCGACAGAAATGAGCGGATTTAATAAGCGCGTGCATGTGCGCATGTTAGACGCCGAGAGCAAATCTAAGTTGACGTATATCGACAGGCTACGGCGTTCTAATCACGAAGAGACCACTCTCATCGAAAACGGAGTTTTTATGAGCTAGGAAAGACGAAAATACGAAATGCAGGAAACTATGCAGCAACCAGTTCGCCTCGGTGTAGACGTCTCGAGTTTGAATCAAATGGCGGAAAAACTTTTTCAGTTCAAATTTCTCAACAATTAATGCGTCATTTATTGCCGGAGAAGCGTCAACTCAGCCAGAAAAAGACAGAAAATCATTTTTTATTGATGGGTGAGGTACGTTTCCGAAGCAAGCGCAAAGAATCATGGGAAAAAATAGTCTGCCAGCTACTTCCGGTTCTAATTTTCTCCCACACTTGCAGTCACTGTGTATGCATGCGTCGTTTATTCATTCATTGATTTGTGCCGAGACATCGCTCATCGTGCAGCATCATCGTAAGATCGGCGCCTGCTGCGCATGAATGTGTCCTGAGCGCAGAAATTGACAATCCCGAAAGGTAAGCCTGTTCTGTCGTTAATATGCCAGCGCAGGCTGCCTGTTCTGCGTATGCACTGCAGTCAGTTTCGCGTGCTTTTTAACTAGATTAACGCGTCGTGGTCATTATATATTTATTTTTCGCTGCACTACGGAGTTTAGCAGGCGATAGATATATTTTCTTCACAGCGTATAAAGGCTGTCAGTGGGCTAGAAAACAACCCGTACATGTCACTATGCGCACAGCGCGTCTCTACACATCGCACTGCGTACTAACAGAAATACTTACACCTGTAAACAAAGCCCAAGAGTGACGAATGTCAACCATTGTTCTCCCTCTGGAGTCTGCTGCTTCTGCATGTATATTCACCGCGGGAATATCTACCATATGGAATGTTAAGGCTTGTAATGAAAATATTTGGCAGTGTTGTGAAGATGTTTAACAGCAGGACTTCAACATTCGATTTTAACTAACGTGATGTCCATGGCCTACCTGCCTGGAATGCACTATCCAGAGCATTGCAGGTATGCAGGCCGAACACAGTGAGGCTATGAACAGTGCATTAGTTAAAACATTTTAATGGCCTTGGGACCACACACACAGCCGGACGCTCCTGCTGCTAATACATTTTCATAGCACTGGCATATACTGCATATACGTACAATGTGCATCGTGTCTACCCTTGTGCCAATGGGAATTGTGCCCTGTTGTACATTTTGTATATTGTGATTGGACAGAATGCATATATGTGCTACCTACAACGCTCTGTATACATTGTTCCTTCTGCACTTCGTATGTGCTTGCCTATACATCGCTAACTACGGCAGACTTAATTTGTCACTAGTTGCGAATCAATGGCGCCCAGTTTCGCGTCGTCAAGCGTGGACGACGTCATTACCAGTTCCGCCATACTTTGTGCCCCGCACTGTCAACATTCTGAGAACAGCTCCAAGCAGGTGCCTACTGTCGAAACGTATTTAGCCGTGCGCCAGCAGTGCTCGTGTCTCTCAGCTATCTCTTGGACGTTAGAACGCAGATAAAGGAATGTGTTAGCAGGCGCTATCTACAGGCACAAAAGTCCGGCCGGTGCGATTTCCACTAGGAGCTAGGCCTGCGCCTGCACGTGACGGTCACTGGAAATAATGAACAAAAGAGGTCCGTCAAGAGTTTATGAAGGTGACCGGAAAGCACGAGGCCTGACATACGCTTCACTGTTTGCTGGCATGTGTCGTCCTCTTGTTGTGGATGAATGACTGCATGAGATACGGCCACAAGAGAAAAAAATGCATAAAATAAAGCACAGAAACTGACAGCAACACGGTCGCCGGCCAAAAACTCGCTTAAGCAATACGAAAACACAAAAAGCAATTTTGAGCGACACCCCCCCCCCCCCCAAAAAAAAAAAAAAAAAAAAAAGAAAGTGCAGGCCAGAATCTCGCAAGAAGCGGAGCAGTGCCTTGTAGGCCTTCACCGCCGGCGATCGCCGCGGCCAGTGGCCGAGAATCTTAATTTCCGTCAGCGGGTGTGGATCCAGGCGCTCCAGCGCACGGCTGAGAGGCTGCCTTTCGGCGCTGTAGGCAGGGCAGTCACAAAGAATGTGGGTTATAGTCTCGTCATACCCGCAGATGGCACATGCAGGGCTATCAGCCATACCAATTAAGAAAGAGTAATGGTTGGTGAAAGCTACACAGAGGCAGAGGCGACACAGCAAAGTTTCTTCACTTCGTCGTAGGCCGGATAGAAGCCGGGCTACGATTTTGCGCTCTTTCTAAGAATCTTCATCCCACATTGCCATGGCCGACTCTTGAAGTCCCTTCAACGTTCAAGCCAATCTGTGCTTTTTTCTTCATTTGATAACGATCGTTCAGGCTCCCATGCGTAAGCATTTATGAAGCGCCCTGTATGGCAAACATATATATGACTTTCCACAAGTGAACAGTATTTCATATACCACCCCCTTCGCGCACTCCTCTTAGGGCTTCCCATGCTTCCTGCACGTTGTTGTTGGTGGCCCCATTGGATATGGACTCAAATATTCGTGCAAATTATGTCTCTGCTGTTAGTGCACAAAATCTCAATTCCGGAAGGTCCCTGCGGCTGGATAAGACAACAGTATTTGCCGCCGTTGTCAACCTTGCCGTATGGAGGGACGACAGCAACGAGGAATGTCACCGTGCGGTGGAACCGCAGTGCACCTTAACTCGGACGGCAATAGCGGAGCACAGATAAGAGCCTTGCGTGTGTACAATGCACACACACAAACCGCCAGCCCATTAGAGATACGAAAAAAAAAAGGCGGTGGCTTGGCAAGACGACGCAAGGTTATTCCGATAAGGGCCCGACGCACAAAGCGCTGAGTTGGGGCTGTTCGTGGTTAGCACGTGGCACGCACAAAACAGTCCTGCGCTGCTTGTCTTTACTGCCGATTGCTTATCGCTCTTCTGCGGTTGATAAGGGGTTAGCTCAAAGCTCGGTCACTCATTCAGTATATCTCGCGTGACGCGCCGAATATTAGTTGGCTACCTTTCGACCCTCTAGGGATTTGTTAAAGAATGTACTACCTTCTGAAGTTCTCGACTGTTTCGGTGAGTTCCTGTAAGTTGGAATGCGCCAGCGGTTCCAAATTGCACCGCGTTGGGAGCGCTATCATCTGTTGACAGAACTGTAACCGGACTCGAGTGCGTTCTCCTAGATTAGTGGCCATCGTGCCGAAAGAGCAAACAGGGGTGGCTCTGAATGGGGTGCCCTCTCTCCCCGCGTCTCCCTGAGTGATAAGTATTCTTTTGAAGAACCACGCTTAACCTCCTTCATTTTCTGCGAATAAATTTTAAAAGCTGCACGGGTGCACATGAGACCTCCTCAGAATCGCCGCTGACAGCAGGCCGGAATTAGAAAGAAAGAAAGAAAGAAAGAAAGAAAGAAAGAGAAAGAAAGAAAGAAAGAAAGAAAGAAAGAAAGAAAGAAAGAAAGAAAGAAAGAAAGAAAGAAAGAAAGAAAGAAAGAAAGAAAGAAAGAAAGAAAGAAAGAAAGAAAGAAACTAACCAACAAAGACGCGCACGGAGGGAGAATGTACGGCTCCGTTTGGTTCTTCACGTTGCCTGATGTCAACTTCGCTACCATGTTTCACCACTTCCATTAAGCATGGACACACGCTGTTATAACGGTCGTGAATGTCTATCCTCGATGGCAGCCGTCCTCGCTGCACAGATCGTCGTGTCTGGGTCGTGGGAAACCCTGGCGTTCTGGGTGCCTCCGTACAGAAAGCGGCGCACATTGACGATACTCGTGCAGAGGTGCAAGCTTGGCTGCTGTCACAAAGAACGCGGGTTCGATCCAGGCCGCGGTGGCCAAATTTCGATGGAGGCTAAATGCTAGTGGCCTGTGTACTGTGCGATGTCAGTGCGGGTTAAAGAACCCCAGGTGGTCGAAATTTCCGGAGCCCTCCACTACGGCGTCCATCATAGCCTGAGTTGCTTCAAACTAAGCCAATATGTCAATGTGCTACCGACAGCCGAATACGCAGGATAATGTAAGCGCGCTGTTTTCTAACCTCTGTGATGGCACAGTGTTATGTTTTGCCGTGCTCGTAGCGTGTCCCACCAGGCATCGGGTCCAGGAGCACCGCCGCAGTGCCGAAGGAGGAAGGAAACGTGGGCCGGAGACGGGGAGTAGGGGAAGTGAAGGAAAAAACTGTATTTACATGGTTACATGAATAATTACATTATCTACAAGAGCGGGACTGAGAATGGCTCTCAGTGGAAGGGGAACGTCTTCGTCAACCGTAGTCGACTGGAGCTAGCAGGCTTTTCTCGGCCACACTCACGGCCGAGTTAAATATCGTTCGGTTTCCCCAGATCCCTGGCTGGGGAATAATGGTCGACGAGCACTGTCCAATCGGATGGACCGAAGGGGACGTTCTTGTTACCACCCACGGCTGGGCAGGTGCGGGTTTTTCCACTCTCTCGCAGCTGGGTCGATGAGAGGGGAAGATGCTGTCTCATCCAGCCCTGCGGGAAAGGAATCTCCCGAAGTCTTCCAGCAGGTGAATGAACTTGCTTCCCCGCCGATTGCCCAGAACGCGAGTCGGGGCCACAGAATTCTTCAATTATCCGCCAGCGTGACCGGCGCCGGCACGTCGCCTCCTCTGTGGTCGCTCGGACAATACCTCCGGCGCGTCCCCGGCTTTCGCCGCTATAGTGGTCATCTCCGCTGTGGTCGCTCGGACAATACCTCCGGCGCGTCCCCGGCCTTCGCCGCTATAGTGGTCACCTCTGCTCAAGGAATTTCGCTGGGGTTACTGCTGACAACGGCCCTCGACATTCCTGCTACACTAATCCGCTGAGGCTCGGAGGGGCATTCCAAGCATCCCACTTCCCATGGTCGTCGCGAGGTTGTCGGCCTTGGTGATTGTTCACGGTAGCTGCTTGATCGGGCCCACGTGGTCAGAAGTACGGTCACAACAACAGTGAGAAGCGAAAGATTTCGCGTGTAGCTCAATATGAGAGATGTGTTGGTGATGAGCCTCTCGCGTGTTTCATTTTCCTTTATTTGTATCTTTTTTAGCGCGAAGGCACTAAACACAGTTCCAACCAAAAATCTTTGCTGAAGCTTTATACCTTGAGGGTGACGTTACTTAACACGACGTTCAACTGGGATAGTTGGTAAAGATTCATGGTGACACAGAGCGCAAAAGACGAGGAACCAGAGTAAAAAAGAATCTGCGCTTGTCCTGTGTCTTTCTTACTCTGGTTCCTCGTCTTTTGCGCTGTGTGTCACCATGAATGTTACTTAACACGGTTCCAACCAGAAATCTTGTGTGATGCTTGACCTTGAGGGTGACCTTGGCCAACCTGGGGAAATAAATATTGCCGCGACTAGGGTTCCGAACACGCGGCAGCGCGAAAAGATCAGCTACGCTGGCCACTGCACGAGAGAACTATGCTATCGCCGCACCCGATCACCCTTAGTGTTAAGCACAGGCTAAACACAAAGCAAAACTATGAGCCAACCAGGCTAAACACATGCTGTCGCATGTCTATTCGATTTAACGCCGCCAAACCCTACCACTTTTCTTTTAATCACCTCTCAAAGCATATGCGCACTTAAATCGTCACTGTGTTACGTACGTCGCATGCCCCCGCATTTCCGAGTTTCTTTCCTGCATAGCCAAATACGATTAGGAGGCTTGCTGAAGTCAGAAATATATCGTAGACATTTTAAATCTAATATCTAGCCACCCATCAGGTTTGTTTTCTCATAATCTCGAGCTTCCGGGCACTTGTTGATCGTCTTCTTATCTCTTTGGTCCTAATCTCGACTTGGCCCTAATCTTTACAGCTGACAGTCGCGACCGACAATAAACTGAAGCGGATCATTCCCCTGTGCTACCATTGCCCGCTTCTCCACTCTATTCACTGCTTCTGTAAGAGCCGAAACACCAGTGGCCGCTGAGATCACCGCCGTCCATGGCCATTAGGCATTACGAGTCGCAAGGCCAAAGCGCTCATGAGATAACAGACTCACAGCACGCGTGTCGAGCACCACCAATTCACCTGGACCTCAGGCCACGAGGGACTGGAGTTAAACGAAAGGGCACATGCACATGCCTCGAGGCATCATCAACCGAGCGGGGCCAAAAACCGTGCCCGCTTTTGCCCTTCTACCTTCCAGGTATAACGAACACCTCGAGTTTTAGCGTCTTCAAAGGAGACACTTCCCCGCACCTCGTAGGAAATTAGACATTCCATATGCCGTCTCCTGGCGGCAGATAGAGACGAACACATTTCCAAACCTCCATAAAATACATCTCATGCACCCAAAATTGTACTCTGACACCCGTCCCTGGTGCCAGGCCCGCCCTACACTCTTCCACATTTCGTGGGGATGTGGGGCCGAACCAAACACTCTGCAGACGGAAAACACGTCTTTTGAGCAGTGGGAGGTGCTGATGACCAGCGATAACCCGGAGGAACGGGCCCTCATACAACAGGTCCACAGGGCAGCTCAAGTAAGTGGATCCCTGGAATGACGACCCCACCCATAATCTCGCACAACTCCCCTATCTTTAGTAAAGTTTTCCCTTCGTTCATTTCCTTCCCCTGTGCTGACACGTGTTCCTTTTGCCGGGAACGTGGCATGCATAGCAGGCGAACATCGCGATTTGAGAGTGGAACACACGTTCTTGGCGCTTTCGCGGCGTTGTACACACTGTTTACTCGCTTCCTGGAAACACAATTTCTCGAGGGTGTTTTTTTTTTTCCTGGTTTTTATTATCTTTTCTTTCCTGATCGAGACGTTGTGCAGTTCAATTGTCATACCCTAAAGGAAACCATCGCGGGCCGTTTCGAACTAACTGTATTACCGCTGCAGTTCACGGCTCAATTTATTTTTTGTCTTGTTTATACGTTGTCACGTAGTGGTGATGGCAGTCTGGTAGTAAGGAAGGCATGAAAAGGGCTTAGAAATGTTTATTGGGCTGACTCATGCCCACAAAGAACTGAATGATTCGACGGCGGCGATACCAACAAGCGCGCTCGGCGGTCGTCGAAAAGAATGCCCGCCGCTCTCTGCCAACGAACTATCGTGTAAACCGCGTGCGAAGTGACCACAAGAGTCTGGAACAGCGTGAGATCGCTTCTGTCTGGCTGCGATCTTTTGAGATTAATCTGGTCGCGTCTTGCACCGATAAAGCGATAATGGTACGTGCTGGCTCCATATTAAACATGAATGAATAAACATTCCTAAGCACTGCGGCAATATACAGGGTGTTAAAAGTTAGACTTTACTGATTTTTTTAAAACATGCGAATCGCCGTACGCTAATGCCGCTTTTGCTCCTTGGTAATGCGGCCAGGCGGACACAAATTTATTTATTTATTTATTTATTATTAGTACCTCAAATGCCCCTTGGTGTGGGGTATTACATGAGGGATGGGCATAATGTTCAAGTGAAGAGTGGTTCGATGGCAGTCTTGAAGGAATGTGGGTCGGAGTGGCGCACAGCGTCGACAGGCAGTTTGTTCCAGTCCCGAGCGGTCTGAACAAAAAACGAACGAAGATGTGCTGTGGTCTGTGCTGGGGGCGGATAGACGGCTTTAGGATGGCTGGTGCGGCTTGACTGTCGATGAAGTGGTAAGATTGCTGAAACATTGAGTGGCGTATGGTAGAATTTGTGAAAAAGGCACAGCCTGAAGATGCAGCGTCGCTTTTCAAGATTAGTAAGATTAGCCCGTGATTTGAGTGCAGTGACACTGGAATGATAGGAGTAGTCTGAGAAAATAAACCTTGCAGCGCGATTTTGTAGAGCTTCGAGGGTGTTAGAAAGATTAGCTTGATGGGGATCCCAGACTGAGCATGCGTATTCTATTTTAGGTCTGATAAATGTAAGATAAGTAAGTGTTTTCACGGATGCAGAGGCTAGGCGCAAGTTTCGACGGAGGCAACCAAGAGTGCGATTGGCTTCGTTAGTAACTTTCATTATATGCTCTGACCAGGTTAGTGTATCTGAAAGGGTGACGCCAAGGTATTTGTAAGAGTGGACAGATAAGATTACCGAGCCACAAATGGTGTAACTTGATGCCTGATAGTTTTCCCGACGGTGAAAGGAAAGCAAAGACGTTTTGTTAGTGTTGGGGTAACAATTGTTCGCATAAAGTCAGTAATTAACTTTTTATTACTTGACGTAAGCATGCATATATTGAGAACTTGGAGGCATTTGCTTTTCAGGGCTATTCCATTTCGTACAATTTTAGCAACACACCTGTGCCCTGAGATACGCACGTCTAAAATTTCCTCCCAGTTCGTCTAATTACGCATGCGAGAACGCGGCTCTCAGCGTGAAGCACTTCCCTCGTGTGACGCAGCTGTTGCGTATGGCGCTCTGCCTTGCAAGAGTGTAGAGCGAGCGGCGACGCGGATGGCATTTCGTTCTCGGTAGAGCGAGAGAGAGAGAGAAACAACTTTATTTGCTCGAGCTAAATACGACGTCTGCTTAGACGCCGTCGATGGGAGTGGTTCCCTCTTCACGGGACCCATATGCATCCCTGGCCGCCTGGCCCCTGGAGATCAGGACGAGCTGGTCTTCCACGGCGGGGCTGGTTAGCAAGGTCTCCCATCGCTCGGTAAGGGAGGATGAGGGATGGGGTGGGGTAGTGGGGCAGGTAAGAGGTGGGGGGATTTCCTTGATGAAGTTGCATACTCCAATGACATGTTGGAGCGTGCCTAACTCAGTCTTGCAGAAATCACATTCATTCTGGTACCTTTGCGGGTGCATCTTGTGTTGAAGGTAAGGGTGCGGGAAGGATCCTGCCTGTAGATCGCTTGCTGTTCTCTGGTAAGCGATTTGTGAGGATCGGGGTAACGTCGCCTCTCCGTCTTGTAATAGTTCGTAATTTCTTTATAACTAATAATGGACTGTGGCTCACCTTCCTCTGCCCGGTGTTCCATCTCTCGGGCGAACTGGTGGGCAAGCTCGTTGCCCTCCAGCCCAGAGTGAGCCGGTGTCCATATCAACTCAACTTTCCTTTCAGGAAAGTCGCGTAGCGTTTACTTTTGAGAATTCCTAGTGCCGCAAGAGACACCCACCCCTTTCTGTAACTGTTATACCCCTTTTGCGAGTCGGCAGCGTTTTCCTTCTTGGCGCGCGAAACCAATGAATCACGAAAAGTCATCCGCGAAATTATTCCAGAGCACGGCACCTCTTTCTCTCATTCTTCTTTCACTCGCACCTTCCTCCCTTCTCTTACGGCGCGGTTGAGGTGTACCAAGAAGTGAGGCAGCTGCTACGCCATTTCCTTGCCTTAAAAAAGAAATTTTTCGTGCATACGCCAATGTATCCACTTTAACTCACATGCTCTGGGACTGCAACAAAAACCTTCACGGTGCTAATTCCGGAACCCTCCCGCCGCGGTTGGCCGCTGCCTTGCGCAGCCCCAGCCTCGGGGACCAACTCTGGGCCGTCCAGCAGGCCCGCGAGGCGACGGCGAGGCAGCGCCTCGACGTCCCCACGTGGGAGACCTAAGGCCCCGTCGGCGAAAGCTCTGCAGGACTATGAATAAAGTTGTTACCAACCAACCAACCAACTATTGTTCGCTGCGTCCGTATTCCACTGCGTGGAGCCGCGTGGATCTTGCTTAGCATTTCGAAGTTCTTAGTAGCCAAGAACTGCCGCGAGAAATAACACAGGGACTATAGTCGTGCTGTTAGCCGATTACTGGTAAGAGCTGGGTCAGTCTAGCACTAATGGCAGCGGCTGTAATAAACTGTGCCGGGAGAATCGGGGACGTAGAAAGAACCAAAAAAAAAATGGAGGAGGCACTTAGGCTCCGCCTTAAGGGTATGATGCGGTAGCGTTAATATTTTAATTATTTAAATTTTCAATTAAATCAATTAAATTTTATTTGCTCATATATGTGGAATTGGCCATTGTCGACATTACATCAATTGTCACTTGGGAGTCATCATACCACTTCTGGCGCAGTGGTGTTCCAGTCAAGCGATGCGCCATTTAACGCCGCTTAACAAATATAACAAAGAACACAACCCTAGGAAGGCGAGAACAGCATATACTGGAAAAAAAAAATTACAGGCGATAAATTGGATTGATGCCAAGGAATGGAGATAGCATTCTTCTTTCATCACTAGGCTGTTCCAATTCTGACTACGTTCCATATCTGATTCAGATATGGAAAATCTTTTTTTTTTCCTCGGCGGTTCCTTTTTGCGCTCCCCTTTTGTCATCTCCGGCCGTAAGCTCCGCCTGTTGTGACTGGCTGGGGGTGACTGCAGACCAGCGTCTAGATGTGGCTTGGTCGTTTCACGGACCCACTCGAGATTAGCATGGTAGGCGCTCAGAGCAAGGTGCTTGGGGCCTCGAAGGGTGAGCGCCGCACATGCTCGAGGTGTGCGGGCGGATTCCGCCGACAACATTCGGCCATTCTTAATACGGCAGCATCAGGAGGGCAATGAAGGTGAAAACTGTACGGCGTCGTCATCTGTGCAAATACTCCAACTACCAAGCGTGACAGGTGGCATGTAGAGTTCAGGAGTTCCGAGTTTCTCTCTCTCTCCACCTTCCACGATTGGCAGCAACACCCTTGGCAGGAGGCGGGTGGAAAGAAGAAAATCCCGCTCTCCGCTAGTAGGGGAGACAAGCGTGACAGGTGGCATGTAGAGTTCAGGAGTTCCGAGTTTCTCTCTCTCTCTCTCTCTCCACCTTCCACGATTGGCAGCAACACCCTTGGCAGGAGGCGGGTGGAAAGAAGAAAATCCCGCTCTCCGCTAGTAGGGGAGACAAGCGTGACAGGTGGCATGTAGAGTTCAGGAGTTCCGAGTTTCTCTCTCTCTCTCTCTCTCCACCTTCCACGATTGGCAGCAACATCCTTGGCAGGAGGCGGATGGAAAGAAGAAAATCTCCCTCTTCACTAGTAAGGGAGAGGAGAGAGAGAGGCTGGAAGGCGGCTGCCACGGGAAGAACCTAGGCGGTGGCAAGCGTGGACGGAAGTTCTCACGAGAGCGAAGGAATACTCCACCTAAGGGAGGCTGCCACGGGAGCAATTCTCTAGGTGGCTATCGTGGAAGATGGTCTCTCACCTGCCGCGGTCGGCAGGACCAGAGAGGGAAGTCCTCCTCTCCACTCGTAGGGACGAAGGGGGTGAGGCTGAATTAAAATTGACTCAGCAAAAATGGAAGTCACGATGAAGAAAATGACTAGGAAAACAGCAGGCCTGCGTACACAACGGACAGGCTCCCGAATCTGCGCAAAAATGGAGCTTTAGTGGGGTCTTCTCCGCGGTACTTGGGAAGAGCAACCTGGGTTTTGCAAGCCCCACCGATGGCTGCGTTTGGAATAGCCTTAGCCGGTGCAGTGGCGCATTGTTTAACCGCTCCATCATAGCGTCGGTAGAGGTATAAGGAATAAGGACTCACAGCGATGTATCAATGCTACACGCTTTGCGCAGTTACCACAGCTGGAGTTAAAAGACCACAGGAGATGACAAAATGGGGAGAGTAAAAAAAGGAACCGCTAGCCTGTCTGCGTGCAATATAGTAGAAAGCCTCCCGAAGAGCTATCTGTGCAAAAATAAGCCTTCCGGGAGCTAGTCCTTCTCCACAATCGCTACTCTGCATGTATTGCGAGATCGAGTACGAATATCGGTGAAATAATAAGAGAATCAGAATAGAATATATTGAAGAGTTAAGGTTTATGGGTTTATGGGGATTCGACGTCCCAAAGCTACTCAGGCTACGGGGACTCCTTAGTGAAGGGCTCCGGAAATTTCGGCCACCTGGGGTTCTTTAACGTGCACTGACATCGCACAGTATACGGACTTCTAGCATTTCGCCTCCATCGAAATTCGACCGCCGCTGCCGGGGTCGAACCCGCGTCTTTCGGGTCATCAGCCGAGCGCTATATCTACTGCGCCACCGCGGCTGCTATATGTGTGAGGACAATGGACGTTGAATAAGAATCGAATCAGGATTTGAACGGATTGGCGCGTGCAAAAGAATTATATCGAATTTTCTCCGCATGCATCCAATTGATCGCCCCTAAAACTTTTTGGCTGCGTTCGGGGGAGGCTTGCTGTCACTGCTGCCGTGGATACGCCGGACTAGAGCCCGAGTTTTAATCCACTTAGGTTGGAGAGCATCCAGGACATAACAATACCCAGAAATATACTTCGAAACGGTTGTCAGTAAGAGCGAAAAATGGATGGAATTGCCCCCAGTGGCCCTTTAGAGTCTCCAACCAGTGGGCTAGGTGGTATCCTGTGTGAGGTAAGGCCGCCGCGGTGGCTCAGTGGTTATGGCGCTCGGTTGTTGGCCCGAAGGACGCGGGTTCGATCCCGATCCGAGTAACTGTCTCACTTCTAGGCGGACGCTTCAACCACGCTGTGAGAGAATAAACAAGGAGGGAGTGAAATAAGAAAGAGAGAAAGAGGTGCCAGGTCTCCGGAATAATTTCGACCAACTGGGGATCTTTAACGTACACTGACATCGCACAGCACACGGGCACCTTTTGCGTTTCGCCTCCATCGAAACGCCGTCGTCGCGGTCGGATTCCGACCCGGGTACTCCGGCTCTCCCCTCCCGGTATGTTAGGCAGGGGAAGCGCTAGAAGAAGAATCGCTCTAGCGATTCGCTCTTAGTCCTTGTCTTTAGTTTTAGGCCGCTGCACTCGTTTTAAAATTTTCAAAAAGCGCGGGACGCACCCGAACCACAAGCTCACCCTGACCCCTCCTCGCTCAACCCGTTCCTCGAGTTTGGTGACTCGCCAACTGGGTTGAAAGCTGTGGAAAACGCCGAGATGGCAGCGAGATGGAACGCGGTGTTCCACTTCCCTGCAGCACGCGCGGCGACTTTTGTTTTACACTTTTGACACCCGACCCCACCCCGCCACCCACTCATCTCCCACAAAACTGCCCCAGTTTACGGAACGTTTGTTTAACGAACTCCACACGCAACGCCAACGGCACTCTAAACACAAATATGCCTATATGGGAGTAAAATGGAAGTAAGCTGTCCTCTACCGCAATACGTTCTATAAAAGGGATGTGCGCTAGAGGAGAGCTTTCTGCTTTTTGTTTAAAGTGTGGCAGTCCGTCAGGTGACGGACGCAACGACTGGCGCGCCATGCTAACGACCCCTTTTGCTTTCTAATATATGCTTCCCATCACTAACGGCAGCTAGTGACTAGGTAGCAGCCATTGCTATCCTTGCCGTTACTAGCAGCCGTTAATAACATGCATTGGTTCGTAACTGTTGATAACCTTCCCGTTACTAACTGCAGGCATACTAACAGTGTAGTAACATATGTGACCACCGGTTACTACCCGAAGTTAGTATAAGTACTACTACCTTTTTTTCTAAGAGGGTGCTTCCGGTTCGGCGGCAATATACAGAGTGCGAAAAACACGCGTGCTAAATTTATGATCGAAGTTTTTCGTTTACGGGGTTCGTGCAAATGGGGTCATATACATGTATAAGCGTGCACCCTGCCGCAAAATGCGCATATGGATTGGAGCCGAGAATCTTCTCTGTAAATCGTTGCAAAGTTCCAGTGACGCTGATGCAGCTCTGAGTAGGAGTAGGAGAGTCGTACTCACCGTCTATACCGG